>NC_081253.1:20160731-20490374 GCF_030490865.1 Poecile atricapillus | reverse complement strand
ATACTAAGCACTTACAGAAAAATACAGTTAACATGGTACAGGTATCATTTCCTCTCCTTTGAACACTGGCACTTACAGTGTTGATTAAGAAGCATTCTGATTGAAATGCGACTCATGTAGAAGCGGTCTAAAAAATACTGCACATTCTGTGAGGTCACTGGATCAATGCCAAAGCTTTCCTTGTATTCTATTACTCCTTGAGCCATCGTAGGAATTACATCATTGTGGCGATTCCGGATTTTTATCACAGTATCTGTAAAACTAAAACAAATACATTGTTAGTATTTCACTTTCAAGGGAATTTAATACTCCGGCAAACAGAGTGCCTGTCTGTAAAAATTAAGATATATACAAAAATATCACATCTGCCTATTGCAATGAGAAGGCAGGTCAGTCTTTACAGCATATTTCAGGTGACTAGTGTTGAAACAATCAATAATGCACTATTTTGACTATTTATAAAATTATTTATTTATTATCTTGATACTGCCAAGAATCAAGAAAATAAATAAAGATGTCAAGATATAATTATCTTGATATCTGCCAAGAGAAAGAGAAAACTGTGCCAGTTGTTTTCATGCAGAACAACCCATGCCTGTCAAATGGCAGTTATGGTCAGCCAGCATTCTACAGAATGACATTATGCTAAAGTGCTTAATTTCCCGTTTTAATGTACCCTCCTTTTAGGGATGGGATGACATTGCTGCAATTTTTCTGTAAAGATTTGAGATAGGAAATTTTTTTCAGCTATTGTTTTCTTGCCAGTTCTTCTATCCAATATTAACAAGATATATGTGACAGCAAAGCCTTACCTCTGAATAGCCCCTGAATCTTCTGAGCTTTTGTCCTTAAAGTCCAGAATCTCCTGAAGACTTTGGACATACCTTTCGATGAAACAAACAGGATAAAGATCAATTTTAATATGCTTCCCCAGATCTCTCTGGTTAGCAAGTTGTGGCTTTCCAGTGTTGCATGTTTCCAAATCATTCTGCCTGTCTCCCTATGAATTTTGATAGATTCCTTTGAATCTCTTATAAAATTCCCAGAGCAATGAATTCCACAATTTAATTAGAATGTATAAAATATCACCTTTATGTTTTAAACCCAGTAGGTGATCACTTATTTGCAGCCTCAGCGCATTCCTGTTAGTAGAAAAATCTTTCCATTTGTTTATGATTTAAGTATTTCTGCCATCCCTTTCCTTAGATATGTATTTTCCAAGCTGAAGAATTCTATTTGGTTTCTTCTCACGTAGAAATTTTCCAACCCTCTGATTATCCCTCTTGGTCTTTTCTGTTCAGGATGTAGCTGCATGCAATTCAGGGGAATAATGGGCTAACTCAGTGGTACAATTATATTCCTCCCCATTTGTTATTTAGTTCCTAACACTATTTTCTTTCTTGCCATCAACTGACATATCCAGAAAAATATTCCCAGTAGCATCAAAATTTCTTTTTCCATTGTGAGGAAGCAAGCACACAAGGAGAGGAGGTTCTTCCCTGTGTTCTGCTTTACATTTGCCCAAATGGAATTAATTTCCCATTTGATCAGTGTCACCTAGTATCATGAGAATGTAAGCATTTGTGTTTGATTAAGAGCCTTCATCTTCATTGATAGCTCTTTTCATATTCAGTCATCTAGTCAATCCCACTTACTTGCAGATTTTGGCAGGTATCTTAAATTTAAAAGCATTTACAGAAATCCTTGTGCCTTTAGCAGTTGCCAAGCAATCTCTTTGTTTTGCTTTCATCTTTAAAAAGTATGCATAAGTTCCTTACTTGGAAGCAAACTTTACTTTTCAAATAATGTCTTTTTCACCTTAATACCTTCATGTTCTCTTTGTTTTATGTTTTGACTTTGGGAACTTCCTGTTGCTTTTTCTTCATATCTTCTATACCTTTACTCTCAAGCTGCAGTAACCTGTCTTGTAAATGGTTTCTGCAATGTTTATCCAACATTTTGTACTGTAGTCTGCTTCTGTTGTTTTCTTCAACTAGCTTCTTCACTTTTAGGTAAGTTCCCTATTAAACACTCTTCTGGTGGATTTTTGTTTAAAAAAAAAAAAAATTGATTCCTCATACATGAGTGTGTGCAACACTTCATTATTTTTTAATGCCCTTGTGGGTTCTGTAATTGCTCCTAAATGGTTTTTTTCCCCACATCTGTAAATTTATTTTCTGATCACACTGGTATATTTAACATCTCAGTATAAAAAAGTGATGTTCACGTAACAAGCCTAAGAATGTTCCTTCAGTAGAAGTGAGTTCCTCCAAGCTGTGTTTATGCAGAAGGTCACCCTTCAAGGAATGGAATGTCACTGTTCTTACCAGCTCTGCACCAGCTGAACTGAAGGTGTCCTTAGGAGGTTGTCTGGAAGCAAACTTATTTCCTTCATTATGTTTGCCAATCTCACAGGCAGCTCTTGTCGCAGAAACATAAATGAAGTCTTTTCACAAGCATTTTCAGATCCTAAGACCAATATATCAGAACGAAGTCAATACTTACGGTAGAGAACTACACAAACTAACTTCCTTACCTAAAAGGCCTATACCTTCATTTCAAAGCTGACTCAGCCAGGCTATGCAGGTAATGCAGTGTTTCATGGCAGCAGCCCACTTGTATTTCAAAATTTATTGCATACTGAAACCTTTCTGTTGCATTAATGAGAATCTCCAGTATATAAACAAACAAATTCAACAGTTACAGACCTATACTGTTCAATTTAAAATATGGCTTCTATCTGTGTATATTGTTCATTTTGTATGCAGCAAACATTGACTCTGACCAGCACTGATCAAACAATATTGCATTCTGAGCATGTCAGAGAAGCAAATTAAACCAGTACAGGAAACTATTTATGAGAAAAATGCTTAAGAAAGTATCATAGTCCCATATAGCCTGCTTTTCATCACTGATCTTAGTGAATTATCATAACTCATCCTCAAACACTTTAAGGAAATTAATTCAGTAGTATTGATCTCATTTTCAACTAAATCTGTTGCAGTTTAAATTCAGTCTTACAGGAACAGAAGTCAAGTGAATGAATTCACATGAATAGTGAGAAAGAAATGAAAGTAGGACAGCTACTCTGCTTAGCCATTAGGATACTAATATATTGAATTTGTTACACTTTTAAAAGCTAGAAGTAAAAATACTGCCTCTTTTGATAATTGACCTCTGCTTTTGTAAGAACAAGTGTCATCTGTGGGGGTGGCAATTAAATGTGGTTATTAAAATCCAGGCCTGCTTTTACTCCCACAAAGCTTGTTTTCCTAGGCAAGAAAGGGTGCAGCGTGGGGAAGACACTAAGAAATGCTGTTCATCATTCTCAGCCAGACTTCTTTCTAGACTTAAAGATTGTCACGTAAACAGCATCTGAACTTCCTAACCTGCCTATCTGCTGCAGTGAAGTGCATACTTCAGGTCTGGTGTTTCACAACAGGTATCTCCTAAAAATTAACTCCTGTGTTACTGCTCAGTTCACTCCTTCCATTTGGCAAGGGGAAGTTGGGGAAGAAGATTAAAGGAAGGGATGAGGAAAGAAAAAAGGAAGCTGGGAGTGCCTTAAACATGAAAAACCTTCACCAAATTGAAATAGAGCAGTTTACTTTAAAGCAGGCAGACTCAGACACATAATAAACTACACTGATGCAAGAATGTCAGTTTAAAAAAATGAAAAATTTACAAGAAATTCTTCTACAATGGCACTTACCAGCAGTATGCACTGTCTACATATGACCTCTGCCTAGAAACCTTTCTTCTCCCTAGTCAGATTGCATTTCAGGCATGACTGTTACTGGTCTTTCCATTTTCTTGGGTAGAATTCCAAGAACAAATCAGATTGGAGGTATTAGAGTGTAAATATAATATTTAAATGCCTCATATACTCAGAAAATTACTTTTCAGAAAATAGTTTTTGTATCTGAAGGTCTTATCTTTGCAATCTTGGGTCAAACATGCAAGGCAGTATAGGGCAGGCAAATTGAATAGGCAAGTGACTCTCTTCCCCTGTGCAGCTACAGTCTATATCTAGGCAAAGAATGGGTAAAACTCCTACAGAAAATACTGTGGTCTTATAACCCAAGAGTAGACCTAAATTTGCTTATAGAACATTTCACCTTTTTTAAGTTAGCTTTACCAGATTTTATTATTTCCTCTTTGACTGCTCTCTTACAAATGGAGAAAAAAAATTCCTTAATGAAAACACCATCAGATTATAATGGCTACAGAATGTGTTGTAGACAAATATGTGTTATAGACAAATACTGTCTCTGTCTTGCACTCTTTTTTTATTTCTGTTATTAGTTTTTACTCTCTGTGACTAAATCCTTAAGCAAAAGACAGGAAAAATACTGTAGAAATTTTCAAGATTATTTTTACCATAAAGATAAAAAGGTTAAGGTACTAAGAGAAAGAATATTTTGACACAAGGAAACAGTGTGACTTGAAAATAAACAATGATTTTATGGTAAGCAATTTATCAGAAGTAAAATAATACAGGTCAAAGCAAACTGAATTGCAAGATTCTTTACTTAAAATAAAGCAGCAACAGAACATATGGTGGAGCTTCTGTAGGAATCTGGAGTTTTAAATGTCAGATACATTTCATTGCCACAAGTGAAACATTGAATAGATCGATGAAGTGACAGCATATAATTGTGAGGAAAATCTTTGTAAGTCTTCCTGCTTATACAAAGTTTGGGGTTCTAGAATTAGTTCTCACTTAGATTTTACTTGCAAAACTATAAAAAGCCATGAAAGTATTAACTAGTTAAATATATAATATGTAAACATGTGCACACCGAAGTGCCTTGGGTATGGAAACAGAACATATTATAGAATGTCTCTGACCTCAGACTTTGAAAAAGTGTCTCAGTGTGACTTACACAACCTTTCTCTATATGGTCTTTGCTTTAAAGCAGAATAGAACAATTCCTGTGATCCCTTTTGTCTCCAAGCTGACAGTCAAACCTGGACGAATTAGGAGTGATTTTGGCACTGAGTGTCAGTGTCCTGTTACTGATTTACTCATTTTCAAGACTAGATTCCAAATCCTCCAGGATGGCTCTTGTTGTCCGCATCCTGTTCCTTCTCTCACACACCTTCTAAAACAGCAACGTTTGGGTACAATGTTTCTGTAGGGCACAGGCAAGTGACCGAGAAGTGATGACTGTTTCAGCCCCTCGGTGCCAACTGGAGCTCAACCCTTCATGTGTTCGGAAGATGCCTTTAAAAGGCTGCATGCTGCTTAGCAAAAGGCTTAACCAGTCTCACCTGTCTGAGTCACTGCTCTAATGCTACCAGTTGTCACAGCTGTTCCCACCCTCTCCCCAACACTGCGGATTCTGCAGGAAAACACCCAGCTACCCTGCTGGTGCCAAAAACTGGAGTTTTCAGCTATATTTCAACCTTGACATAGTTGCGGTCTCCGGGAATGAGCCAGCTGGGCCTCATGCCCCAGAAGGAAGCAGAGTCCTTTTCGGGCAGAAAGCACAGCATTCACAGATAAGGAGCAGCAGGACAGCGCTGACGGGGTGAGGGGTCGCGGCCGTCCCGCTCCTCACGGGCACCCGTGGGAGGAGGGGCAGCGGTCGACAGCTGCTCAGCGGGGACTCACCGAAGTCCAGAAACTGCTTCATGGAGAGCGGCGAGGGGGAGAAGCGTGAGTAGAAGTCCACCTGCTGCGGGATGTTGCCCGGGGAGGCGCTGCCCGGGGCAGCGCTGCGCAGAAGGGCGCGCAGCAGCCTCATGGTGCAGCTCCGTCCCCTCAGCTCAGCCCGGCCCGGCCGCCATTTCCCGCCGCGCCGCTCCCCCGGCCCCTGCCCAGGCCGCGGCCGCCTCCGCCGCGCCGCCGGGAGGAGGTGCCCGAGGGGGGCGTGTGTCTCCGCCCGGCCCAGCTCCGCAGCGGCGCGGGGCGGAGGAGAGGGCGGCTCTGAGGGAGCGGGGCGGGGGTGTCCGGAGCCGCCCGGCAGCGCCTGAGGCGGACGCTCAGCTGCCCCCGGCGCCTTGAGGGCACGACGGCAAAAGGCGACTCTCGCTTCGTGGCGGAGCCCGGCCACGGACAGGTACGTGGCCTTACGGGTGCCGGTGCCGCCGCCTGCCCGGCGAAGGGGAGCCGTGAGGGGGCCGGAGGAGTTGTGGGTGCGGGGGCCGGGACCCACAACTTGTGGGTTGGGGCAGTAAGTTGTGGGTGCAGGGGCAGTGGCGAGGCCGAGAGATGCCCGTGCACCAGCGGCTCTCGCCTGGCATTGGGCTGCCCGGGGACTCGGCCGTGCGGACTCAGCGCACCCAGGGCTCCCCCTCGCCGTGCCCGACAGCGGAGACTCGGCTCCCAGCTTGGGTGACCCGCGGGCTGGAACGGGAAACTGAAGGAACTTATGGAAGCGCTGGCGTTGTCCGTAATGCCGGTGGGAGGGCAGAGCCTCACCCGAGGGCATCGGCCGGGGCTTAAACAGCCATGTGTCTTCTCGCAGTCACACCTGTGTCTGCCCAGCTGCGGGGTGGGCTGGGGTTCCTTTTAGCTACCAGAAAAAAATATTATCAATCAATCAAACAAACAAACAAAAAACACAGAGGAAGAATAGGGCTTCTGCCTGTACAGGTGCACTCCTGATCAGTCAGCAATGAGCACAATATGTATCTGTATTGGTGGAAAAGCACTTGGACCATGTGTCACAGCGAATCACTTTACTGCCTGTTAAAATGCATCTTGTGAGGTACCAAATTCTGTATTGAATGGTTTATTGTCCTGCTCTGGTAGAAATATCTAGAATACTAACCAAAAAAATGGCTATTAAGAGCGATTATAAGCATTTCTGGTAAGTTTACTGCGGTATAGATATCTAAGACATTTTTGACACTACATTCTCATCTCCATCAGATAGATCTATTGGTATAGATACATTTTGATACCTGGTAGCTTGAGCTAGGTGCCTCAAAAGACCGACCTCCAAAGAAATTCCTGGGCAATTATTATTACAGTGTAAACTCTGCACTCAACAGTGTGGATCACTACCCATATTACAGTCTGGGCCCTTCTTGGCCTTCATTGCTTTGTTGTTTGTTACCAAGTGTTTGCCACGTGGTCATCTTCACATCCTCTTAGGTCTGTTTCTATGGTAGTTTCAGTCAGTTCTGTAGTCCATGTTATAATGTGGTTGCTCCAACTATTAATTTTTGAGTAATATTTAAATTACAGTTTTGTCTATTCTAACAATTAATAATGTTCAGGCTGCTAGTTCCAGGTTTCACTGTGTATGCCTGTTCTTTTCAACTGTGATCCATCTTTGACTTACACAATATAGCCATATAGCTCAGCTTGCTGTAACAATTCTTGTTACTTATGTCAAGCAAGCACTTAGCTACTTTCAAATAATATTAATTTTTCAATAATTCCTACCTTTGCTTTGGTAAGCATACCTGCTTTAATAATTTAGTATTTGATAAAAGTTTAACCTTGTGCCCTAGCAGAGTTTGAAGGTAATTCTCTCTGATACTACATAGGCCATAATTCACACACAGGGACAGAGGTGCGTGTATATCTATACCTGTGTACAAAGTTACTATGAAAAATTCCCCTCGAGATCAGTGGAATAGATCAAATCCATTTACATTTACGAGTTGCTCCTTGAGGACTGTAGTTTCCAGTATGGCAGACTTGAGGGTTAACGAGCTCCAGATGGTGTCCCACCTGAAGAGGTGCTGGTCATAGCTTGCTGGGGTGTGGGAGAGTTCAGAGGGCTTCTCTTGGTACAGCTTTTTATTGGGTCAGGAGATGCTTGGCTTTAGTCAAAAATATGTTTCCATCCTAGCCGTAAACCAAGTTTGTAACTACTGGAAATTCTGGGGGAGAAAAGTCCAGTAACAATGGTGCCGTTTCATTTGCACTGCAGCTGGGGGAGGTAACTCCTGAAATCATAGAGCTGGCCTGAGGAGGTGTGGGAGGGAATGCACCATCACAATTCCCCCATGTTTGAAGTCAGTTCATGGTGCTCCACAGAATGACAGTGTGGTCACCTCTTGCTTCTCTGCCTATAAACAGGCTAATGTTATGTTCCAGTTGTAATTTGAGGGAAATTTTTGGTTACCTAATTATTATGGTTTTTTAAATGTTAATAATATGTTTCAGGAAGGCCTCTGCAACAGTACCATCCACCAAGTTATTCTCCACATAATACTGTTCAATAAGAAGCATTATCCCAATTTTCCTTTTGCACTTCAGTGGGCAAGGCGCCCTCATGACCTTCCCTTATAATTACTGTTAACAGTAGATTGTACCCACAATGAAGAAACATATATAGTGTGGAATGTATTATAGTTACCGTATTGATTAAAATAAAGAAGTGAAGGTCTCCAGCCTGTGGGGAACTTGTTGATGTGTGAATCAAATTTGGTTCATGCTGGCAGTGGTTGCTCCTGTGAGAAGGACAAGCAGTCCTTTGGTGGCTAACTGGATCACCAGTGGAGATGTGCTGGCATCATTCCCAGTGCCATTCCTGAAAACAGTATCAACAGTGGATTATGCCCTGCATTCATTTGCTTTTTTTATTGTGGATACTTGTATTTGCCCCATACATTTATGTTTTTATCAGCTTTTCATTTGTTGATACCAGTTTGGTTTCCCTTAAACAAACCTTGTACTTGTGACTTGTCTATGACTTGATAATGGGGATGGATATCCTTTGGCATCCACTAGAGCAGTTGTGATACAGCAATCACATTAATTCGGTCAGTGCTTTGGTGGATTGCCCCCATTTAAGGCTATCTTATCTCTTTTTAATGTTGCATTGCAGTATGGTAAACATTTGATTCAGTCAGCCTCCAGATGCAGCTCCCTGAGCAGTAACAGTAGCAATAGTATGTTAGAATGAAGCAGGATTAGATTGTTTTTTTCATCTGGTTTCTAATCCAACTGTACCTTAATCTTATGCTGAAAACTGAATGGCTTGTTCTGCTCTGGCCAGCAGTGGTGGCTGTTTGGGTGAACAGACAACTTGTCTGTCTCTGCAACACTTCTGCAAATACAGCTTGTTGGCAGGTTTTTCTTATTGCTGCTTGTAGGCCACTCCAGGAACACCAAGGAGTAGCTCATGCTGCTCAAGGTCGTAATAGTTTGGGACTTGTACTTGAGAATTGCTGTGCTCAAAACCATTTTGTGATGGTCTCACAGCTGTGAGCCAGCACTAGTTTAAAGCAGTGCCTACAAGCAATACATCAAGTCTTTGTAAACTGTTGCAATCTCTTATGATGGCTCTGGATTGGTTTAATCTTTTAGACATATATTTTACTGTTTTGTTGTTTTGTGTTTCAGCTTTACAGATACGCTTTAAAAACTGGCCTTCTGCCTAAAGTTATCTTTGGACAGCAGTCCCCAGCCACAAGATGGCAAAGGCTGCCAGAGATTACATAAATCATTGTACATTGTAAACTAGAGACCATATACAGCCATGTAAACAACAAGCAGTTTTCTCAGGAAAAGTTGTGCAAGATGAGCACTCACAGAAGTAACTGTGGATAATTCTTTAAATGCTGTGTTCAGAGCAGAATCTCTCTGCCTAATTTACCTAACAGTGTTTTCCTGGTCTTGTTTAAACGATTGATCAGATCTTGATCCATGTCAACTTGTTCTGTTAGAATATTGGAGAAAGTTTTGAATGTTCTTTCTTGCCTAAAACCCATTTCTCTCATTGATGATTTTCTAGGGGCTTGCTCTGATGTGATCCAGTGTGACACTGGCCAGAGCTCTAATGTACTAATTTCTGTAAATTCTTATGCAAACCGAAGAGGAGAAATGTATTATTTTTGTTATTCTGCATTTTTTGTACTCATATTCATGCTGCTTGGTGTTGTTGAAATTCTAATACATCTGGATCAATAATTTAAATGGGACAGAACAATTCAGACTTCAAAAGAACTGAAAACACGATGCTTAGTTGAACTTCAATTTAATTTATTTTTTTAATATTGCAGGGCATTGCATAGAAAGACTTTCATATCTGATAAGGTGACACTGGGAGTCATCAGTTCTTGGGTGCTGTATGCACTAGAGTTTTTTTCCTTTTCTTCAAGGTCCTCCAAAGCAGGTGCAGCTCAGATTACAAAAAAAAAAGCTTAAGCTGCCAGATACAAATATCATTAGAATATTTCTTTCTTTTCTTTCAGTGGTTTATATGCTTGGCTGCAATGCCTGCACAGTCATCTGGCCCATCTAGCCATGTCTCTTTTCAACTTGTGGACTTAACCTGCACAAATGGTTTGTTGTTCTTAGGTTTGTCTTCATTCTTAGGTTTTTATGGGTAAGTTGAGCTTTTACTATGGTGGACAGATTCTTAGGGCTACATTGGTTTATGTGCCTTTGGTCTCTTTTTTGTAGAGATAGAAATAAAAATATATAAAAATGTGGTCAAAAATACGGAGAGGTTTCTACAGGAGTTATCCAACTAAGCAGATTTAAGGACAGATGGGTTTATTTTTACCAAGTGTATAATTAAACTGTGGAGTTTGTGAATTTTTGCCATGTGCAGCTTTGTGATTCAAGATCAGGAGGCAGCTGGAGAAATGTTATGATTATCATGGGTGCTCTTAGTCACACAGTTTAGTTTTAGGTAATCCTGTCAGGAGCTATGACCTTTATGGGTCTCTTCCAATTTGAGATAGTCTTTAGGATTCTATGTATGTCTTTTGGATACAGGAAAAATATACTACACAGCCACTGAAGTTAAGCATTAGCATTTTTGAGGAACAGGAAAAGCCAAGTATTTTGGGGGACATTGTGGACAACTCTCAGCAGCTGTCAGAGGTGAGATGCTGGTGTGGGTGGATGTGTGGTCAGGTCCAGAATAGCCGTTTCTATGTTGTTCCTCCTTGCTAAGCTGGAATCAGATGCCTTTTAAGTAGCCTGGCAGTGATGCACTTCTTGGCTCTGCTGGGGTACTATTGGAACCCTCCACTTCAAGAAATTAAGCAGTATCCTGCAAACATTTCTTTTAATCAACTTACCAGAAGCATTATTTCATATGTTCCTAGCAAAAGTATTTGACTTTTCTGTCCCTTCCTATCCTTCCAAGACACTGGGATTGAGGGATAAAATACATAGTTAGCACTGTGTATCAGTGATGAGGAGGATTTATCTTGGAGCAGCAAGGATACCTCCTCTTGCAAAAATCTGTTCTCTTGTGTTTTCTTTGATAGTTGAGGCAGGTATTGCCCTGAAAAGGTGCTACTTTTTGCAGGGCTATAAAAGGAAGAAAGGGGCTTTCTTGCAATATCAAAAATGCAAACTGCAGGTCCCCAACCCCTTCATAGTGATAATGTCACACCTTTGCTGGGGTTTAAAGACCATTATAGGAACAGGGATATCTCTTTTGGGATAAGTCTCACAAGGCTAGGACTTAGCAAGGTTTATGAGCTTGTAAAAGGTGTATTGTATGACTCTGGGGCCTGGAAAGACAGACATCGAAAGATGTCTGAAGACTGCAATAAAAACCTGAAGCAAGTTGTTACAGTCCCTACAGGGAAATGTGCTGCTCCCACTCTTGTGCCACACAGCCGTGCTGTCTGGCAAGGCAGCTGAAGCACGTCCAAGCATGTCCACAGGCCTCTGCTGGCTCACAGCACCGGCTGCAGTTGCCTGGTTGTTTCATCACAGCTTAGCCTCCTGGTCTCTGCAGACCAACTGCTGACACCCTTGCTGCTCTGGGCTAGAAGTTACTGCAGCTATTGAACATGAGCAGCTCTCTGGTTCTGCGCAGTCTGTGGAGTCACAACACTGCAGCCATCACGATCAGCATTGCAACAAGGGTGCTTTATGGGGATTGGTGCTTCATACCCCTTTCAGAAGTTTCCTTTTACCTCATGTGCTAATTCCTGGTTTGTGTCCAAGTGAGCACCCTGTTGCCTCTCTTTTTCCACATATAACTATTATGGACAGCTGGCTACTGAAACTCAGCTATACCCTTAAACTGAAAGGTATATTCCCTCATAATGTCTGGTGTACTGCAACAGTTAAACATACAGGAAAGCGTTGCAGTTTGCCAACATTCTATTTCTGTACCTCGGACTATATAGTGTGTATATTTTTATATAGATATAAAACACTCACACTATATAACAAACATTAAATTTTATATATCACATATATGCATACATTCTGTACACATACACTTATAATAGTGCTGTACCACTGTACATATATATTGTATATACTACACCTGGTACTATAATGTATATGGGGTATATATAAGCATACAGATAAAGCCAAATACAAGATTTGTGCTAAATTTACTATGATCAGCTACTTAACTGTTCTGCCAGTTGATATTTTGTCTTGTAGACAAATGTTTGTGGCCGTCATGCAAAGGAGAGTAATTGTTTAATAAGAGTAGATTGAGTTCTTATCTTGGAGATGGGTCTAGCAACATTTTCTAGTTCTAGTTCTGGAAGCTTCTTGGCATCAACAACAAAGAGTGGCCTAGCACATGTCCAGCTAATCTTTATCTTCAGGCTTTGTTGCATTTCAGGCTTTTCAGCAACAATGAGCAAAGCATCCAGTGAGGGCTGACATCTTAGAGGTGGAGCCACATTTTGGCCATTGAATTTGGTGGGATTTTTTTCCCTGCATAATTTTGGCTTTTCCATAGGGCTTTTTTTGTGGATTTGAAAATACACTGCAATTGTGCTATTTGACTGTCAATATCATATTTCCACTGCTAAATACAAATAGGTATGCCAAGTCCTTGACCAATTTTGGGGGATGTATCCATCTCTACTAAACTTAAATACTCGTCTGGCACTATTCAAGAAAATTTTTAGGAGGCTGCTTGCATTGAAGCTCCCCAGGGCAGCACAAGTGCAATGGAGCGAGGAGAGGGGAGCCGTGTTCCTGTGGGACCTGGACCCTGGTGCTGATTCTGACCAGTGCTGGAAACAGCAGCAAGCAGCAGAGAGCCTGTGAGCATGAGACTGTGCCTTATCTCCTGCTGCTCCTTATCTGCCCTTTGCATGGAGCAGGGCAGTGAGAGCAATGCCGAGGGAGAACTTGTTAAAGCCTGCCACTTCCAGGCTAGCCTTCTAGGGAACTTAGCTGTGGCCACCTCAGTTAAGTATGACAAAATCACTATTACCAAGACCATCTTTAATTAAAAAAAATTTATTTCACACTTCTATACAAATATCCACAGGTAATTTCTAATCATGGAATGATGTAGCATTCTTAGCTGGTTTAACAAAAGTTTGAGATAAAACTATACCAGTGACTTGACTTATTTTTCAAGAACTTTAAAACTGCTAAGAGATTCATGTTCTTAGGTGAGGGCCACAATCTGGTTTTATATTCAGGGGTATTGCTCAAGCTTCTTAGCCCTGATTAGCTTCTGATGCTGCTGAGCCTTTAAGCAAATAAGCTAGGATTCTAGAAGCTCAAAAATTGGGGAACATCTGAATTAATATGTGAGCATTCATAATGTCAGGGTCATAACATACTGAGATTATCTGGTTTAATAGACTTATCTTTCTTAATTAACACTAAAGGTAACTTTTTAGGAGACCACACCTTCCAAGAAGGTACATTCAAAGTTAGCAGTAAAAATAAGATACTTGACAACTGCCCTCCTAGCAGGTTTTTACCCTATGAGGGGAAAAAGTACCAAGAGGTTTTTGCATAGTTCATATTACAAGCAATTCACATGCATACCTTTTGAGCAGAATTTTGTTTCACAAGAAATACACAACTGTGAGCTAAATCTTTGTTCTTAAGTAGTACCAAGGCTTTAGAATATGGGTAAAAAAGTAAAACTCTTTAAATCATTTTCTCAGTTATGTTACAATAACCAGATTACTAATACCAATGTTCTACTTTTATCAATATTCAGGTATTCAAGATGATTCAGTAGTCTCAACGAGGATCAGCTCAGATCCCGACAGTTAAGGTAAGTAAGGCACCTACAGCCTCCGTCAAGTGCTACACAACAGTTGCAGTAGTCAATGCCTTTTGCCAACCAGGAAGTCCTTATGAAGCTGGAATGAGGTTTCCAAAGGACTTTTCAGTTTCCTGCAATGAGTATAAAACGATATCTAAAACATTACTTCAACTTGGTGTCCAAATTGTTGAACAGTCCACAGTAATACATAAATCATGTTACAGGACCTGATGTTACAAGCATCAGGAAAAGAAAGCACCCATACACATCATTTCCATAAATATTTACATTTTAGATAGCACTGGCACCTTCAGTGATTTATTAAAATGCAGTGAAAGCCTCAGGTCTCATAATTTGAAGTTCAAAACCAGAAACACAAAAACCAGAACAGTGGATTTAAAAATTCAGTAGTCTTTGGCCTACCAGTTAGTCAAAGACAATGATTTATAATAAAAATAAATACAAAAATGACTAAAATATTTATATACAGAAAGTACATCTAATATTCAAGCCTCTCTTAAAAAAAACCTGTGTATATTTGTTGTGAGCAAGAATCCCACAATCTGATCTTAAAATAAAAAGAGCCCAAAATCAAGCAACATGACCCGTTGCACGTGTAATTTAAGATGATGCTTTTTGTTAAGCCCTAACTACTGCAGCAGGCAAAGGTTATGACTAAAGCAGACTTTCAGGTCTTCAGTTATACCTGAAAAAAGTATGATAAGGCCACTTTGTGTTTATAAAGCACTGTGCATTGAGGGAACAATGGAGAGCTCATCTTGACCTTAATCATGCATTCCTTAAGTAACTAGGAATGAAGTCAGGATCACAGGAGGATCAAAACGTCTGCTGTAGTGGTTTTGCTTATTTTGCAGAAAAGACCCCAAATCAGCACAGTATTTTCTAAAGTGTGTTAGATTTAAGGGGGATGAAGAAGCAATTAAATAAGGCAAATAAAGTCTGTCAAAGCCATTTTAACTGTGCAAATAAAAGCCTCAATAAAAGTAGTAATATCTACAATCAAATGGTGAATGTCCATAGTGTTCACAGGTCTAACTCCATCAGTATTCTGTGAATGAGAACCTTAACCTCTGTCTGAACTCTGTGGATAAGCAACATTTCTGCCTAAGAATAACTTTCATTTTCATTCCATTTGGTGTACCACTGTTTTGTCTCAAGGTCTTGGCTTTTCCCATCTTTGATCTGTCGCTCCTCTTTTCGAATTCTTACAGCGTGATAGCGGGGGACACTGTCTTCGTACCTGGAACGCCGGAAGAACCCACACTGCGCAGACAAGGAAAAGAACAGTTTAGGTCTAAGTTGCTGCCAAAGTATTACGACTGTAGAGGTAGTAAATTCTTCCTTCACACAAATATGCAGGTCAGAAAATTGAAAACAGAAATATGTAGACCAAAAATGTAGCATATTTTAGCTGTAAAAATGTGAGCCAAGAGGTCTGCATTAGCTGTTCAGCAGCAGTTAAAGACAAAGGGCATGCTCTGACTATCCATGGTAATCAAATACCTTAAAAAGATTCCCTCCAGTACAAAGCTGTTCATTCATCTAATAAGGACATTTACTGCTACACACAGGAAAGCTGCTTCTCCTGAATCAAAGGTAGGTATATACTTCAGTGTCTTCCTGTACGGTGACATTATTTACCCTTAAGAACCTACATAAAGATTTCCAGAATATTCAAGAAAAGTTACCCTAAGTGCCTTAGTTTTCAAAGCACTATTTCCACTTCAGTCACCTGAACTAACTACAATATGCTGTATTACAAACATGAGTGTTGCTTAGTTTGCCATGGGAAGTGGCCCTGGATGAAATCCATAACAGTTTATTTGTGCTGTGCAATTTTTTATTCAAAGCCACTGTGAAAACTGATTTTTAATATCGAGGAATGGATTAAAATTAATTTCCAAAATAAAAGGGAGCTATAGCCACAATATTACAAAGATAATGACTGGTACAGATTCAGCTTTACATTCTCATGGATCACTGATCATCCTTAGGGATCAAGAGTTCAGGTTAAGAAGCACTGTGCCATCCAGCTGTCATTAGATACTGCTGGGGGTAAGAACACGTTAAAGAGGGCAAGGTTTTGTTCATAGGATTTGGGGTGCTGGTTATTTTAATATCAGAACGGAGTTAAAAAAATTACAGTGAGCAAAGACCAAATCTTTAGCCATCTTATAGGTTCATTAAATACTGTTTAGAAATAATTCATAAAGAATTCCTCCCCACCCCCTCATCCCAAGCACATTTATGGATACAATGTACATGCATGTGATATCTTAAGTTGAATAAAGGTTGCTGGAAGCATAAACCATCATGCATCTTGTAGCTTCAGTAAAGTGTGTTCCTAGAGAAGTACATCTTAGAACTCCAGTAAAACAGATGTTTCCACAGCAATAAATTCTCATAATGAAAATCCTTCTTGGATGTAAGCAACATGTACCTTTCAGCATGCACTAAAGGTTAGTAAAGCAAATTTATGTATTTGTAGTCTTATCTTTACATCTTAATTCTACAGTGTTGATTCCCATCTTGCAAGCTTAAAGACTTATTTGTAATGTTAAAGCATAAATTTAAAAAAATACTAAAGCCCATTGCAATAGATCACCATGTTTTAAAACAAAAAATAAATAAGCATTTTAGACCAGGGTAACCCTCTGTGTGTTCACATGCACCAAAAGCTGGAAATCTATCAACAGAAGGAGCAAGCAAGTATGATAGCTTGAAATCCAAAAGTTAATGGATGCAGAATGCAGAAAAAGCTTCACAGTTAGCCACTGCAACCATAGCATGTGCCACAGCTAGAAATTAAAAAATATCATCAGTTACCAATTACAGAAGTAGATCAGTACTATGCATCAGAAGTAAGCCTCTCTTTATCAGATGGCTGAGCATGGATCTCAGCCTTGTGATATGTGGCATCGTAATGATCTTTCTTATTTCTCTTGAAGAAACCACACTACAAGGAAGCAAGGTATTTAGTCAGTTCTTGTGGACTGGAAGAAGTCAAACCTCTTAAAAGTGACTTAACTCTGTCAACAGTTTTCCTACTATCCCTTCGCAAGCCAAAAATAAAAGTCATCACAAAAACTCAGCTGTTTCTAGATCTTAGAACTTCTTGCAAGAACACAATAAAATAACCTGAGTTATTAACAGAGTAACCTGAGAATATTATTTTAGAAGCATTTTGATAAATTTGTAGAGAATCTGTTTGGGTTTTTTTTTTTAAGAAAAGCTACAATACAACCTGTCCATAGCAAGGGAAGGTGGCTGTGAAGAGCAGAAAGGAGTCTATACAGAAATGTGTTTGTGGACTTGTGCACGGGACAGACAAAACCACAGCATGTACAAAAACCCCTTCAATACAAGCTTTTGGTCTTAAACCAATTATGTATCTGTCTTTTTCAGTAGGATGTTTGTCCTTCATAGAACAGCACAGTCTGTGTCATCAGAAACAGCATTTTACACTGCATGTGCATGTGAAAAATGTTTGTATTTTCATGCACAGTAAGTAACTAGTAGTTAGAACGTAACAGCCCACCCAGTATTCATTCATCAAGAATATTTGCTGGAGCAGCTGGGCATTCTTTAGAAAATTAGGAAATCAGAACTATCCTATGGGGAGAAACCTGCACCAAATAGCTCCTCAAAGCTAACTGCTGTAGTTTCACTGGAAAAAAGTGACAGATAGGATATTCTTCACCTCCTCTTCTCTAATAATCTTATGCTATCCCATAAGAGCAAATGCTAACTGCCTATGCCTGTAAAAACTAAAAATAAAAGGACTGCTCTGTTATTCTTGGGACCACAAATAATTGGCATTTTTACAAAGGTCATTACTAAAAAGGTACTTCATTTTTTCTTTTGCAAATAGTTAACCATTTGTTATACCTCTTTATTTATTCCTTTAAGGTTTCTAAGATAAAAAAGCAATAATAAGATGTATAATTAGATGGCTATGTATTAATAGTGTGCTTTTGGTTATTTCCATCTACTATCAGTTTAATGGTATTTCTGATGTTAATGAGAATAGAGCCCTACTAAAACATTTGCAAATAGCTCACATGAAGTTAGTTTTACATCTAACTGCAAAGGCTCCCAGTAGCTGTACCCATCTGTATCAAACTATGGCCTCCAAACGTTTATCTCAAGTTACATCTCAAAATACTTCCTTTTGAGGATGTGAAAACAGAAAAAATTATGTAACAAGTCTACCTGTACAACCATTTTCATTCCAAGTGTTGCAAAACTGAGAAACCGATAACGTATGATTTGTGCAGTTTTGCCCTATTTTGAGTCCCAAATACTTCATCATTGACTTAATTAGTTTGCTATCTTGTCTGTTACAGAAAATAAAAATAAATTTACAGAAAATAAAAAATAACCAGATGAATAAACACCCACCTTCCATAGTAAGAATACCAACAGTGCAAGCATGAGTATTCCAGCAAGGATAGCCACCGCAATGATCCACCACGGAACTCCTGTATAAAGGGCTACTGGTTTTGCAGGAAACACGGTAACACGCACCTACGGGACGGAAAATGTGCAGGTGGAAGGAGTATTTTAGAAGGTACATGTTTAATCAGAAAGCTGCAATTTATATAGTCTTATCTCTCCTCTACCAAGATGTCTTCTACAAAATGCTTTTGAAGAAAAAGTTCCCACTGGTATCATTTGAATATGGCAATGAATTTTTCAACCCCATCAAAAGGTAAAAATGATAAATAACTCAAAACTTTTAACAAGTTTTGTTTTAAATTTCTGGTCTTTGGAGATAAGCTAGAACAATCACAACTATAACATGTGGTTAGTATTAAACACTGAACCCACCTGAGCAACTTCATTTGTGAGTTTAACATTCTTGGCTGCAGCAGGAACACTGATAGAAGCCCTAACAAGAATGTCAAGGTAATTCATTTTTGAGAATTCCTGTTCCAAAATAAAACATGAATATTAGACACAGAACAGGAAAGAACTCTGACCTTATAAAAAGGGCAGGTGAGAGGACTTACCTCTAAGAAGGTACTGTTCCACAGTCTGGAACGCAGCACAATAGATGCCTTGCTGTCTAAACCCTTCAGGGGACATTTTATGTCCACACAGCGTGCATTCGCATTGCAGCTCTGCAATTACACAGATCTAGATGTAAATAAGATCACATCTTCACAGATTGTTTAAACCTCATCCCAAGATTAAAAACTGGATTTTATGCATCATACCTACATGCAAGGACCACTATCTGTTCGTACTGACAGCAATGGGAAAATACAGTGAAGATGTTATTACTTGCTTATTTTAATGTAAGTAACTATGAAGTTATTCTTTCCTAGTTCTTTCTCAAAGTAGATCATATAAATGTTCAAATTTTAAAAGCATCAATATTTGGATGTAAGATAAAAAGAAAGCAAAGAGAATATAGCTGGTGCAATATCCTTACCAAGGTCTTGTACTTTCTTTCTGAGAATAAAGAAAATGCCTGGCTGTCTGTAATCTGCTTCTCTGCAACTTCACGTTTCCTTCTTGAGTTATGGGATTCCTAAAAGGAAAAAAAAAAGTAAAAAACTAAAAAGCAGATTATAGTAAGAATCTTAATTCATACAAGCAGGGAAAGTAGAGCTCAGTGTGTTCTTCTTCCAAATCAGCACATGACTGACAGCATTGTATATCCCTACTTACCTACATTTACTGCTAAGAATAAAATTTGAGATTACCTAAAGAAAGGCCAACAGACTATTTTCGTTAATAGGGCAAGGGGAAGTTTCGATTTTTAAAGCTTTCAATGCTATTTCCATTTTTATTTCTGGATACAGGATATTAATGGTACTCTGCTAAAAGAATAAGAATGTGCTAAGGTCAGTAGATGCAGATTTTTTTAACTGTATACTAATTACACTCACTGCAAATTATATTAACTAATATAACGATCTGACAAAAACAACTTTATGTGCATGCAGTTTTAATGGTGGAAAATAAAAACTCCTCCCATATGATCTTAGGATTATATGAAGAATTAAAAAATGAGGCTCAAGTTTTAGGAAGAAGATTTTGCTAGATAGGTACAATCCAGGACTATGAAAATTGCTCTTTATTATATTTGTTGTAAATAAATAAATTTAAGTTCAAGCCCCTTATCTTCAAAAAAAGTACATGGAATGCCCCCAGGATGGGAAGATATTTAGTTATTTATTGTTTTTTTAGTAAGAACTCGAATGCTTTTATTACTGAGCAGTTTCCAAGATTAGTGATGAAATTTGTTAGGACAGTCAGCAGTTTCATCCTGTACAAGAGCCTATGACAGCCGTGCCCATTGCAAAAACAGTCATCGTGACCTAGCATCTATCCTTCAGCATATCAGCCTCATTAGCTATTAAAAGTCTCTGGATAAGCTTATTCACTGATACACTGGTCACCTATTGTGCTAGTGAGCTGCTCGAGATAAAAAGTAACTCCTTATAGAGGCAAGTTCTCATGCCTTACTCTCTGTGGGGTGCTTTCATGTTGTACCAATTCATGAACAGAAGACAGGGTAACATACCGCAATGTGCAAACTGTTGATTTCATTCTCGGGTTGACAGGAGACTTTTTCCAAGCCTTTGGAGTCTATTTTCATCAAATAAAGCAGCCATTTGCCATTACTAATTTCTTTTGGCCACTGGATGTCCAGGGAAGCAGTGCCAAATGTTTTCAGTGGTCTGCCCAAATTAGTTACCTGTTAAAACAAACATTCTTTAAACTGTAAAATAAGTTTCAGAGGGATTTTCTTCCTGAAAACATTATTGACTTGGACAAGCTTTAAGCATGCAACTAACAGAAAATTTAGATCAGATGAAAGACAGTCAAAATAGTACTAAGACAAAGTGTATACTAAAACTACATACTTGGAGAGCAAATAAATACATAGGATTAGAATTCCCTAATATGAACTTCTAGTTGTTGATTTTTAGAAATTAATCTTCACGTGAAACAACAACTCAAATTCAGAATTAACAAATCAGTCAGTTGTGTAACTGAGGCAAACTGCAAGTTTCTGAGGAGCTCTGACACAAAGAGAGAACAACCTCTTTCTCTTGTAAATCTGGAAGTTTTTTCCCAGCCTCTTTTTTTAATTTCTTAGTGTTACTGATCATGCTAGCAGGTTTTAAATCAGGTGTTTTAACTGATACTGTTATAATACATGGATGGGGTACAGAAAGAAGTAAAGGACTGACAGAGATGGACTTTAATTTCTTAGTCTCCTCCTTGCTGTATTAGGCAGAAGACCAAGACAGTGAAATAGACTCACATTCCCAGGGGCTCTCGCAGCACCTCCTTGCGCTGGCTCTGTTCTCAGCCCATTCTTGCTGCCTGTGTGCACCAGTCAATGCCTGGGCAAGCCCCAGGCAGGTTCTGCTGTAACTTTGCTCCCTCCCTGCTGGGGCTTTTATGCCCTACAACTAAATGTACATGAACTGCTCCGAAAAAAGTGTGCAGGCAGCCTCAGGCCACTTCCTCAGATTATGATCATAAAACATCAAGGCCTAAAGAAGCTCTAGTCCATAGTCAACTGCATGTTCTGATCATGAAGTCACGATTTTGGGACAAAGAAAGCCAATTTCATTATAGCAACTTTTCTAAGTATTCATACACATGAAGCAAGAAGCTGTGTGCTTGATGAAAAGCAGCTGTTGGCATTAACCTAAATTACTCACTCTGAATTCATACTCTATGAGATTTCCAATATCATCTTCAGATTTCATAGCACTCTCACCAATGATGTTACCTCCAAAATATACCTGAGAAGGCTTAGCAACTCTGTTCAGGTGGGGGTGGGAAAGGAGAATAATCAGATTTTAATGAGTCTGAAGCAAAACTGTCCCCAGACCCCCCAATTTGTCATGCTATCAACACTTACCCAGTGAGTGATAAAAGCAATTCAAGAACCACTTTAGCACTGGCTGTAATTGGAGTCAAATTAACTTGAGTGCTTGTTCTACAATGAAAAGGAAACAATAGTGTTTATTTTACTAATTTAGTTGGTTTCTATCTACTATTAAATTACTTCTGTGAATCAAACAAATTAATTCAAAATGTTTACAACTGTATAGCAAAGCAAAGTGCAGGTGCATGTGCAAAAAGAAAACTTACGTTTCCAGCTTCAAGTTAATGTCTAAGTCTGTTGTATCAACATTAACTTTAGTGGTACTTAAGATCAGATAAAAGGTTACCTAAACAAGAAAGATAAGGAAATATATGAGCTCTTATAAGATATATTGATATGTGAAAACTTACAGAAAATTTCAATATTAAGTTCTAGAGTTAAAAAGACAGATCCAAATCACATTTCCAGCTGTGACACACAGAACTTTGGATGACTACAATCAGTCAGAACAAGATTTTACAACTTGAGTAAAGTGCAACTTACATTAGAATTTCTTTTGAAAGGATTTCCAAGTTCACACTCTGCTTGAGAACCATTTTGGTTAGCACCACACGTTAGCTGTTTTTCCTGATTAAACAGAATATATTTACAAGTAAAAATATGCTGGAAATATTTTAAATTTTTCAGTATTTTTTTATCTTAAAAATACTTACAGGATAACCCCTCATCTCTCTGAATGCAGAGTATGTCAGACTGTCTGGAAAAGTTGCAATTAGTTTAGCTTCATATGCATCTTCACCATCTTTTTGTGGCTTTTTCAGATCAGATGGATTGTTTGTCACTGTTATTTCCAGGGCAATATCTTTCTGGTCTTTCAGAACAAGCACTGGCATGCCCTTTTCACTACAGAAACAGAATATACAGGGTTCTGTGCATCAGGAAGACAAATGTGTATTCAAGTTCGCCTCATATGATGGTTTATCCAAATACAATTTCCTCTTACCAGGGGAGAATTACGGTAAAACTATGAATATGAATAGTCGTAGGTTTTTTCTCCCCACACCAGTATTTCATCTGACAGTGGCCAGCAGTTAAGAAGAGGACAGAACAGGCTGGTAAGTCCCTCAAGTAATCAGGAGTTCATAGTATTTCTGAACCAGCACTTGCATCTGACACACACAGTGATGAATTTTCTCCAAATCAATCTAATGACCTGTTTTTTTCTTGTAAAGTATACATGGGTTTGGCTTCCAAGTGTAGCTAAAAATGTGTGGCTGCTGGCAGTAAATAAACATACTTCCTTCTGTTTGTTTTACCCCTGCTCTAATTTCACTGGCCCTTCCAGGAAAGAGAGATGCAGCATGGTGCTGGGGCATGTGTTAAATCATTACTCAATTTCTCTGTAACTACTTTTCTTGGGCTATTAGCCTATACTTTACTGAGTTGTCATACAGTCAAGTTTTATCTGCAAAATAATTAACAGTGTCACACAATAAACTACTGCAAGGCTGGTTTAGAATGTCATTTCTCCAGGTGTTAAATTGTTGGGTTTTTTTCCTTTAGCCCACTGCTGCACTATTGTGGCCACTTAGCATCCATTCAACTCTGAACCACTTTTCTTCTTGAGCTCTTCCCCTCTGCCCCCATTCCTCACCCTGACAAATCAATACTACTGCCAAGGGCTGTGTCTGCCAGACACAGAAAAAAGCTGCTCTTCCCCAAAATCCTCTCCTAAAAGTTCTTTTAAGCACTTGTTAATAATTTGAACTTTAGAAGTGCATTAATCAAGACTTACAGCGGTAAATAAGTAAACCTGTCTTCATTTCCCTCTCTCGTACAAAACCGGTACTGAAGCTTAAGATTGCTGTGACATTTATTGTCTTCTCCACATCCTTCTTTTAAGAACTCCACCTAAATAAAGCACCACCAAAGCAATTTTACTGCCTGACACACAACAGTAGCTTAAAATGAGATTTCTGAAGCACAGTGAATAAAGCATCAACATGGAACTCACAAGGCACTTTCCTGGACAGAGTTCAGATTTTAACCTGACTTAATTCTTGCCTGTTGAGTTTTTCTTTGTGAGATACAGCCCTTGATGCTGGTAATTTAGAACTGTAAATGTGACTACTTGTAATGAGGAAATACATCTTTAAGTCTGATTCTTCAATAAGCATTGAGGAAATGAGAAAATTTAACTGACATATTTCCTCCCTTCTATGTCACTGCTGCAGTCATTGCTTAAAAGCTGTTACAGCATCCCATGGAAGACTTAGGAGCGTACATTATCTTGTTATGTTGGACAAGTGTTTCCAACAGAAGACAATGAATTTCCATTTTTAATCAAAAGTACATTTCCTCCTAAACTTATTGGAGAGAGGGAAGAACAGAGGAGCTATACCATCTTCACTTTTGTTGCAAAAGAACACAGTACATAGTTCATAACATGTCGTAACAAGTTCAGAACAAAATATAAAATAACAATCCAATAGTTACATGTCCAGTGGCATCCCTGGTATTTCCTCTGGACATAAATTAGCTTTCTACAGTCTTTAAAATTAAGTTATTTGTAGAAGTGCAGATTTATGCAAATATGTGATATCAAAGGCTTACTTTTGTGGTCTCTGTTTCAGATTCATTTGCATTTAGAATTGGTGTAAGATCTGGAAGTGCACTCTCTTTTCTCTTGG
The DNA here is from genome assembly GCF_030490865.1 of Poecile atricapillus. NCBI lineage: Eukaryota > Metazoa > Chordata > Aves > Passeriformes > Paridae > Poecile > Poecile atricapillus. The sequence continues at coordinate 20,465,889 of NC_081253.1, read as the reverse complement.
ATGGTGACTCCAGGCCAGCAATTTTAACACTGACTGATATTGGAATGGGACGTAGCTTATCTTTAATTTTCTCCTGTTGAAACAGTTTAAATTGCATAGTTAGTCTACAGTGCAGAGAAGAAAAAAACAACAGAAAGATAAGCTTTTGATACTGCATTTTCTAAACATGCAGGAACACAAAGATCCTAGCCCTACTGTCTTTTTTTTTCCCCTCTGGCTTCCCAATGTGGTGATTACTCTTGCCATTAAGAATACCTAGGAACCACAGATGGTAATTCAGGCAGGTGAAATTCACACAGCTACAGTAAAATAACACACTGAAACAGGTTTGAGTAACATGGTCTAGTGAAAGTTGTCCCAGCCCATGCCACAGGAGTTGGGATTAGATGATCCTTAGGGTCCTTTTCAACCCAAACCATTCTATGATTTTATTCTATTCATAAATTAAAGTTCTTTAATCTGCTGGGGTCAAAAGCAGCCTTGGAGGCTGACTCATTCCTGCTGAGCCATGGAGCGGGAATCTGTTTAGCCTCTGGAGCAATACCACCTCTAAGCACCACTACAGCAGCCAAGTCAAGAGAGCACATACCAAGCTTTCCTGCCCTGCCCATTCATCAGCTCCAAAACCCATAGGTTAAAATTATTTTCCTGAACAGTCACACTATAAGATTCTGCAACAGTTATTTCTGTTGGAAGCAGCTCTCCATTTTTGGCAGTCCCTCTCTATTGTTCCAAATTAGTTCAGCTCTATTGACCACCACAGTGTGCTGCAGTGGCTGCAGTTTTTATTCATAATTTGCAAGAAAGGCAACAGGAGGAAGCAGCATGTGTGCAAGGAACAGTAAACTATGGTGGGTTTCTTTTTTTTTGAAGTTTTATATTGGATATGATTTTGAAGTTATATACAAAGATTCCTTCCAAAAGGCTGAAAGAAAAAAAATTCTTTTGTTTTAAGTGGATCTAAATGAAACAGAAATAAAATACTCTCCCCTACCTGCAGTATAAGCTTTGTTGTCACACACTCCCATGAGTTCTGTCCCCTGAGGGTTGTACTCGCAGTGAACTGATCAGAGGAGTGGTCACTGAAGCGCACCCTGGAGGGCAGGCCCAGCTGCCGCCTCTCGTTCTCCACTTCAAATGTATAATTGATCTCTATGTGAAAAAATAAAGTAGGTCACTATAAAAAGAATCATTGCCATACTAAAAAGAACTTTAATTTCACGAGGTATGATCTTAAGCATTATTCTAGAAGACTGTTCCAGCCAGTGCTGGGTTCCCCAAAGTGTTTTCATTAATTTAAAAAACTTTCTCAGTGCCAATTTTGTCCTGCCATGGTTGAGGGCCAAGTACCCCTCGTGTGAATCTACAGAAAATTTCTAAACCAAATCCTGCTATTCCCTAAGTAAACCGTTCCCCTACGGGCATGCAGGGCTGTCAGGGGGAGCTGTAATTGCTGTGCGGAGCCAGCAGAGGGCTGAGCTCTCCACTCTAAATACCCCGACTGCGCTGCAGGGGATTCTATTGGGTCCCAAATGGCACCTGAGAGACAGCAGGATTCTGAGGTCAAGGTACACTGACAATCGTAACACTGAAAGCAGAATTTCGACTACAGCTGTCCAGTTGTGTGCTGAGGCATGTTTTCCTAGATCTGAACTTGGTGCATCTTTTAATGATTGCTTCACCAAGCAAATTCAGTGCTGCACAGATGGAAACAGCACTGAGTGTGCCAAGGCACTGGGAGAGCAAGCACTTTACCTGCTGAAGGACCAGCACCTCATTCAGGCACAGCCTTTAGATTTCCAAAGTAACTGAGAAACTCAAGACAACACAAGAGAAAAAGGGTAACTGGGCTTAAAGTTCTCATTTTCTCTCAAAATCCTACACAGTTCTCCAAGAACAGCAGCATTGTAACAAGTGCTTTATATTTTTGCAGCACAGTCTTCAAGTCTTCTATTAATGCAGATTTCTTTATTTCAGTTAATGATTTCCACAAAAGTGTTTTCATCAATATAGGATAGGTTCATAGGGTAAGCCTCTAATAAGAAATAATGCTCACTAAGGACGTATAAAATGGGCCTCAAAAATGGTTCTCTAAAGCAGCACTAAGCTAGAGAGGCAAAATGGTTTGGGTCTGCATAGCAGCCATTTGCTCACTGGCAGCTGCAATACTTAGAAAGCTTTAGTCTGTCATCCACAGAACAGCTTAACACACCAGCATGACTCTAAATACAGACTGCAACAGCTGAGCTTAGCACTGAATCACATTTTAAATCTGTCAGTCACTGTCTGAGATGAGTCACTATAATTTGAGTCATGTTCTTCCATGATAAACACTACAGAAAAACAAAAAACAAACCATGTGACAAACAGATCAAAAATATTGATCTTCAGAACTTACTTATTCTTGGATTTAAATCTCTGGGGTTTGCAGTATATTTAAAACATGCTTTCACATCCATCCTGTAAAAAGTGCCAAGAAATTAGTATTAATAAGGCATGGTCAAACAAAAAAGTTTTAACTGATCAGTCTTATGACTGTGGTATTTGCTGATTACTAGACTGAACTACAGAGCAAAAAAAAATGATTAATAAGCAATTAAGCATTGCTCTTATTTGTCTACTCAAGACAACACTGTTCAAGCCAAGATACTTGTGTTAAAAGTTTGAAGAGGCAAGGTGACATTCATTTTCAAAAATAAACATTACAAAAAGGACATATTCCACACCTTGTCTTTAGCACAGCAGCCTGAAGAAATTCAGGAAGTCAAAATGAACATATGGAGATACATTTGCTTTACCTGCATACCTGTCATATCCCTTCACTTAATCATAATTACTGAATGAATTTTGACAGCAGAAAGCTCAATATACCAAGGCTTCTGATAGAGTAATTTCTTTTCCATTTACCTTATTTCACCATGGTCCTCAGGGTTCTTTTTCTTTAGATCAATTCTGTCAGGCTGTACTGTAATGTTTCTTCTAATGCTTATCACAGGCCGAGATCTTAATTTGGGGGAAAAATGGGGAATAAAAAGAAGATATAAAATGAAAAAATTAATGTGAAATGATGTTTTCATTTCCTGCTTCCACTGCATGTAGGCTGTAACCATACTTCTGCCTACAACTTGTCTTCCTTTTCTGGAAGGGAGAAGACATTTCACATGAACACATGAATGAGCTGAACCTGTTCTCATTAAAGCATCCAAACATTGTTAAAAATAGCTGGTAAACTACCTGCTCCATTTAACTGGGCCACTCCTTTCACTGTTTGCCACCAAGAGGCTTTTGTTCTCACCTTGGTGAAAGTGTTTGTCCTGCCTTTATCAGCAAAACATTAAAGCTCCTTTTGAGTAAGCAGAATGCTAAATAATCTGACCAACTCCTCTACCACCTACTCTGTTCTCTTCCAAAAGCCATGTAAATTGCTTTTCTTGGGCGCTGTTCAGCGTATTTAAGAACATTACATTTATGTGCACAGATACTGTAGACATGGGAGCATAAATTGTAGAAAGGGCTGTTTTGCATGAAAAGTAAAGTTGTTCATCCCAGAATTCAGATAACCAGCTTTGGAGTTTCTGTTTCTCCTCCTCTGGGACCTGACAACAATCACCAAAGATCTGAGCTTAATGCAGCATTCACAGTTCTGATGCTGAGACAGTCTTCTTCCTGCCCATTATTAATTCAGCTTAACAGTACAATAAACTGGGAAAAAAGGCAAGTCTGCAAAATACTGTGACTTCATCCCTAATTAAGGCATGTGCTACAGAAATGTCAGAGGATCCTAACTGCAGCCTTCCTCACTGTTTCATGGACCCCAGTGCAAGCTCAGCAAGGCACTTGTGTGCCTCACTTGGTTTGGATCCTCAGCTACAAAAGTGGGGGTTGGTTTTGTTTTCTTCTATCATCAGAGAAGCACAATTAGATTATACAAGGGCAGCAAATTTATTAACTTCTCCTTAAGGAATTACTTATCACCCTTAAATTCCATTCAACGACGTAGACATCCAAGTTACAATAGGACAAAACTAAGGTGCAGGTACACTGCCCACATCAGCACTCTGCAGGAATTATCCATATTCACCCTCTTACCCAGTATTGATTGTAAGGCAGGTTCTCAAGGAGACGAGGGGGATAAAGTAACAAACCAATTTATGGAATCCCTGCCCTTCCCCCTCTCCTCCCCTCAAATTTCCAATTTCTGGTAGGAAAAGTACACTCAAGGACAAACAGCTTTTTGTTACTTCGAAATAAATTGCTTTTAAGAAACTAAAACCAAAGCCCTGGTGTAATTAATTAAGGTTCCATATATACCACCTGTACACATTTACAGAATCTGACAGGGAACCAACAGCAACATCAGGGTAGGAATTTTTATCCAGGTCCATATTTCCAGCAATAGAGTAACCAAAGAAATTGGTGTTTGTTTTTTCACCATCAAGAATCTAAAAAGCAAACAGATTGAGGGAATTCAGACATTTAAAAGTGATAAAGGTGAAATAAAAGAAGAAAATAAAGAGAAAAATTAGAGGGAAGAGATACAATGAAATAGGATTTGTGAAATAGGATCTCTCTGTTCGGTTCAGCTGAAGGATACTGACGGGCCAAGATGATTTGCTCTTCCAGGAAGTTACCTGGCAATAGCAGGGAGTACTAGAAATTACTGATCTGCAGAGAGCTGAGTTCATCTTTATTTACAGTATTTATGGACTATAAACACTTGAAACAGAAAAAGTATTCTATAAAATATTATAAACTATTCAAGCAGTATTCTAGGAAGTATAATGAAGTTCCATTACCACCCTAAAAATTGTACACAGTGACCTCAAAAAAAATTAAAAATAAATAAATCTAATTTAAAAAACAACAACAAAAACACCCACAAACCCAAACATTATTGAAGAAGGACGTGAAAGAGAAAACAAAAACAAATTGTTTTCAAATTACCAGATTTACTTTTTAAAAACCCAGTTTATTTATCTACACATCTTTTTCCTTCTGCACATATTATTGGTGCTAATGGATGGCCCCAGAAATAAAAACGTATATTAATATCAAGAATTCCTTATCTTTCCTGTCAGCAGTGCAATCTTTGAAGGGCCCAGTGATTTTCCTGCATACCCACCACCCCAATAATAACAATGGAAAGGAAGATGGATAGCCCTGTCATTCCTTTCATTTTGTTCAAGAATAATTATATAGTAAAGGCTATTTCATTACCTGTGCCGGCTTTGTATTTATTCCATTCTCAGATCCATGATAAATGTATACTTTGCCAAAACCATCGTATGGAGCTCCTACTGCAATATCTGGTGAAAGTAAGTTGGAACATCTAAAATCATTTTTCTTTCCGCAGCATGCAATCAAAGGGTGAGATGTAAGTCTGGCATCGGCCAATCTCACCCATTTTTATTGTCATTGTTTTCCATTTACCTGGATATCCATCCTGATTAATGTCCCCAACATTTTCAACTGCAAGTCCAAACATGGAGTCAGTGGTTCCATTTAAGCGAAGAGGCTTCACCCCTGCCCATTTGCCTTGGTGGTTCATGTAGACATACACGGCACCCCCAATATCCCCACTTCTGTCAAAGTACTGTGGGGCCCCAACAACGATGTCCTGCCAGCTTAGAATGAAAAGAAAAAAAAAAAGAAGGCAGTGCTTTTGTAGAATAACTGCTCAGACTGTGAGCTCCAGATCAGTTGCCCAAAGAACTGCTGAACAAAGACTAAAATGTGCATTAAACTGGCTGGGCATCAACAGCCCCGCTGACACTGCAAGCTGGTTTAATCTTTTAATAGCATACAAGGACCTCCTATGGCCTTCTTGGGGTATGAGACTGGCTTCCTGTTTTTCTGTTTACAATAATTGTTTAAATAAAATTCTTTATTAGAAAGTAGACTCTGTCCTGACTGATTCTCAAGGTGCTCACCATTTCCTTCAGGAAAACATGGAAGCTGGGATTTGTCATTCCTTATATTTCTAATGTGAAAAACCAAAGCGGAAATAAACAAGATCTCTATCCTTTATTATACAGGCAGTAGGAGTTCACCACAGCCATACCCATCACTGTTGAGGTCCACAACAGCAACATCATAGCCAAAAGAGGAGGCCAGCCCTTCTCCTTCAAACATGTGCTCCAGGGAAAGTGCTCTCTGATTTTTTTCTTTTTTCAGTAAAACAACTGCTCCACTGTGGTTTGCTCTTGGGGCACCAGAGACAAAAGTCATCTCATCTTGGGAGACAATTCCTTTACCAGAGTCCAAAGAGAAACCTTTAACAGAGAAAGAAATAAAATATATATTACCAAGTACAAGTATTTACAGTAAGTAACAACTTGCATCTTAATATGAAAAAATAAACATTTCCCCTGCTATATTAAAGTGGTATATGGAATACAAGTTTTGTCTAAAACAGTGTGCTATGGACGGGAATTCTCCATTTCTGTTTGCACTGATGGACATGTATTTGCAAGTCAATACTCCTCCATACATTACATTTAGAATTTCCCCATAAAACACAGTACTTCATTGCTCACTTGGACCTGCTTTTCATGGACACCAAATACAGGATACACACAGCTTAGACACAACTACAGCTTTACCACTTGAATATAGCTTGAGTACTTCACCTCTGGCAAAATTATGATAAAACCTCCTAAGTCAAGTCAGGATAGTTCTATTACAAACATGCAAACTGTACCACACAAGCATTCTCAAATGAATGATGTATGCAGTATTTGAGAATTAGCTTACACAGTAATGGTGAAATGGACAATTTTAAGTTAATGCAACCCTAAACATGACATGTTCAAATTAATTTAGTCTTACAATACATTTTAAAATATGAAAAACCAAGTTAAAAGACTATACTGCATATACAAATACAGCTAATAAATGTCAAAGTAGAAAACTGCCCACTTTGCATGGAAGGAAGATACCAGCCAGCAGATGGGAGTCTCCCTCTGAAACACTTCACCACTACTATGGAAATTCTCAATTACAGCAATTCACAATGAGACAGTTCCACAAAAAACTGAGGGAGTCCCAGCTGGGGGAGGGATGAGAGGGTTTGGAGAAATGCATGACAAATCAGCATTTCTCTAAAGCCTTGTTACTTTGCTGTCTCCCCTTTATCTGAATCCCTGTTTTTCTTTCATGCTTTACTTACAATGTATTTGGTATGAGAGGGAATAGAGGGGAGAGGGATCATGACAAAGATCTGGAGATTATGTCTGACCAGATGCTGCCACCTCAAGTGGTCACAAACCTAAGTAGCTATTCATCATTACATCCACTGACTTGTCCACCTGTATGCTGGGAGGCAATGTTTTGTACACAAACTGATCTGGATGAGTATCAGATACAGCTGTCAAAAATAGAAGACCTACAAATATGAGTAAAAGATTGAAGAGAAAAAAAATAGTAGTTAAGCAAAGCACCTATAACCACATTTGCTTACGGTCTAAACAGACAGAACAGTAATGCCTGGGATGAACTGGCTTGCCTGGAAGTGGTTCAGATTAATACAAATCAAGGCAGCATTTACATTTAGAACCTAAATGCATTAGTTATGCAACTGGAAAAAGTTGATATGACTATTCACAGCAAAAGGCACTGGCATCCACAGCACTCCTCACCTCAGCAATTCTTACTCCACCAGAAGATGCTATCAGCTTGTCTAACATAAGCTCTCAGGATGATTTTTCTAGTTACCTTTACACACAGTAATTACTGCTGGTAAAGTGTAACAGAAGTGTATGCTCTCTTTCTCCTAACATATATGTAGCTCTAACTTTGCTTTCTTCTCGACTTGCTTTTTTACTTTTTACATTAGCAATGCCCTTCCCATCTGTTCAGCTTTCCATCACTCACACCAAAAGCAGTGGATCAACACACCACAGAAATCTGCACTGGAACAGAAGGATTCTTTACACTTAATGCCTTTCCAAAAATGCAGCACAGCCTTTTCAGTGTATCTCACTAGTGTACAGAAAGGTCACTGGCCTAAGGACATATTCCTGCTTTCCTGACAGCAGAAAGAACAAGAGATTCACCTCCTGCAACACGCACACAAGTCAAATATAAACAGTACTTATATTATGGTATTTTAAAGGTCTGTTAAAAGCCACTGGAGTTTTAAAAACTTGAAAAATAAAAGAATTGCACTTACCTACCAGGAGACGAAATCTGCAGCCTTAACAGTTACACACAGAAACTCAAATTTTGATAAACTTTCTGATACTACATAGCAGAGACTATGTGACTAAGGACTACAGACCCATTCATTGTACTGACCCATCACAGTGATTATAATCACTCCCTGAGATTCTGTAGACACTCAGCACAGCTCTTGAATCTCACATTACAACAGCAGCTCCTCTAGGTACCTCAGCAGTATCATCTTACACTTAAAATTGGCCCATAAATGTGGAGGGAGGCTGTGAATTATCCAGAACAGTTTGTGTGTTATAGGCTCCACAATGGAACATCTGCTCCCATTTCAGATTATCACACCAGGCTGGGATCACAAATGTTTAAGAGACCTAAAGAGATTTATCACATGTACTTAATCCTACCTAAGTAACTGTTAGCTGGAACAGGAACTAGATTCTTATCCTGGCGGCTCTCATCACCAACTTCGTAAGGCCCATCATCAAAGATACCAAGATCATAAAATGTCTGATTCTTTTGCTCTGCACGGACCACCCCTGAAAAAATGAAATGATAAAATAAAAGCAAACGAATGATAAGTGAGAAAAATAACAAATAAATGTTCCCAACTTATATTAATTATGATGAATGACATAGTGACTGCTGTTAAAATGGGACAAACACAGAATAGTGCACTGGGTTAGTGTTTTGTCTCTGTTCTGTGTGCCAGAAGCTCATGCTGCTCTACAAAGAAGCCACACAATGACCCAGACAACATGGGATAGTAATGAATTTCTCAAAAAAAAACATTGAACCGGGTTGGTCATAAACCACCCTTATCCTGTATTTCTTAGCCTGATAAAGCTTCTCTTAAAAAGTAGGCAAGTGTGCTGGATGTTTTTTTTAAATTACATTTCATTATGACAAACACGAGTTATATATTTAGAAAAGGTATTTAAGAAGAAAAAAGCTTTCAATAAAAGGCATGCTTCCCTTTTATCAATTGGCATAATTAAGGTTTTGGCAAGCACAAACACGTTTTTCCATTATACAGAAGAGTACTCTTAGACTGTCCTAGCATTTCTCTGCAATTAAAGTAAAATGGTGTCCGCACTCAGTACGCTGACTCAGGCCGGTCAGAGTTTGTTGACGGATATGTGGAAGATTAAGTTCTCACTGAAGTACACCTTGTGCCAGAGCTTAATGCACTGATTTTGCACGGTTCATACACCAGGCACAGGTGTACGAGGTGGAAAAACGCGATGCTTGGAGGATCAGATGTTCTCAAGGGGAAAGTATTTACAGCTGTTGGTGTAATGAAGTGTGATGGGAAAAAACACTTTGAGAGACTGAACTGGCCATTTAGATGCTTCTGAATACAAACTAACAAAGTATATCTAGGGGTTTTTTCCCCCTTATGTTTTGGAGTATCTCCTAGATGACACAGAATACTTGGCTCTTAGATTAACCATGAAATTTCACATGGACATGCATGGATTTAGATATGAATATATGAAGTATTGCTGTTATCTTCCAGCAGCCCTTCAATATTTATTTTGGAAAGCACTCATTTCCACAAACTTCACAAGAATAAAGGGGAGAATAAACAAAGAGTTCAGCAGTTATTTAAAATTTGCTCCAATGCAGAAAAAGGGCTCGTCAAATAACTCATACAAATTTAGTAGGTTGTTCCTGTATGGAAGTGTCCAAGGAAGCCCTCAATCCCACTATAAGATTAAGACTAATAAGGGGAAATTTTGCTGTACGTATGTGCAAAGTTTTGTTATCTATTCATAAATACACACGAAGATATTTAAAGAAACTTCAGTAAATGCTGATACAGAAGCATAGCATTTCGTAAAAACAGGTAAAATCATTATATCCCTATAACCTCCTCTCCCCTTAAAAAAAATTAAAACTTTGGATGCAACCTTTCAGAGCAATCTCAGAGGAAATGGGAAGGGTAAGCAGGAAGGAAGCCAAGTCATACCTTTCCAGTTGTAAGTGCCTGGGGCACCAAACACAATATAATGATAGTCTCTAGTAAAGGTAGCAGCAACACCTTGCTGACAGGAACCAAACTTCTCATGGCCTCTTAAACGACCATCACAAAAACTCCATACTCCATTATCCATATCATCCTTAATAGTGAGGTCCTGGCTCAGCACATAGCACCTTCCAATGATATCCCGGGTTTCCTGCACTGTGTTTACGTACTGCCTTTTTTCATAGCGATGCGCACACGTCTGCAAGACAGAAGAAACAATGTGTGATGTTTCTGCGTGTCATACACAGGTCACCTCAGAAGGCAGGGCTCATCTAGCAGTCCCTCCTGCTACCAGTGCTCTAAGTCACTCTGCGGATACACCTAAGGGCGGAGTCCAACATTTCCTACAGGCAACGTATGGGAAAGGCTGGGCACCTACAGGTACAAGTCAAAGCAGCCTGCTTCGTGGTCAAGGAAGGCCACAGGGTTAAATCCCTAAAGCCCTTCCTGATACCAAATCCCTCTCTTTCAAGAAGTGAGGAGAAAACCACCCTCTCTCTCAAAGAAAGAAGTGGCTGTCTCCCAACAGCTCTCAGAGTTGAAGGACTGACACACCCATGCAGGACACAAGAAGCTGGTTTAACTACCATCTACCCAAGACTATTCAGAATTTGCCCCTTACAGACAAGTGCCACTATGCAGAGGCTGACAGCTTTTCCAGTGAAGGGACAGGAAGTTGCTCCTACTTCCTCTGTTGGATGTTCCACTTACAGGGTAACTGCCACTGGGGCAGAGCTGAAGCACTAAACACATCCTGTTCCTTATCCTTTTAGACTATCCCCCGGGAAAAGAATTCTAATCAAATATTTAACACAAAGGATGAATAGCCACTGGCTAAGCAGTGTAACCACCAAACCATTGTAAAAAAATGTAAACAATCAAACACCTTTGCCAGCAGTGTTTCTGGAAGAATAAGATGTAGCAGGTTGTGTGAAGAACACAAGCAAGTCAAGTTTTTCAGCTGACAAACCTTTTCTGTGGTTCTTATCAAGGTCTACATGTTTGGCAAACATGCAGCTGCTCCACACTAGAGCACTGCAGTACTGTCCTGCTGCAGTGACCTGCTCCACTTCCTCCACTTGATGCTCGCACCTCATCTAGTAAGTGAATTCCCCACTTACCACTTACAAAGAAAAGACAGGATAGCATTAGTTGATGACTGATTATTCAGTGAACAGGACTGTTTCCATGTAGTCCCCTGCACTTTCTGAGTTCTGAGGCAGACCAAAGCTAGTTATTACTGCCTGTAAATGCTTAAATAACGAGATTTACATCCTGAAGTCGCCTGCCTCCAGGCTTGGAAACAGTGACATTAACCTCCAACTAGATGAGGAAACATCACTGCACACCTATTTTATGGTATCTGTATCTGGTGTCCTGCAGCATCATGAGAGGTTATTATTTAAATTTTTATTGAGAATGTTACTTTTCAAACTCTTTCTCTCCCAATTCTCAAAACCTTTTTCTCTCTGTTTAATATAAAATAAAGAGTATCTACGTATTGTATAAAATAAAGAATAGCAAGTAGTCTTACTGCAGTGCAACTTACTGCAGTGCAATGACCACATTAATTCACAGGAGCTCCTCAGTGGAAGTCCTGATAAAAACTAGAGTGAGCCTGCTCATCTTGGAAAACAGGCTGGTGATAACCTGCTACTTTTACAGCCTTATACACTACTCCTCCCTATTTCTAAAGCAAACAATATTTAAAAGAAAAAATATGTGTATATGTACACCAAAAAAAAGTGCACTCCTTGAAAATAAACTGTCCATCATAGATTGCTACAAAGGTTATAAAGAGAGGCTAACTCACAGAAAAGTAATTTAAAGCTCTTAGAACCTCAAATGCCTTATTTTGCTAACAAGACATTTAAGTCCTTACCTACAAGAAATCAAAGGAGTACACTTAGGCAAGTTATCTTTCAGGAAGCTGCACAAAAACACAGACCATTCAGAACATGTTCTGTAGACCCCAGCTGTTTTTGTAAGTTAGTCCTTTAGCACTTACCACCACATTTCCTCCTGGCCCCTGACTTTGGACAGTTACACCCATCCACTGGTCTTCTTTACTCTCCATCTTTGGGTCAGCTGTGGAGTATCATAAAACAGCTTCAAATATTAACTGTTCACTACATTTTCCTTTTTTTTGAGTTTGTTTTTTGTTTGTTTTTTCTTGAAGCCCGTATGTCAGGAGTCTCTTTATACAGAACACCAGATAGTCTGCAGGTGGCAGTGTCTGTACATTTTATCACTAACGGCATCCATTTAAATCTTTAGCCTATTACTTCACGTTACATCAATTTACAAATACGAGTAAGAATCTACCAAGATTTAAGCATTCATACTACCTTAGCAATTAAGCTACAACTCACTCTGATGCCAAAAGTAGTTATGTATAAATCCCTAGAAGCAGCTGTCTGATCCTGATACACTGCCTCATAAAAGGACATCAAATACAAAGAATCAGACAACTGTTTCAATTCAAAACAAAAGCACTGAAGAACTTACTCTCCTCATCAAATTTGACACGCATGCAATTTGTATTTGGAGATGCAATGTCACAGCTGTACAGCCCTCCCGTTCTGTTGGCTTGCTGGGCTGGAAAGGCCTTTTCCCGAGGAGCTCCAACCAGCAATCTGCAGGGAAAGAAAAATAATTTCAAGGATTATGTTAGAAGGAATATTAGAAAAGAGAAAGGCAACAGAATCAGGAAGTGCTTTCACCATATTGCTAGAGGTCTGACATACCAACATTTGAGGATGTATGAAGAGCTACACTACAGCACTGCTCTTTTAAAAGCAGAAAGGGTAGGGGGGAGAGGAGAGAAGCTGTATAGCAGTAATGCAGATTACAATTACTGGACCTGCAAGCCACTACCTGTATTGTTATTACTTTTATTATTGTTGCAATCTTCATTGAGAGTGGTTGATAAAAAGTAGGTGTCTGGCAGTTTTGGGAAAAATCATCTTTTTATCAGTGCATCAAGTAGGGTATTTTTTGCATTACTAGAAATCATTGATAAGGGCAGGAAATGTCACTAAAATGACCAGAAACCCCCCACAACAGTAAATACAGTTGTTCTCAGCCTGTCTTCTAGTTTTACACCAGTCCTATGCCACTGTTTACCTGAATTTAAAGGCACCTTAGTATCTCTGACCAAAGCAAGATCCCTCCTGGACCAAGGAAGTGTTCACTAAACACTTTTTCCAGGCTCTGTAAAAATATGAACTCCCCCTCTTCACTCCTTTGCAAGATACTTCATTTTGAAGCTGAAAATGGTTTTCTCCAAAAAATCTGTCACCAAGAACAAGCTATTTCCACAAATTACTTATTTCTCCTCTTAAAGAGCTACTATAACAAGCTCTCCTTAGACAATGCTCCGGTAACCAAATACAAAGGTTCTTATTTTAAGCACTAAGTAAAGCAAATTTCCTTCTGTATAGACTGTACATCATGAGCATTATCACAAAACCACCAGCAGGCATATTTACTTGCAAAATAAGGTGTGTCTGAAAAAAAAGTCTTACATTGTCTGTTTCTTTGTAGTGTCACACACACAGAAGCACGGCTGCCTCTCGGGCAGCTGACTAAGTAACAACCAGTGTGCAGCAGTTTGTAGAAGAAGAAGATGATGGGATGGGATGGGATGGGATGGGATGGGATGGGATGGGATGGGATGGGATGGGATGGGATGGGATGGGATGGGATGGGATGGGATGGGATGGGATGGGATGGGATGGGATGGGATGGGATGGGATGGGATGGGATGGGATGGGATGGGATGGGATGGGGTGGGGTGGGGTGGGGTGGGGTGGGGTGGGGTGGGGTGGGGTGGGGTGGGGTGGGGTGGGGTGGGGTGGGGTGGGGTGGGGTGGGGTGGGGTGGGGTGGGGTGGGGTGGGGTGGGGTGGGGTGGGGTGGGGTGGGGTGGGGTGGGGTGGGGTGGGGTGGGGTGGGGTGGGGTGGGGTGGGGTGGGGTGGGGTGGGGTGGGGTGGGGTGGGGTGGGATGGGATGGGATGGGATGGGATGGGATGGGATGGGATGGGATGGGATGGGATGGGATGGGATGGGATGGGATGGGATGGGATGGGATGGGATGGGATGGGATGGGATGGGATGGGATGGGATGGGATGGGATGGGATGGGATGGGATGGGATGGGATGGGATGGGATGGGATGGGATGGGATGGGATGGGATGGGATGGGATGGATGCTGAACCAGACTGTGCTTCCTGACCCTCAGACACAGAACAGTTGAAAGAAGATAACTCTGACATTACAGTGTCAAGGACAGCAAAGCTGAGACTACAGTTGGATCCACAAGGCTCGAAGAGGACCTCAAACCCTCTTTAAAATCCAGCTCTAGTTCTGCTCTGTTGTGCCAGTGGGTCAAAGCACACTGTTGTCCATCAGAATGCTATTTTTACTAAAAACACGACTCACTCTTTTTCATGTCTAACAGTGCAGACTGGATCAGTTATGATAATATGTAGTTTTTCTTACTAAGAAAGTGTTTATTCACTGTCCCTAAAGTAATAAGAATCAAAATTAAATTGGTGTGTTATCAGAAAACATGCTTTTTCTAAAACGAAATTTTATCTGTATTGTGAAACAAACTGCACTACCTCTATAGGACTAAATTCTCCCACAATCCATAATTTATCCTCCTCATGAAAGTAAGCCCTGAATGCTGAAGCATTTAGGTAAAGTATTTGCCTTTGGACCATACACAGGACACACAATCTGGGTGGGGTTTGGCTTAAAAGGTTTTCTGCTTTTCCTGTTATGTACATCTGCCATCTTTTTCAAACATTTTTTCAGAAACATAGCAGTCATCACAAGATTTTGCAAACAACTATGATTTTAGAAAGACCATCAATAACTGAATTTTCTGATTTTGGCAATGATTCATTTAGCTGTAATCTCTTAAGAGTAATTCTTCTGCAAAGCATCAGAGTTATTCCTAATGGAAGAATAGATACATTTTCTTCTCAGTCCTGTTATTGGCCAGGGAAAGACAGGTGACTTTTTTTAACATTAACAACCATAACTTTAAGAAAGCAGAGGTACTGATTTCCTAACTTACAGAAAATTTTATTACTTCTACTTTTTCAGTCAAAACTCGGGGGGGGTAAAGGTGATGTACTGAACTTAGAGAAACCAAAAACCCTTTGTTTCAACTTTTCAAATTTAAATACCTAATTTGATTTAATTCATTCACCTGCGTATTACTGACAGTGGCAGTGCTGGGTCAAGAAAATTAACCCTATTCTTTTCTACAGCATAGTGATACAGTGTCCCTCTCTCTAGCTGAATGACATTTTACAGTACACCATGATCCTGATGACATGAGAGGCCCTACTGAAACACTGAGGATTCAAATAAACAGCATTGCCAACAGAATACAGAGTGGGACGATGTGCCACCTGCCATAAAATGCCACAAACATTCAGTGGCATCTCAGACACTGCTGAGATGAAAAATTAAATTCCTCAGTTTTCTTGAAAAATGTAAGGCTTCCATCCAACACAACCTCAAAGACAACAGGCAACCTTAGATTCTTCCTAATGTCCATACCCCCCAACCAAATATTGCCGATGTTATTTTCCACTGTAAACAAAGAATTTCAAAGCAGACTTATTTAAAACCCTCCAGATTTCAAAGAACTGTTATAAAGAATCCTGTCACTAATCTCCAAGGGTCATCAAATACAAAAACTTGAATTCTCTTGGGTACTTCACTGCAAGTCCTTACAACACAAGGCCAACAGGAGCACACACTATGAGTAAGTGCTCACAAAAGATTAGATCTGTTCAAGTATAATACTATGGTAAATCCTGAAATGCATTTTCAAGTAGCTACCAAAGATGCATTAAAAAGTGGCACAACTCCTTTGTACTTGTTTACTGCTTTTCTGCCCTAAAGACCAGAGCACAGAAGACTAAACCTATGCCCCTGGGTTCTGCAAGACAGGTTACTGAGGTGATGGTTATAAACATTATGAGGATTACCAACGCTAACAGGAATCTAAGAAAGTCACATGCATCTAATCTTTGGTTGAATAAATCAAGCAAAAAAAAAAATTCCTTGCAAACACACTGTCAGTTCTGATCGACAGAGCTGCTGTTCAGCTTGCCCACCATTTAAAAGGGGCATTTGAAAAATCAAAATTCTATTGTTAAAGCCAAATTACTTAGTTTAAAAATAAAAAGTGTGCACAGAATAACGGAAGTATGACATGAACCATGCATCAGTGTGAATTTCAGCATGACTGCAGTAGTATAAATGAATCAGCTCATATATTGAGCTGTGCTACGTGCTCAACAGTCCTTCCTAAAAGGGGACACATTCCAGTCATTACTCTCTGGCTACTTACTCAGCTGTGATTTAATAAAAGAATTTTAATCAAGTTTGAGCTCATTATGCCAAAACCTGGTTAGCTTTCTCTGCAGCTATGCCCATTCTATTTTAGCTTTCTTACTGGCAAGCAAAACCTCTTTCTGCAGGTCAGAGGTAAGGGTAGAGTGAGGGGATGCTCTTCCAGCTATTACTATCTCCTTATACTGGCACATGAAACACAGACACTTAAAACCTTGGAACTTTTCCTCTGCAAATGAAGAGTGACAAAAACAAATTCTTAATTTCTCTTCACCTATGCTCACAGTATGATTCATTTTATCCACTGAGACTTCTCCCTGAAGGTCTGTGGATATGACATGGTCTACTGTAACTACTTCCAATTAGGTTTGAATGTCCAAAATCATGTTCCAGAATCCATATTCGGATAACAAAGTAACACCCCAATGTCAAGAGTGCAGAGTGGGAGATGAAAACCTAAGACACTCCAACATGTAGACAATTTACTGATTTTTCTATGTCATGGCAGATTTGCCTTGTTACTCTACAGAAAACAGCAGCTCAGCCATACAGCATACTGAACATAAACATCTCTTAGCATCAGTTCCTGTCAGAGACTTAGTTTTTTATTATTTGAGTTATGATTAATTAGTATCTAATGTTTACCATGAGTCCAACATCAGACAAAAGCAGTATTGTTATTCCTTATATAAGTTACAGAAACAGATGCTTCTAACTACTTGAATCCTGATTTTCCCCATACATCTTGCTTCAGTACATACACAACATCCTAACTGGGTTTCCCCTGGGCCAATCAGACTGCACAGGTGTTAATCTACAGAAATGTAACATAATAAATTATTAAAATAATTTAATTTAAAAGAAGCATCTATCAAGTGACACCATTAGGGGAAAAAAAAAATCTGAATTCTCTCACACCCTGGAATGGAACTACAATGTTTTTTAGCTCCAGTTATAATTAAAACACGTGTCTTCCAATTTCAAACTGAAATTCTGATTTTTAAGCAAATGAATCAGTCCAGTTGCTCTATCGATTAGGGTTATTTTCATTATTGATTTATCTTAATTACTTCTTGAAGATACGTGATAATAACTGAAGTCCCACTGCCAATCAAGAGCACCTGCTGACACAGCGGAACAGATTTACACCCTTTACAGCCCTAGATTCATAGATACAAGATAATCCCCTAAGATTAGAGCTCCAGGATTGGCGTATGATGCCGTTTTAACTAAGTGACCTTACTGAGGCGCACTTTTGGCTCAGGTGGGTGGTGCCTGCCCTGCACAGACACCAGAGACCCTGGCTGTACCTGTGTGTGTGAGCTGCAGCTGGAACACAACAGGGAGAGCTGGCCCATGCTCTCAAGACAGGGACCAGCAAAGCACCACGTGCCTCTATGGAACCCTATGGCACAGCTACACCCACCCCACCTGACTGCAGCGTTACACCACACCCGAACACAGCAGCAGAGGCAAGAAAAGTTCCGTTTCACCACTTACGCCAAGCACTACTAAAGTCTCAGAAAAGGTATCAAGACATCTTACTGGTTTTATCCACACCTGAAGCAGACCTTTGGATAAGTGTGTGTAGAAAACATGCCTCATAAACCCACATATATCCAAGAAAAAGTTGAGAACTCACTGCCCACACATTCAGGTAGGCACCAGGCCTCAATTTGTCAACTGCTGTTGACCAGTATTGCAAAATTGTAAATACAGGTCTGATTCCAGATGCACAAGCCGTCTATGAACTGTAGGACTGGCTGCATTTAGAAGAGCCCTTCTATTCTGGATTCTGGAACAGCATGATTTATTGAATGCAACATACAACATTCCTCTGGACTTGCGGTGAGAATGTATTAACTGCAGAGTACCTAAAGCACACGGCATTAACAGTGCCATTACAATCACAAGCTTAATATCCCAGGTCAACACTCAGCACAGCTGAGGACACAAGGCTGACCAAACAGTGTCCCTCCTGGGGAGGGTGAGGAGGACAAATCTGTCCGTCTGTCCCTGCAATTCCGCTCAAATTCTCATCCCCCACTGGATGCAGAAATAGGGTACTTTCATGGCCTATTCACTATTACCGTGCTGAGTGCTGTGGGTGGGACTGCGGTCAAATCTGTTCTGTGCATACATTTGCAGAATATATCTTGGTAGGAAGTGTACTTGGTTAGTACAAAACCCTTCTGGGTATCAGGCAGAAGAACAAGACATGGCCTAGGCCTTATTTGACATTCCCACCCCCAGTGCCACAGCAACACAAACCACAAGACCTCCATCCAATTTCCACACTTGCATCTGGAAGCACCATGGCATACTGAGCTTTGCATTTTCTTCACTACTTTATCCTTCCAACAACCAGTGAACACCGAGAAGAAAGGGTGTAACTTCATTTAATCAGATGTGGCCCAAAAGAGTTATTAAAATCCAAAGTAAAATACACAAGATTTCCATTCCAACATATATTACAGAATATGAAGCAGTAGGGTGTAGATTTTAAAACCCTCTCTGCTTTAATTGGTAGTTCTTGAAATGTTTATCAGGTAGCTGTGGCTTCTTCTCAGCTAATGAAAACAGCAGTGACAACTGGGAGTGGTGTCTGCTCAGAGCTATTTGAACTCCCTCCAATACTGCTCACGAAACTATCTTGGACTTTCCAAAAGGAAAGTCAAAGTTAAGATGAGAAAACTGTATCAAAAGAAATGCAGAAATCCTCCAAGCTCCTGGAAGTATTCCCTCATTCCACAGTGAAATTCTTTTCTTCACTTACAGCCTAGAACTGTTCAAGGGTAACATATGATTTTCACAACATACTTCAGAGAAGAAAAATCATCAGCAATTCATTACAGTTCTATTTTCAAATAAACACTCAAAACAAATCAAGTAAAAGGAGGGAGAAGATCTTCAATGTTTTTCAGAGTAAATCCCATTCATCGAAGTAAGAGGTTTCCATTGAGTAAATTACATTTTGATTTAAACAAATACAAAAAATACGACAGTCTGCACCGAACTCAGATACTCTGCTATCTCCCACAGTTTTCTTCATTCCTTAAATTCTTTCCTTTTCCATGGTATCCTTCTACCCAAACAGGGCACCACATCTTTGCCAGCCTTTCTTTAAAAGTAAAAGCAACACTTCTGTAATGCCAGCTCTGAGCCTTAACACACTGAAGTAGAAATCACAAGTGTTTCCTGGGTAAGAAACCATTAACCATTTCCACATATAGGTGAAATAAAATAGTCACTGGTGTAAGTAATTTCCTATTTTGCAGGCTCCACTGAGCACAAGTGTCAAATTTAATATTTCTGTTCTCAGGTAACAATGCTGCCACTGCTGACTCTGCACTTCATTGTTTCCTGAAAGACTCTACAAGGGGTGCAAATTTGGAAACTGACGAAGCTAAATGCCATGAAATGTCTCACCCTTGACTGGACTGTTAGACTCCCACATCCTTTCTCTCCCCCAGTTCCAGTGCCCTCTTGAGGAAGAGTTTCACTAGCTTAAGCAAAATGAAGAAAATACAGTAACTAGCTCTAACTCAGTTTAAATTTTACTACAAAATCAAGTTATCTATCAAATGTTTAAAACCTCCAGGCAGAGACCCCTGATCACAATGTGGACATCTACAGCCTCCTGAGCCATATTTTCAGTCCTCTGCACTGATCTGGTCTCAACTGTTTTTAAAATTAACAAACACAGAAGATGGATGCATTCAACCACGACAATATTTCAACATAACTGAAGTTGGTCAGTGGGACAAACACTGTGTGTGAATATTGGTGGCACCACCCTTGCTTCACACTTGGATTTGGCATTCCACAGCAGAAACAAGTCACACGACAGGAGCACCACAGACTAATTAGCACAGAGATATTGCCCCTTCACACTCAGGCTGCTAATGGGAACTGGAGCTGAACCATGGGCTCCTCCAAAAAAAACCCAAACCCTCCCCAGCAAAATACAACCAGTAACTGTGTCAGCAGGGAGCTTGTTTGTGATGCTTTTTACAGAGACACCCATCATGGTCAGTATGTTATTAACAGCTATTTTAAGTGACTG
Organism: Poecile atricapillus; assembly: GCF_030490865.1. Classification (NCBI taxonomy): domain Eukaryota; kingdom Metazoa; phylum Chordata; class Aves; order Passeriformes; family Paridae; genus Poecile; species Poecile atricapillus. The sequence continues at coordinate 20,445,247 of NC_081253.1, read as the reverse complement.
AATATTCTCCTGATCTGCTACTCCATAGCTATATTTTGGAACTAACAGTGCAAAACTGTGGCCAAGTACATCATTAATCTCTGTTGCCTGGAGGCTTGGCACTTGAAGGATTGCAATTTTAATTTTATTCTTCAGCATTTTTTAGGAAACAGATTATGATAGAGGCTGGAAAAAGAAGCCAAAAGCAGCACAAGGACTAGGGCAAGCTACTACAAAGCAAAACTGGAACTACAAAGATACCTGTTGTTCTGGAAAGGCCACTTATTATTGACTTTCTGAAAGTCACATGGAAAAATAAACACTTTCCCATCATAGTCCAGAGCCCAGCCTGTCTGCATTTGAAACAGGTTTTGCAGATCTCATTTCCATTTGTACAAAGCATTTTTCTTAGAAGAAATGCTACAGTCTGCTCCAAATTTGTGTTTCAAAACACAGTTTTCCATTTCAGACATTACTCTCTGGCTTTAATCAATAGATACCGCATAGTTTTCATACTGTCAAATAGCAAGTGCAACCTGTATACTACTTACAGGTTTAATTTCTCCCTTACAATCTATACATTTTTCAGATTTAAAAGGAAGAACAGACCTGATGACTAACTAGTACTGGAAAATATGTATTAGACAGTTTTATAATTAATGTAAGATAAACTCATGGAAGAAATAATGTTAAAGGGATTTTCATTCAGGTTTTCTAACACAGCAGTGCCTGGTACCACTTGAAATCCTCTTACAACAGCATACAGTTTAACTACAGAAGTGACAAGTGCATCATTTCAAGAAACTAACTTGGGAGCCGAAGTCCTGGCACTTCTAGCTCAGCCCCTGCCCCCAGTCACCTTGTCTGCCCTGGAAGGACTGAACTACGAGAGTCCCACCACAGCCAGCCACAATCCAGCTGCTCTCCACTGCAGCTGCACTGAGCTGCAGGTCCTGATTGCAGCAGGAGAAGCGCTCCAGGCCAGCTGCAGCAGAGCAGAGTGAGGCAGCAGACCGCAGCTACCCACAAGGGCTGGCAGAGTGCAGTGTCCATCGCCGCTGTCCCAGCACCGCAGCCTTGCTCTGCGGCCAGCAGCCCCCACTGCAGGGCCCGCCCTGGCCCTCGGCTCGCCCAGTGCCGCCCCTGCTCTGCGGCACAACGGGCCCTGCAGAAGCAGCTGCTACACAAAGGCTATGCTGGGACCGGTGGCTTGTGGACGTGGCTCACTCTACAGGCTTAAATAAACAAGTGCATAACAGAGATTAGGAATTACTGTCTCCTGCACTTGGGCTGCTGGCCGTCCATGCCATAGAAAATCCCAGAATTCATTTAAACTTCTCCATATTTGCAGGACTTGTCTTTGTATCCCCACTACATATCTCTATATAACGTTCATGAAAAATTAAAGTACCACATCATTTATTAGGTACATATTTTAGAAAACAAACATGAAAGCAATAAAAATATGGAAACGGTTGCTCACTTTTTCTTCTTTGGGAAAAAAAATCTGAAAGCAGTGCACCCAGTATTTGAAGGCACTACTTGTTTGAGAGGTAACAACTTTAACAGGCATATACTGTTCATTCAATGTGCTGAAAGCCATTTAAAAAAAAAAATATAGTAGTTCTAATTCAGCACAAAAATATTTGGGTTGAAATGTCATTCCTCTATTTCCTTCACAGAATGAAGTACATCAGTTTCATTCATCACCATAATTAAACTATTAAAAGGCATGAAAGAAGTACAGCAAGAGGGATGGACATTTTACTGTAGAATCAATGGGCAATATAACACACTACAGCAACTAATACAGCCCTGCAGAATTTGAAGAGCGACTGCTCCCCGTGCTAACCCAAGCCACAGCTCCTTCATTCATACATCAAATCTATGAGATCCCTCCTGCTCCTTTTCCAGACTTACCACGACCTCTCTCTGAATTGTAGGGGGAATACCAAGACAGGTAGAAACTTCCTGCACTAGATACACAACCACATAAATTCTGGCTGATTCGTGGTCTGAACAGAAGTTCACTACATTTAGTTAAACCATACCAAGCAGCACTCCAGGGGGAAGGGAGCTCACCCACACCAGGCCAACACTGGCATCCCTGAGCTGAGCTGTGGCCTGCCCCTCTGCCAACTTAAGCCCCTGGGCTACAGAGGAGTACCCTGTGATAGAGGGCTAAAGAACTCTGCACATGTAGAAAAAGCGTGAACCCTCCTGACATATAATCCCTAGTAAGAGTTTCAGAGAACAAGTACATGAACAGCCATCAAACACACACTTCAACAGCCTGAAGCCACTTGCATGCTAAAGCACAGTTCAAATTATTTTTTCACTCTTAACACCATCATAGCCCTGGGCTAAATGCCTATAATGAGATCCACAGTTTGAGTAAGACTTTTTTCTTCAAGCCATGAACTTAATGACAGAAGCAGATGTGTCACTGAGTACATGACGCATTAAACCCCCACGCCTTCAAATTAACTGAAAACACAGGCACTCAAATCACTTGGAAGAACATCACGCCAATAAGGTATTTTCCTAGGAGACATGTCATACAAATGCCTGTGCAGCTGGGATGCTCAAAGAGCCTTTTTTTATGTTCCATGCAGATACTCAAACACTGATCAAATAGATCAACAGAAATAAACGATATATCCACAAGAAACTGCTCTTTATACACATCTACGGAAGAGGAAACCACTGTATTTTACTATGAATACAAACTGAGAATTTCAACCAGCTTTAAAAGCTTAAGAACAAGATTTTTTGAAAAATAACTTATGTTTGAGACTATGCCAAGCAACCCACTGCATTCTCTTACTCTATATACTGCTACTCCTCCACATGCACACATACCTAATTTTACATGCATACCCTCACACATACATTTTCTCTTTTGCCACTCCTCACATTCTCACTTGAGCAGAATCTAGAATTAATTTGTTTTTTTCAGGTTATTTTTAAAACCCTATGTTCCTGTAAGCTGCAAGTTGTTCAAGAGTATTGCACCTATTTCTAGGACTGGATCTGATCTGACAACAAAAGTATTCTTCCACTATATGCAGGAACACAGCTTGGCTGGGAAGAGAAACAGCTTACACCTTTCACCAATATTCTGGGAGTACAGTACATAATTATCAAACATTTCTCTAGCAGAAAAATAAACTGAGTGGATAAAACAGATTACAGGGACTTGGAAAACTATGCCATATTTGTAGTAGCAGCCACAGGAGCTGGCTGAATAAGAAAAAAATATACCAAATATACTTTAGCATCTTTGGCCAAGAAAATACGGTTTTCACTTGAGGGTTTTTTCACACTACACAAACATGGATAATTAAAATGGCTCTTCATGCACTCTGCTAGACATTACTAACATCTAAGAACCAGGAGACTGAACCACTATGCAGCTTCAGCTGCACCAATGACAAAGTACAAGGCTAATCAAACTTCATCATTCCCTTAGCAGAGTATTGTGAAAAGAGCAGTAAGAAAAGGACACAAAAAATTCAACCTCATGATGGTGTCTTGCCATCTGCAACAGCTGGTTGCCACTTTTGACCACTTCCAGGATAAACATGCATTTCCCTCAGACCTTTGACCCATGCATGTGCTGATAGCAAACAATCCCAGGCAATACAGGAGTGAGTTGTTCCCAGCATATCTGAAATTCCTTTCTTTTTTTTTTTTGAAAGATGTATTTTATAAACCTACTTTTGAGGAAGGTGACAATGACAGATGAAATTAAGAAGAAATGAAGAAATTAAGCACACAGAGTTCCATTTCCAAAAAAAAATGTCATCTTCACTAAAAAGGAAGTAACATTCAATCTAAGAAAATTCTGCCATTCCTATGGACACTATCAGCAAACTCAAAAGTGCTAATCATTCCTATCTACTGTTGTCTATATCTTAGATGATCTCCAAACTCCTTGAAAATAGAAAACAAATGCAAGGAACACAGCTGAAAAGTACCCTAGAAACTCACTTGCTGGCAGTGAAATCCAGTGCAGGATCTCTCCCTGTTACCCCAGAGGGACTAGTGTACATTTTTATGCTGTAGATGGCATCTTGACAGGGCCCAATCCATAAACCCCTTCTTCTTTTCTCCTTGATTGAGCAGACCTTCTCCCTTCCTAACACAGCCTAATCATCCTCACATACATTAGCTCAACTCCTTGAAGGAAATCAACATTAGGAAATTACATATTTTTAGATGCAGTTCTGTAAGAGGAAACAAGAAAAACAGTCATTGCTGCAGCTGATCCAAAAATGATCAATGCATACTAGGAAGTGCTCCAAAAATCACAATGCAAGCAGCAGCACTTTTTGCCTTGCACTGTTATTTTGATACAAAAATCTGTCTCAGGTACTTCACAGCAGAATACACACAAGCCCGTCCTTTAAGATAAACCAACGTAACTCCACTTTTCCAAAGAAATTGCTAAAGAATTCTCAAAATAACCTTAGAAAATGTGATACTCACAATACATTAAACCCAAGGGAAGTGCATTTTAACAAGAATACAATACTTTTTATGCCAGGACTGCTAAAGGAGCTTTGGTATAGTTAATTTATTTTTAACATACAGAATGATTCCCTTAAAAATGGAAGTAAAACCTTGTTTCAAAGTTCACATTTGTTTTTCTAAGCTACATTCTTCTCCCATTACTTTCAAAGGAATAACTTGCTTATGTATATTGCAATCAAAAATATTCCATGCTAATAAAGGAATTATTCAGTATTTTCCAGACTAATCTGCATAGTTCTTTCCTCAAATATTCCTGTTACCTACCCTTGTTAAATACCAAGATAAGGTGTTCATTTTTCAGCTAATGTTTCACAGTACAGACCACCATCTTGCTCATTCAATAATATGGATTTTTACCCACTTGCTTTTAAACTGACATTTGCCCAACAGCCTAATGTCAGTCTTGTCCTTTCCACAGAATATGTCCCCAAAATGGGGCATTTTTACAGTTATTGCTAGAATGATTCATCTAGACCCAGGCTGGTTATGAAGCATTTAAACAGCTGATTTTAAATGCAGTTCTTTCAAGATGAATGAGGTATCTCCAATGAGAATTCACCAGAATGCATTCCTTACAAAACTTACAGTTGCTCGGGCCATGCGGCTGGAATTTAACAGAGGAAAAAAGAATGGCCCATGCTGACTTGGTGAACAATTTGCTGCTCTAACATGCCAGGCAACCCAATATGCTAATTTCATTTATTTGGTGGAGAAATCAGACAGCAACAAATTAGATCAGTAATCATCCCTCTCTGCTTGTTAGGCCTTATGAAAAAAACATTTATGAGAAGCCAACCTACCTGTCTGGCTTCTGCCACCAATAACCAAGAACATAACTCAAAATCATTACTGGGAAAAAAGCCAGCCTTCTGCAGTTTACTCCTCCTGTAACAACTACGCATCTCTTATGCAACTTAAATTCATCTCACTTCTTTCACTCATGGTATTAGTAGCACAATGGATCTTCCTTGAAAATCTGTCCCCTACCACTACAAGAAAACTCTTCAACTACTCCTCCCTCCCAGCTTCATTTGATCCTGACCTTTGCCACAGGACATCTATCTTGAACACAAACTCCTCTACTATCACTAAGAAAGCAAATAAAGCACACTAAGCAGGTTATCCAAGAATAGTTTGCACAGACAAAATCAGAGAAACACTTAAGAGAAGAAAATACTAGGTGCAGTGACACAGTAAAATCACAGCCTTAAAAAAAAGAAAATTTATTATAAATCCTTTATTTTTCAATTGACAGAAGCACTAACAAAAGACCATCACTATTACAACTTTTAAACCTGAAGGTGTAAACATGCATTGTTATTAATTCAGTTCACCCAAAGTCTGAATTATGCTACACCACCTCTGCAAGCAGAAATTGCCATCTTCCACTGCAGAGCAGCATAATCCAGTTCTTTGTTGCTGGAGCAAAGAGTCTCTGAGCCCAAGCCCTGAGAGAACACAAAAGTACTGGCTAAATGCCACTGAGGATGCACTGCAGCAGTACAGCAATGTCAGCAGTCCTGCTGACCTAAGGCAACTCTGCTATGTATTGATATAATAGAGAAGTGCAGTATCAGCAAAACCTGTGACAAGCAAAAATTTCAGTAAGACATTGCAATTTTTAGGATTTTATGGCTGGTAATGGTCAGTGCAGTTTTGACATAAAGTGCCTACCCATAGCTTTCAATACAGCTTTTCAGCTGATGGGAGAATCCTGAATGCTGGTAACTACAATATCTTCCCTTTTTTGCCTTACACAATAACAAGAAACCTACCTGAATTCAGCTCCCGACTTCTACTGAAAATAATACCAGAATTACTTGCAAGTAAATCTTCTGGGTGCCTTGCAAGTCAGGATATTTTGTGATTCTATCATTCTAAATCATAAATAAGAACTGGCTGATGGGTGTTAGGTTTACACTTGGACTGACCTTAAGGGTCTTTTCCAACCCAAGTGATTCTAGGGTTCTATCATTCTATGAAAGTAATCTACCAATTTAGATATTATTGATGTTTGTGTTTTAATTCAAGATGCTTAAATCACTGTAAATTACAACAAAACTGGAATGGACTTGCTGGACATCTTACATGGAGTGTACATGCATACATACAGATCATATCTCTATATATTCTATAAAATTACATGTATGTGACTACATGCACTACATAGTGAGTAGCTAGTAATTATATTTTTATTATAATAGTAATATATTTATAACATATAGTAGCTAATATATGCACAATCAATGTAGTCTCATCTGGAGATGCAGGAGACACTCACATTTTCATCACAGGACCACTTACATTTTACATTTTTACATTTCTCCTATAGCTACACCATCTCCCAGTCTCAGACCCCCTAAGTTACAAACCTTCTTCCAGTCTGCAGATGAAATGCACTGCTGTTGTGCCACCATCCCCCTGCAGAACCAGAACTCCCTATCATCATATTCACAGATTAAAAACAGAACAAACTTACACAGGGCAATAAGCCCTGCTCATTTACAGCTCCATCAGCCTATGGATGCTAAAGCATCCATGAGCAAAAGCAGGCAGCACAGTGCCTGTGGAATAGCAGGTTGCATAATTTTCTCAGTCTCGCCTGAGAAAGTGGTGTGGGAAATCATAAGGAGGAATTAAAACAATCCTCAGAGATAGAAGACAGCCTTGCAGGTGCTGTTTGTCAGTTTCTTGTTTTCTTGCAAGAGAAGGTGGAGGAGTGGTGTACCCCACTGACCAATGATGGCGATGTGTTAGTTCACTAACCAATAAGGGTTTTACCTTTCTGTACTTTCACGTATCGGTCTATAAAAGAAGATCTGAGGCAATAAACCGTAAGCTCCCCTGTTCAACTCACAAGAGAGTCTGTGTTGTTCTTCTCGCCATTCCCAATAAAGCGACAATCAGCCTTTTCTGCTGCCTTATTCACCATGCTTGACAATGAACCAGAACCATAGGCACAAATCCAGGGAGGCTGCCTTGGTACCACCAACACTAATGTTTCTCAAAGCACAAAGTCTGCATTCATCTGCCTTTCATACCATTAGCAGTCCTCTTTCAGTCCTCTAAACTACAGCTTTTGTCATCTCAATCTGACAACCTTTCCAACTCTTCTAACCTGAAGGTAGTCAAAACCAAAAGTTTGTTACTGGTCCATAGTTTTATACTCAGTACCATTTACAACAAATGTCTAAGCAATTGAACAGTCATCTGTTCATCATGTTGAAAGTTAAGCAAATCCTCATTAGCAAACATAACATTTGTAGCTAACACTAATAAATTAATTTGCCATTCAAAGCTAATATGCAATCCACAGTATTCTGTGACTAAGAAAAAAAGATGATCAAAAGCAAATACCATGTTTAGTCAAAGCTATTACAGCTGTACCTTTATTTGTCACACTTCCTAGACATTCTCCACCCTCCTCTTTAGAGAGGATTGTTGTAATGATTAACACTGAATAATTCTGCATGAGGAAGAGGGAACCATTTCACTTAACAAATGCTGAAGTGGGGTAAGAGAAAAATTATACATAATTTCATTTTTACCACGCCTTGCTTCAAGTCATTAGCCCTTAAACAGAATCAATGTATTTCACTTTCTCTCATTTTCTTGCTTTTTCAAAGATGGCCTGATCTTGCACATGTCTATGACAACCTGTTTCTAATTTTGTAAAACTGGAGGGGTAGAAGGGTGCTCAAGCTGACAGGTTTCTTTGAAATGAGGGTCCCTGCCAGATGAGATTCCAAGTATCACTTTTAATTACGTTTCAGTATGAATTGGAGTTTCTGTATTTTTGGCAACTACTTCACGGTGTTCACACCCTAAACATAACTGAGTTTTGAAACTAGCATCCATTCAAGAAGAAGGGGTAAAATAAATACTTCTAAGATATACCTATCTAATACCTGACTAAGAGATAGCTGTACATAAATCCACTTTTGCAGCAGAGGTAAGACAGATCAAAATGCATCTGGGAATGCAAAGGTGTTGCCCCCCTGAGTCCTGCTGTTACAGGTAACAGGCAGCATGCAGGCATTAGACATACTAGTCTCTCAGCAGTAGGCTTCAGTATGTCCTCTGTTCCTGTGACTTTCTACCTTCCCCAAGTATCTGGAAGCAGCAGATACCAACTGTTCCATCTACGAAGAGTCAATCAATTTAGAAATTGCATGAGGTTTCCATGGAAAGACCACACAAATCCTTTGGTATTAGCTCAACTTAGCTCATTTTTATTTGATATAAAAAATGCAGCCTAACATGGAAGGCTTCTCTTCAAGACTCCCCACCAAACCTCCTGTTTCAGAAGACACAACTCACACAATGTGAGCTAAACCCAGCTCAGTCCCTAAGAAAGATAGTTCAGCATATTTAATGTCTTGTTCTCTTAAAGCCACACACAGCCTCTTACAGACAGAAAAATTATGTTGACTACAACATGCCTGTTTGACATAAAAAGTTTCATTCCAAGCATACTACCCAGCAGCTACCCAGGGTAGCATTCCAATTCTTTATGCTAAAACTCATGGATTTGAAAAATGACCAAGACACCTCATACTCAGAAGTCCATGTCACTAGACAAACGCAGTTTGTCTAGTCTGGTTTTGTCTCTATTAGAGACCCTTGCTTCTCATGAAAGCCTGGATTCAGAAAGCCATGTCAAGGCAGATAGCATCTGGCTCTGCTCTTTCCCCACATTGGATTGCCTGAGGAAGCACTTACTAGACACACAATACAGAACTTTCATGCCACTAATCTCTGAGGCATTTCAGCCAAATAGTACATACCAGCTTGAATACTGTGACTGTCCTTGTGTTTCTGCTTCTTTCTTCTCAGTAATTGGCTGCCTGCATGTTCCTACACACTCATTTTGCCAGTACTGACAATACAACAGGAGACTAACAAGCTTCAGGCATTGCTTTCCTGGTAGTACTAAAATGAGACCTGTGCAAGCGTAATCCTGTCAAAACTTAAGATAAAGGCCTCTGGAAAGGAGCTCACAGATTTGCATTTTATTCCTCAGGATGCTATGGGTAAATCCCACAGGATTTTTCAATTTACTACCTAACTTTATTAAGAATATTCTTTCTTTACAGCTTCCTTCTCTCGTTAACTCTGTATGGATAACAGGCATATCTTGCCTTGAATTAAAACTAAATATTTGAGGAGGGGGCATTTATTTAACAACAATACTTTATGCTCTCACTCCATCCAGCACTACTGGAGAGGGTGGGGTCCGGCACTGCTCCGCTACGGACACAAAGCAGCAAGGATGCTGAAGATGTACACAGGAGCGTTATTTTGCCTTTCTAATTTCCCAAAAGAAGTTTCACGCATATGCCACTAGCACCTACTTATTTCTCCTGACTTCGTATCACCTCTCATCTGCACTCCCGGGCACGGTCCGTCTTGAACAGCAGAGCCTGGCTCATGCGAGGCCGGGTAGGCAGAGGGAGAACAGAGCCGAGAGGCTGTGTAGGCTCCGGCGGAGCAGCTCACTGCAGCCTGCCGGCGCGGCCCCCGCAGGAGAGCGCAGCGGCGGGAAGGGCTCCCAGCGGCGGCTGCGGCTCCTTCCCCTTTCTAGCCCCGGCTCCCCACAGGTCCCCGCCGCCCGCCGCTGCCCCGGCTCCGCAGCGCCCGCGGCAGGTGCTGCCCATCCCTCCGAGGGGCCCCCGGCCCCGCTCCCGCCGCCCGGCCGGACTCCCCGCGGGGGCTGCCGACCCCGGCCCGCCGCCAGGGGACGTTTCCCTCGGTGGAAGGTAGGAGGGTCGCCGCAGGCGGCCCGGGACGGGGCCGGACGGGGCGCGGTGCACTTACAGCCGTTTCTCCTGCGGCTGCAGCTGCCGGTGCATGGCCAGGGAGAAGCCGAAGAGGCTGCCCGTCTCCCCGCTCCAGCTGATCACGTTGTCCGTGTCCAGGTTGAAGGCGCCGGCCAGCCCCGGCAGGAGGGGCAGGTAGATGAGGAGCAGGGCCGCCATCTGCTCTCGCCCAGCACGGGAACCTGCTGCCAGCGCCGCCGCCGCTCCCCGCGCCCGTTGTGCCCCGCCGGCTCCGCGCCGGGCCCGCCCCGCCCCGCCCTCCGTGGGTGCTCGGCCTCCGGCACAGCACAAAATGTCCCCGGGGCCGGGCCCCTTCCCCTGGGAGGGGCAGCCGAGGGCGTCGCCCACCGCCTCCCGGGGCCCCCAGGGGGCTCAGTGCCTGCCGCGCCCCAGCTTCGGATGTCTTTGCCCGTAGGGATGCGAAATAAAGCCGTACCGGGGGGCGGGTCACGGCCCCAGGTGAGGGCCGGGCCGTAGCCTGCGCGCACCGCTGGGAAAAGGGCCGAGAGCTCCCGGGGCGAGGGGCGGGATGTGTTTGAGACATCAAACCGTGCCCCCCTGGGCGCTGATACCGCTCTGGCTGCTGCTTAGCCGGGTACCGACCACGGGCATAACACATTGCTCAAGTGTTCTACGCTTGATACAGAACTACGGACAGCATGATCCCAGTATTCGGTCTGTGTTCCCCAAACAACACATGCAAAAGAAGAAAAAAAGGCGAAGGAGGAAAAAAAAAAGTATCTCTGTTTTCCAGACTCTTCACAGAGCACATGAGAACAGAAACTAAAGAATACCTGAATCTCCTCCTCCAGCATTTCCTATCTCTGAACACATCTGAAAATTTCTTACTCCTACCTTTTAATTGTTCAAAAACAATATGTGGGTTTGGATCCCAGGTCATTTTCTCTTATGCTTTCACCCATAACTCCAAAAGGTTATTTGCATGCATACCTTATCAACTTTGCCCACTCCAGAAAGAGGTGTTGGTTTTTGAACAGAATCTTGATTTAGTGCTCTGGTTTAGGGAAGCAAATGCAAACTTTTAAAACCTCACAAATTCCAAGCAGCATGACAATACTCAGTTGTTCTAGCAATATCCAGGGTATGAAGAGAGAAGCTAAGATTCCAGAGAAACTGAGAAAAGAGCAATTGAGACAGAGCACGCAAAATATGTTGATACTCCAAATAACTCCTTCTGGAACAATACTCTGCTCCCACGGAGTTAATCCAAGCTACTTTTTCCAGAGTAATTATTCTAGTTCCGTGTACAGACAAGTCTTTGGCTCAAGTCCAACACACCCTTGATCAAAAGAGAGGAAGAAAACACACCAGAAATGTGTATCTAATGTAGAAACAAAACATTTTGTTAAATTAGGCTCCCAGATATTTATTGCTAATAGAGTCCTTCCCTGCTTGCTCCTCCATGCCCAACTCATTCAAAGTCTTAATCCAGTGTTCAATCACTGCCACAGCAGAAAACTGTACTGACATAAATACTGCCCTAGTTTCACTAAAGGACCCGTAAGAGGGAAGGGTCCCAGACTAATTACAAGCTGGTTTATTACAATCCACGTATTTTGCAGTAATTAGTAAAGATTTGAAAACAAGTCCTTCAAAACAGTGTTGACATCTGTACCAAAGTCTTAGCAGTTTGCCTTTTGGGACAATCAAATCTTGCATGCTTCTAATACTCTTACAGTAACTATAGTTACTTTTTAAGTGATGCTTTCATTAAATAACTTGCAAGAAGTCACAGAAGTACTTTCATCCAGAGCCTCCTGAATTATACTGGCACATTAGGTTTATTTGACTTCTCCCCCTCCCTCTAACCAGCACTGCCTGAGCATGTTGTACCTGTTTGTTGATATCCACAGAGACTGCTGAGGGGAGAAAGAATTTTCTCATCTCCAGATGCAGTAACAAGCATTCCAAGACACAGCAATATTTGTCTCGAGGGACCACAGCAAGAACAACAAAAATAAAGTGTATACAGGGTGGAGGAAAACGCTCACGGACAGCTTTACCTTGGATGGTCTCTCATCACTTCATACTATTTTCATTTGCTCTGGATGAGAAGAGAGGAAAAAAAAAGGTTTTACAAATATGTCAGTTTCCTTCCTTTGCTCTTCCTCCAAAACAAACATGCTGTGAGTTATCTGTAGCTAACACATACTTCAGGAATTCCTCTTTTGTACAATCCTGGTATAAAGGGGGACCATTTAAAGATTAGGTATGCTGACCAATTAAACAAGAGCACTCTGTTATGCATAATAACGCAGCAATTCTAAGAGATGCAATGGCCAGATCAAAGCAGCTTCTCTTTTATTAACAAACGCTCTGCTATTGCTGAGTTTTCAAGCTGTCTGCTCATTAATGGTGTGTTGATACTCAGCTGAAGGGTTACAAGATGTTTGCATGTTGTGTCTACACATTGAGGAAGCCTCAATGTGTAGACACACACATTACTGCCAGCAATACTTTCCTCCTCTATACAGCCATGTAGCTAATTACAAAGTAAAAAAAAAAAATCATTTCTGGAAAATAACAGAGGTAGAATGCAAAAGCTAGAGCTTGGCAAGACATTTTAAGGTTTCCCTAGAAGAAGGGCAAGGCACAATGTTTTACATTTCTGAAATTCTATCCTTTATATCAACAACATAGTACACAAAGAAATACACAATTTGTGGATGTTCAGCCGTGCAGCTTTATTGCAGCACATCAAATGATCCTGAAAAGACAAAATATGTAAACATCCCCATCCCATTTTCTTTTAAAAAATTGTTTGATTTCTTCATTTATGTAATTCCAGATTAAAAAATAATTATACCACCAAAAAGGTTTGGTTCACTATACAAGTTCCAAAGATACAGCATTGTTTCAATTCAGAAATATAAACTAGGTTTAAGTGTTAGTAGCTTGAATGTTTGGATGGTTTCTCCTGAACACAATATGCATACCATTTCTAGAACTGCATGTTCTAGAAAAATTATTTACATTTATTGAACAGAGGCATCTTAACATCTACAAGAAACACCTGAATTTTTATGCAGCTAGATTATGAGACTATCTTTGCCAGTATATCCTCAGAGGTGTTCTTAGTTCCCTAGCAATCATTAGGAATAGCAAACGGCAGCACAGGAGATAAAGTGGCTTAGAGTGGCAAGTGAAATAAACTGCTCAACACCATGCAAGCAAAATGTTTTGCTTTTAACAGTCTAAACTCAGAGCTTTAAAATAGTTATATTTACACACTTGGTATTCTGACTTACACAGACATAACACTCATTGTATCTATGTCATTTATAACTGGATGAAGAATGTCTCAGTCTCTTTCTTTTTACTATCTTTTCAGAAAGGTTACCAAAATGCAGCTTTTTTTACTAGTTGCTCTATTTAAAATACAGTTCCAAATTAAGATGTTACTATGTTCCTTTAACTTTGTTTTTTCTCTTTTATGTCTATAACAAGGAGAAGACATTCTGCCATTCTTTACTTGCTTGTAATGTCAAATATTTCACCTTTGTAGACATAGTATTACACAAATAAAAATATTAGTCAAAAGAAATATTGCAGTCCAGACCTAGAATTTTGGTGAACACTGAGACCAGTGTATACAGCAGTTCTTGCAGTCTTTTACATATAGAGAATGTTTTTCCACCCAAGTTGTCAGGTACATTCCTCAAGTAGTTTCAGAATGACGAGAACTGTTTGGAGAGTAAACATCTATGTAAACATACATGGAGGCACTTTATGAGCGTAGCTGGCAGAGATCAGAGACACTGCTGACAAATGGGAATCAAGCACTCATAGTTTGGACTTCTGTGGAAGGAGTTAAAGATGCACCTTCAAAATTACTTGTAACTGAGGCATAAAATTGCAGTGATTTTGAATGTGTGCCTGTGTTTTGATTCACTAGTAACATATACCAGTATGTAAGATTTACCCCACCATAAGGTAAGATGAAGCTTAAACATCATTATACACATCACAGGCACTTCTGCAGCCCATTTGGTGGTTCTCTCTGAGACACATTTATATCCCCAAAGATCTTACATTACCACAGCTGAAACTTGTATCACTGACTGCATCCCAGGCCTATCTATACCATTCATGCTTCCTTGATCTGCAATATGTCCTGCACATGAAATCTTGCCTCTCTCCTAGAGCTTTTCACCAGTGTAGAGAGACATAACCTCATACCAGATGCAAACTTTTGGGCAGTTCTAGCCAGATTTCATCAATGGGCATCTTCCAACCTATTTGCACCAAAGCAGCCAACAATGGCTTATAAGCGAGCAGAGGAGATCTAAAAGATAAACAAGGTATTTCTTGGGTAGGTGTTGGCAGGGAGGGAAGAGAAGGTTTACAAGCAAGTTTTTCACAGGATCTCCCTGGAGATTCTACCCAGGAATTTTGAAAGCAAGAGGAAACTGCACAGAACATATTTTAACCCCATCAAGACCCAGAAAGGACTATTGTTCAGGGCACTTTCACTCTCCTAGCTCACAGAGACCTAACTAAAGAGTCTTTGGCCATCACCCAGAACACAGTTCCACACAACCTTTTTAGCACTTACCTCCAAGATCTGCATTGGGTGCTGGACAGGACTTGGCCCTGGGATAGAACCTGCAAAGCATAAGATCAAGTCACTCAAGGGCTCTGGTCTCTAGGTCACTATCCAGCTTATTGTAACAGCACAGCTGAGACCCCAATTGCCTCTGGCAGCAAACTAGTGGAAACAGCTGCTTGGTCCTTCCACACTTGTTACACCTGTCCTCCCACCAGGTCCTGGATCAGACCCATCTGTGAGGCCAGCCAGCTGGCTGTTTGGCTTCCACAGGGGAGGCAAAGCTCCCTCAGATTGCACAGAGGTTTCCAGTCAATCACAAGAACCATGCAAAGAAATCAAATTTTTATTTTTTTTTTTAATAGACTTAAATTTTTCTATTGCCACTGTCTTTAAAAATTCTACTAGTTTGGTACTAGAGCCACCTCATTTGCGTGTGCCAACCAAACTGTATCTGCCAGTGATTCAACAGGACCTGTGGTCAAGACATGTTTAAACATGATTTTCAGGCTGCAGACAAAGCCAGCAGGGATTGCTCCTCTGGTTAAGGTCTAAAGCTAGCAGTCTCAGAAAGATGCTTCTTCTACTTCCTTTACTTTTTCTTTGCTAATAGAAAACATCTGTCTTTTTTTCTTTTTTTTTAAAGCAAAAATAAATCTAACAAACATATTCACTTTTCTCTTTAGATTAACATCCCGAGTTCTGAAAAACAAATTGGACAAGGCAGACATGAGCACCACTAGAAAATGGAATCTTTTTCTAGTTCCTCTGGATCACCACCAGTTATTTATTTTCTGGAGAATATATTGTTTTAATTCATCATAGTCTTTTAAATCAATCCATAATGAGCAAATTCAGTCTTTTGTTATATGAAATCTCACTTGCTAATCCACTCACTAACAATGATGAAAATGCTAATTATGCCAAGGCTTTTAAAAAAAACATCCTAAATGAAATCTGTAAAGGCACAGTCCACTCAGGACCTGAGCTACTGACTGAAGGAAAAACAGGTTGTTCTCTCTCCCTCTCTGCTTTGCCTGGATATGAATAGCAGTTATGTGGAAGCTGAGGACACACTCCAGTTCTCATAAGCTCCCTGCTGAGCAATGCAGCCTTTAATTTCTGGAGCTTTGTAAGTTTTCTATAGAAACAAAAGATTCTTCTACCCTCATGCCAATCTACCTGTACCATTTTATGTGAAAAAACTACCAGATACTTTAAATTGCTCATTCAGTCAAACAAATTAAGAAATTAAAATCAACAAATTAAGAAAATCTGTTATCCAAGGAAGAATTTTTTTAATACTACTTCTTTATCCAACCTCAAACCATTTATAGCCATCAAAGGAAAATGACTAAGGATTGTGTGCATATTCAGTATTTTCCAATTAACTGCTTCTGTTTAATTATTAAACAACTACATTAGGCTCAACAGGAAGAAGTTTTTTACAGAATAAGACTGCTCACACATGAGCAGAAACAATTTCATGTTTAAGTAAGCACTACAGAAGTATTCAGACAAAAAAAATTTAGTTCCTCTGCAATTCCAGTTTTATTCAATGAAAAGATTCATTGCATGATGTTGCCATGACCAGGCAGGCTTAGTGAGTGAACTGCAAATCTAATCAGTTTGGCAAAGGGTTTTATGGAAGCTGCTGTGCTGGCTTCGCTGATTTCAAGTGATTTTTTTTCTTTGCTCATTTGTTGCCAACAACTAAAATCTAGGTCAAGGAAGGAAAGGTCATTCATTAATTAACAAAGTGCAAGTTTCTATACAGTATTGGAAAAGTTTCAAAAGCAGTTTTGAATTCTGTATTCATTGTGTATTCTGTTTTCTCACTTTTTTCCCAATCTTTCTATACATCTAAATTTTGAGCACCTTCATAGGAAAGGGTAAAATAACTTGTGCCTTGTAGGCAATCAAAATTTAATGCATTTAGTTTTAAACAATTATTTCAATAACTTTATGAATTGGTAAAAGATTTATGGCACAAACACATTTCCACATTTCTGTAGACTGTAACTGCTCTAATGTTTATTTTCAGATCATCACTTGATTGGTCATACCCTCTAATTTAATTCTGTCAAGGGAAATTTTTTTCCTGTGAGTTGTAAAAGGTTTTGAACTTTCATACAGTAATCACATTTAAGTAAACTCAGTCTTATTTTATGTGATAAGAGGAATTATTCTAAAATATGCATTATAACAATTATATATATTTTCTTCAACCACAATCGTCAGTTCCTGTGTGGGTGCGCTGGGAGTGCTCTGTCTTGTTTGTTTACATGTCTTTCACATCAGAAATCTCAAAGACAACAGCCCAAGCCTATCCAAGCTCATTTTACACATCTGGGAACACAAACAAGTTCGGAAGGTAATATGATACAGTTCAGGAGAGGTGCTCTCAATTTTCACTAGGGCTGTACCTTTCCTATAATTTCCTGCATGGCACACATGTATTGCCTTCTTTATTTCTGGGTGTGTGTTTTTAGGACACATTAGACAAATACTGTGTTTTCTAGCATACAAGCAAGTAAGTTGCTGTGAATTTCTGATCACAGAGTGAAATACATGCATCAGTTCCTGTTACTCAGCTTCTTCTAAAGTCAATCAGCATCTCCAAGGATCAAGGTCCACTTTTAAGCAATTGAGCAACATAATTGGCAGGTAGATCAAGGCATGATAATTTGCCTTTTGACTGCAAATAAAGGTACACTAACCCATTTTACTGTGGGTAATGTTCTTAACATTAATAAAATAAAATGCAGATTTCTACAGTAATGATGTGTTTTTCACACAGGGCATAAAATACTATCTCAAAGTATTTTCGTTCTTTCCCTCTGACGTATAGCAGTCACAACAACCACAATCGCCATTTCCAAGTGGAAAAGACTGACAATCTATTTAAGGGCAGCATTGAGCCCCAGTATCACAGAGGGAAGCTGGAGCAGAACCCACAGCCAGAGCTGGTTTCTGAATTCCTCCTCTGCCTTATTAAAAAACACCAGCCCATCTAAGCCTGAAAATTTAAAAGGTCACTTCTGCACTGCAGAAGCTTCTGAGCTGGAATGCAGGTGTATATGCACATTTGGCTGACGGTTCCCTTCCAATGAGTAACACACTGTGTTAGTAAAACTCATGCTACACTGTAGGTAAGCAATAATGTCCCTCATCACGTTTTCTGACTCTTCATCTCTGGGAATTTTTGCAGTACAGTGTGAGTTGCAGCTGTACTTATCAGAATATGTGTTCAGTGTTAAATCATTCCTTCTGTTCCACTTCACTTTCACTCCATATTTAAAAATTGCACAAGATCTCTCTTTTCCATTCCAACCTTCAACATACCAGGTTTCAAGCCCTCTACTGTCACCCCTGGAGCTGACTGCCCATTATTGTGAGAAGGAACTGATTGGTCTGTATTTGTGGATAAACAACTATCAGATCAGGTGTGCAGTAGTAAGAAAAGAAATCTGAGCAAATAAGTGTTCTGCAGACAATAAACAGCAATCAACAGATGTTACAAGCACTTGCTGACCAGCTGCACATGGCAGGACAATCACCATGTGGTAGGATCAGGTCATGGTGCAAGTCTGCCTGGCAGCAGGGACTGCAAGCCTTTGGATCCTGTGTTCTGCTGCATGCCAAATTTATGTCAGCCTCAGAATAACAAAATGACAGCTGCTTTGAGAGGGAAGAATCAGGGTATCAATCTTATGAGGAAAGTTTGCATTACTCAGCAATCTGTTTGGTGTCAGAAAAGGAAGCTGTAAGAGGAGATAGTCAATTTTCAGTCATGTATAACCATTAACCATAGCTTGCATGTGGAAGTGCAAGTATGGATCAGGCACAGTATCTAAGTCAATTAAATAAGGTTCCCTAGACTCGTAGGTAACAGACTGTCCCCATCTAGAAATCAAATCATTGTGGAAAAGTAGAAACATAACAATACTCTATTGCAGACAGTAAAATTTTAATTTCATTTCAAATAATAGTCCTATCGTATTATTCAGTTAATATCAAAATACCACACTGCTTTGAAACAGCTCTGCTTTTTCATAAATGTGTTGATAAATGCTTAGTATTACTGGCTGTATAGTCTTATTTCAATTTTGTGTTCATCATAATAGAAGAGGTATTTGTGATTTCCTTCAATTTGAACAGTGGCTTTTTGCCACTTTTTATTATAAGGAATGCTGCAGAGTATTCAGTATTCACTCTGTTATTTTGTAATTCTTAGCATCTAAATAATCATAGGGTGATCTGCTACTTTCCACTACAGTGCCTTGCTTCCTATCTACCAGTAGCCCGTTGCTATTTGAGGTACAAGGGAAAAAAAGAAGCAGCATTCCACTGTCCACTGAGAGTTATCTTAACACACACTTCATTTGTGAAGTATCTGAATTCTTTCATCTTTTGTGGATAACATCGCCAAATGTATTAAAATAACTTGGGCAGCTAAAAACAGTCTGACCACAGCTATATAAACGTGTATATGTTTACAGATGCAGCAGTAAGCCTGTGTTCCGGTACTTCAAGCATGTAAATATGTTAAGTATCTGCCCCCTACAACAGACCTACCCTTTGTGAATCCCTCAAAAGTTTTTCCTTGTTTTGCTGGCCAAAGGGGCTTTTTCCTAAGGGGCGTGGGAACACACTGTCAGCTGAATGTTGCTGGTGTGCCCCAGACAGTCTGGGGCTGCATTCTCCAGAGAAACACTGACAAGGCTGCAACAAGTCTTGTGACATTTCCTGACATTTTTCGTTATTCAACACTTCCTCATCCTTTCTGGAACATCTGAATAACCTTTATTCCTGCAGAATGTGTATACCTTGGCCTTGTATAGGCTCACACTGCAATTATCATAGCAGGGCACTTTCAAGAGAAGGATTTTCAAACACTGCAAAAGCTAGAAGACCAAAAACTGTGACTCAGACCTCCAGAGCTCCAAAATGTAGCCAGACTTGGCTATGTCAGTGACATTATGGAATAGCTGCTGGCAAGCTGTTTGCAGTATCATCATTATAATATAGTGATATAATCACATGGAGCTGAACCACCTGAAGACTGGAATCACTGTTTTGTCAGACCAGCATAAGCTAAGAGTTGTATCAGCAGACCCAGTGTGAACACATTCAACAGAAATAATTAACTCTAGTCAGGCTCCATTGTAGAACAAACACAACACTCTTTTGAAGAGGCTTTTTTTTTCCCCCTAATCATTTGTAAGAGCAACAGAATAACTTTTTGTGAATGACACTGCTGGGAGGGGGTGAGGGAGTAAAGAACAAAAAAAACTGAAAGAAAACCTTAGTGTAACAAATACCCTTCTGGACAAAATATTTTCAGATAACCACTTCTGTAAATTTTTACTTTAAAGGCACTTTGAGTCAGGGAAAAAAATAAAAATTCTAGGCATCAAGCTCTTATATTATTCTGGCATCACAAAACACGAGACTTCCAGTTCCCACTACAAGGAGTGTTTTACTTCTGGTTTGTATGAGTTAATACCTAGCCAGAGTTTTCTTTCTTTGTTTCATTATTATTAGTAAGTCAACAGCAGCTTTTAGTATCTTGCAAGACAAGTTTCAACAAAGCTGCAGTATGATATTTTCTGTGATTAGTAAATCAAGACTAGAACATATGCCCACACACATCCTCCACAGTCTATTCACAAGAGAGGGAAGACATTGGCTCTCTCTGTTGCAACATTCCTTATATTTATTACAAAGATCAAGATCCTTTGAGAAAGACAGGGCATGGCCTGTGAAGACACTAATAAAGGCTTCTTGATTAACCCCCCAAAAAGTGAGAGACTGCCTTACCTTCAGCACAAATCATCCTCTGCAGGGATTTTCCTGCTGTGGAGGCATTGAAGATGAAGCCACAGCTAGGGAGTTCTCATTAATAGCAACACTGCTGCACTGGCAACACAGTTCTAAAGGTACGACCACAGGAGGCACTGCAATGTTTTAGGGACTCACAAGTGGACTCTTGGCTTTCTCCAAATCTTGAAATTTGTGAATTTCAAAGATTGAGCTGTGATTTATTGAAATGGCAAGGCAAATTATCTTTTCTTAAGAGACCCATTTTGAGAAAAAAAATCTCAACAGGACCCTATTAGAGTTTCAGCCACTGCAACTTTGCTCCTTCCCCAACAGTTACAGTTACAAAATTACAGTTTTAATTTTATTGAATAATAGACAACAACTTATAAAAAAGTTCAGATAGCTTAATATTCTTCTTAAGAGTCATCAATAGTATGCACTTTAGAATGTGTGATAGAGTAGACCTTCTCTTGCTGTTTACTGCTGGTTTACTGGACATGGGTTCATCCAGACCTTTGTATTTATTGATAGTTTCTAATTTACATAACCCAATTTGTATTTATTTTATTGACCTCTACAGCACAGTGGAAACAAGATATGCAAATAAATTTTACACTGTGTGAAAAGGGACTTTCTACCTCAAACTCCCCTGCTCCGCTATTGTTATATGATCAGATGTGAATGAACATTTCACAGTCATCTTATTCATGATTTTATAAAGTTCCATCATATCCCACTCCAACCATCTCTTTTTTACACAGAAGTCTCATTGTCCAATTCATACCTCAAATAGATATCATTATATGTTTTTAAATACTTCGGGCATTCTCTGTACCTTTATATTACACCTTTTGAGACAGAATTGTCGGAATACCACAAAACATTCAAGATAAAGCAAAGACATGGATTTAGAGCAGTAGCATAATTATATGCCCTGCTTCATATGGTATTCCATTTGTAATTCCTAATTAACTAATTCCCTTTCAGATTGCTACTAACCACTGAGATGATGGCAAACCATAGGGAGACCAAGATCCTTAATGGAACAAGTTGGTACAAAGTCCATTTTTTAAATGAAGCAAATTTATTTGTGCACTATGAACTTTAGTCTTGCTATTTCTCAGTCATTTATATAAAACTTTTCTTTAGAACCAGCTCTAATTTTGACCCACAAAAAATGTATAGAGGCAGTAAAGACTAGCTTTCTAATGCTCATATCCCTTACTAGGTTTTCAAACATGGCAAATGGCATAAATTCCCTGGGATTTCTCTCTGAGAAATATTAATTCCTCCTATTTTCTTCAGCCATCTCTTAATCTACAAAAAGGATCTTCTTTTCATTGCATACCAGCTTAAATTCTTCAGGGCTCAAAGCAACTTGAAAAAATCCAAGGTGATTGTGACAACTGACTCATCTTTTTATCTACAGGCTCACTGCCTGCTTGAAAGAATGCCAAGAGGCATGATGTCCCTTTGCAAACTCCATGTTTTCCATATTTCCACTAATACTGCTCTCATTACAAATCCAATTATGTTCCCGGATTAAAAGTCAGTTTAGTTTCTGTAGTTTCTCCCAAACACCCTATTTCAAACTTTCTCAAATGTACTCCCCTTTACTCCTCTGGTACATCTTAAACAATAGTTAAGACTCCAGTTGGGAGAGTTCAGATACTTCATAAATGCTCTCATTCAAATCTCAAGGACAGTAGTAAATCCATATAAAACTCACAATTAAGAAAATACTGAATCAACTGATGATGTACTGAGGAAATAGGATGAACAGACACAGATTCTTTCTTTCCATGCTCATAATTACGCAATTATATCTGTTAGAACACGTGTAATTGCCAAAACAGAGCCTAAGGAAAGGCAGGCTGCTATCTGCTCCCTACCAAGCTGTGATCTCACGAACTGGAGGAGCAGCATGAACCCAGATGTCACGTCTGCCCTTCAGAAGGTTACAAGTATCTCCTCCTTCCTTTGGCCCGCAAGTTATCAGCAGGCTGTAAGTCTCCCTAGTATAAACGCTGACAAATGCATCTACTCTTCAAGCAGGCTGCTGGTAGCAGCGAGCTCATTGTTACAATTCAACTGGCAGCATGAAAATCCTTTGAGAGAGCAAGAATCCATTTAAGTGTCTAGTTTTCCTGGGCTCCCACTCATCTTCCAACAATGGCATCAGTAAAAGGGAGTAATTTTTCAAGCAACACTAATTTTCTCAATTCTCCATGGTTTCCTATGCTGTGTTCTACTGTCATCTTGTTTCTTATTTCATGATGACAATCTGGACTGCCCCCTGTGCGCTTACTTGGTTCTTTTTCTTATTCACATAGCAACTCAGAACAAAAGCACTTCTCAAAAACTTTACAAGAAGACCTGTCTCTTTCATGTTAAAGAAGCTGCATGACTACAGTAAGCCAACACCTAAATATTTGTGTGCTTTGTCTCCACATGCCTTCATTAGAGAGACACAACCTTAGGTGTTATTCATATGAATGCACATTCATGGATATAAAATTCTTGGCAATTACATATTATCCTACTTACAAACTGTGTAGATGATTGTAGTCTCCTGGCTGAGCAATAACCTTCCAATGGATCAACCTCTGTCACCACAAGAGAAAGGGGTTCTCAGCACATGTTATTAATCTCTACATAAGCAGGTAGCACTCTATGCTTTTTCTAACACTAGGCAGGTATTTTCCTTGCACCAAAAGGGAGAGCACTTAACCCCTGAAGTTCCAGTGTGTTGTTATCTAGTAGTCAACATACTTCTCATTCTAATCCATGCTATGCAACATAGCATTTAATCTAATCCATAACATTCAGAAACCACATCCAACAAAGGAATTTGTATTTTAAGCAGCACAGCTCCACTTATTTGTAACTTACTGCTCTTCCATAAGCTGCATATTTAACCTTTTTAAACTTCATAGTATTCAAAAACACATTATGAAGAATGAAAATTCATTATTCAAATGTATAAACATATATAAAGAATTTATTTTAAAATCTATAGCTCAAAAAGTAGTATTTAATGGTAGAAAACCTGAAGATTTTTCCACAAGTTACTAGTAGAAATAAGAGTGGATCTAAACAGAGAGGATGCTTGTATGTTCCTAAAGAATAACAGGAAAGATTAGCTAGACCAGAGGCAATAGAAAGTACTACTTTTAAAAGTTTGGAGGTTTTTTTACTAGTTGCTTCAAAGATTTTATTTTCCATATAACTGTAGTTCAAGAACTGCTAAAAAAAATATTACCTCCTTTCTTGAAAGGGAACATACAACCATCCTGGTTTTCTAAAAACTGTTCCATTATTTCATTTGTCAAAATCAAAAAGGGCACATTTGGCAAGAATGAAATTCTGGCAATGGCAGGACTATAGTTACAGGGTTTTGAATCATTAGCTAAATGTCCCTCTTACCCCTATTCCCTCCCTCCTTTCTTTTTTCTCTTAATAAAGCAGTAAGTGGTGTGATTCTTGTTATAAAACCTAGTATCTTGAGTATTTTACTTTTTCCTAGTAATTCTATTATTTAGCTTGAAAAATGAGGGGACGGTTGGAAAGAGAAATAAACAATATAGTGATATTTAAGCCCTACTCTTGGAGATGCACATATGCTGACTTTATTACAGGAATACTTCTTAAGAAAGTAATCATTGAAATATTATCAGACATATGAATAATACATCAAAAGTTGAGGGCCTAGTCATCTTCTAAATATAGGAATTTACTGTTTTTCTTATTTAAAACAAACATGTTCAAAATGAAACCTTCAGAACTCTCAGACAAGGCCTGTGGATGCCTGACAATGCCTGACTTCTGAACAACATGGTCCAAAACACGCCTTTCAGATAAATAGTTTGACGTGCTGAATGATATAGTTGCAATCTCAACTCCTGCACAGTGTCCATACATAGCATCTTTTGAGTAGTACTCATACTAACACAGAAAATACTCAGTTGTGTCTCCCTTTCAAACACCAGAGTCTGGTGGGAAAATATGCAAAGCAGGTGCTCAGTGTCACTACATGTGGATACCTCAGCTAGCACACCACCACTGCTCTGTTGTCACCTTTTCTGGCTCTTGTGTAAGTGCCACTTCTGTAACTGTGGGACACAGCCTGTGGGGATGAGCGGGTAACCAGAAATTAGGATTTTAAAGCATTTTCAGTTTTGACTTCAGATTATGCTACTATCTTTCTTTTGCTCAGACACATACAGTTATTTATCTTTATTTCTTTATTATCCATTGTTACTCTTTAGATACGAGAGAGGTTCAGAATGACCTCCTCTGAACCGAGCAGAGTGTTGGCCCTTTGATATTTGAACTACGCAGGTTCCTTTTCAGAGCAGAAGAGTGCAGGAGCCATATATGCTTATCACCTAAGGATGAAAGGAGCCCTGGTTCTCCACTGCTCAGTTGCAACTGCAAATACTTATGCCTCAGAAACTGCAGAACAAAATTTTATCATAACAACTATTATTCCAAACAGGCATTACAATGAAACCCCCTCAAATGTTAACCTGTTAGTGATGGCCCATTATTTTAGGATTACAACAGCTGCCTACACTTATCAATTATAGAACAATTCTTTTATCAGAACCCAATTCATCCTTCTGCCTCTGTGATTTAACCTGACTGAATTCTGTTATCTGACTGAGTTTGGATTTCCAGGAGTACAATATTTTTTGCATTTTTATCATCTGATCTCTAGAATAGTGTCTGAATGATTGTCCTTTGATTTCTACAACTTCATTTGAAAGTCACATTAATGCATTTGAAAACCTTTTAAAAAGAACTATCTTGCCATTATACAAAAAAGAAAAAACCCTTCTATTGTGAAAAGTAAGTGATCTTGGCTTATTGTTTCCTTACTTTTCTGTCCTGATAACACAGAAATACTGTGAGCATCCCAAATGCCACTGTAAAAAAGTAACTGAATTTTTTCAGAGATTACATCTCATCCTCGCTTTTAGTTTGAGGCATCATTTCACCTGCAGCTAGAATGAGAGCTGTAATAAATAAAACCTTTTTATAATTCCGAGAGGCACAAATTAGAATTCAAGTTTTCACATGTCATAAAACTGAATTATAAAGCAGCACATTATTTTGACTGTTGTGAATTAGGGATACATTGGACTTCAATTTTTATACAAGCAACAAAAATAAGAAATACACTGAAGCTAATTTCCATTCTGTTTATTCTTAGACTCTTAATATTTAAACAAATGCAGGTTAAAGAAAACACACCAACAGCCCACCAGGACATGAACAACCAGCACAGACCACCTCAGTTCTTCTCTGCATATCTATGCTTGAAAAGGGAACACTCTCCTGGCTTGACTAACAAAACTTATGAAATAAATTAAGCAGAATGACTGAAAAATAAAATTAAGACACCAGCTGGCATTAAGTGGAGGAAGGAGAGGGGAGATGATATTTCTCCTCTTCACACTTTTTAGTCATCATCCATTTACAGGTATCACTCCCTAGTCACAGGCAATGGTGAGGTTACCACACTGTCATTTTCTCCTAGCAAACTGAGAAAACAAGTTCTTTACACCCCTCCTATATAGAGTGTCTACCAGACCCTTTACTCTTCCTTGCAGCTCCTCTGCAAATACCCCTTCCCAAAAGGGATCACCAGCTCTTGCTTTTCCTCTCTTCTACTACTGTAAATAGTGGGAATTTTCACTTCTTTCACCAGTGTGATTGAAGATTTCTTCCTTGTCTGTGCCTGTCTGAGGTGACAGACATGCTGGGGACTCTCCTGAAGACACCTCTTGCCCCTCAGTGAGCTGAATCCAGGAGAAAAGTAGGGACTGACTCTGCAGGTACAGAAGTCCCCTGAATAATTATTCATCACAAAATTTCTCTCAGCACTCACCCCACTATCAGCACAACCAACAGCATGTTGCTGACCTTCTCTACCTTGGCTAAGGGTGCCCAACACTTGTCTTTCCTTCCATACAAAAGCAATGCACACGTGAAAACACCTGATGCTTTGTACCAGTGCCAGCACAAGACTTTGGGGCTGTTGGCACCATGGCTGTTCACCACATAGCCCAAGTACTGGAGGGCAGGGGGAGAGCAGTGGGACAGAAACCAGTTTGAATGCTGACTTCATGATCTGCAAAGGGGAGGGGACAGGGAATAAAGGAAAATGAGAGCATTACAGACAAGACTGAACAGCCTTGATGCCTTGAAAGTGAAAGCCAAGTAAGAGTTGCTATTTCTCAAATCCCATCCTCACTGCTAAGTGCCCTGTTTGGGGCTAAGAGGTGACAGAAGTCTTTTCTGAGCAGAGGAACTGCTCCCAGCTGCACCAGCTAGGGAGGGGGAACTCACAGGAATTGGGTGCTCCAGCCGGGACCCCACAGTTGCCACACTGACAGCTGGTAAAAGCACGCAGGCAATTCCTTCCGACCCTGGGCTGCACGGTCAAACTGTGCTGCACTATTAGATAGCTATTTATAAATACAAGAGTGAAACCAAATGCCTCTGCTTTGACTTCTTTAAAAGGCCAAACTCAGCCTTCGAATTGGTCTATTTCTAGCCATCCATTCAACCACTCATTCCGGCACGGGACTAACCCATCCAGGCATACAATTCCCACTGACTTAGCAAGGTCCATGTTACAGCTGCAGCAAGATGTGAAACAAGGAAGAATGAGGATTTGACAAAGTGAATTTTCTTGATGCTCAAGCCATCCTGTTAAATATAAAGGA
This sequence comes from Poecile atricapillus, assembly GCF_030490865.1. Lineage (NCBI taxonomy): Eukaryota > Metazoa > Chordata > Aves > Passeriformes > Paridae > Poecile > Poecile atricapillus. Next base: position 20,417,786 of record NC_081253.1, on the reverse strand, counting down.
AATTGCAATTGTGCAGCAATGTCTCACCCTCTAACCTCTTAGGTTTTTGCATCTCTGTCCTCCAGTCCTACTCAATAAATACAGTTTCATATTTGATGTTCTGACCCCTCTTTCTGCATTAAAGAAGTCCCTGAGCAGTTGACTTACAATAAGTCTCTTTCCTAAGTTTGCACAGACCATCTCTGAGGCCAGGAAGGATTTGCATGAATATAGCAGTCTGGCTGTGAGAACATGCACATAACCACAATCATCACACTACATATGCACTAAACATGCATCCAAGCCAAGGGTCCTTGTAAACCAACAAACAACCAAACCCCTCAACTTAATAATGATTTAGAGGAAGATTGTTTCTGAAACAGAACAGCAACAGTTTAAAAACATTCCCTGGTTTCTGCAGTGTAAGTGGAGTTTCAAGTCTCATCATGAAACTGCAATAAATATTCTTCATTATTTTGCCACTTTATTAGCTGTTTTGAGGACTGAATTACATGGAATACTCCACATATAATGTTCTTGGTAGCATATATTAATTTTATAAAGCTCCAGTACTGTCCATTTTCACATGGAGGTTATCTGTTGCAAATGAAACACGGTAATATTACTGGGATGTAGAAGAATCATCATTCTGTCTGATGCAAGAGAAACTTGTAAAAAGCTTTAGAGGGTGAATAATCAGTCTCTGTAACAGCTTTCCTCTTTAGAGTTTTGGAGTTGGCTTGTTTCCTTTCAAGTGCCAAAAAACTCTAGAGCGGAAGCAGTTGTTTCCTGCATACAAAAATACTTTGTCATTTACCCAAAAAAGCTGCCTGAAATAGTTGCTAACATTTTTTCCCCACCTTTCCAAATAAATGTGTAAATATGTAAAAAAAGTTGGTCTGCCTTCTCTATCCTCTCATTCATCTTTGATACAGATCAATCCTCTTTCAGCAGCCAGTGCTCCCCTGGACAGCAGAAGAGGACTTGTTCTGAATTTCCAATTCTCATTCCAGCTCCAAAGTCTCTCCTTCCTCCCACTACTGGATTTAGCACTATGTTTATGGGTGCTTCTGGGAGAGAGGAATAGGCTTTTTAAGGAGTGGCATGGGCCACAAGGACAAAAATGCCTCTGGCAGGAAACTGGTGGTGTAGGAATTGTGCCACAGGATCTCCAACATGGTATCGAGGAGTGATGCAATGAGGACGTTCAAGTAATTGCTCAGCAAAGTGGGTCAGTGGAGCTCTTCTTAGAAATCTCTTCTCAGAAATCACTGATTTCCCAGAACAGTGCATTAGCAAGAACGACTGGGTTTTGCAGAGATCCAGAACCCAATAGAAAACATCAGTAAAAGTTTTTCTGAACTCCCAAGAGTCTAGATCTAACCTGTCCTCACAGAGGTAGGAGCAGCTGCCTCTCCCCATGGCAGCCCCACACTTTAGCACATCCTTTTTGTCTTCACTGCTGGTTTTCACTGTTGATACTAGGTGTGTTCACCCACCTACACACCTTTGCTAGCACCATGGGACAAAGCAGACACAGTTCTTGGAGTTTCATGGAAAACCCTGAAGAAAATGCAGCAGAAATGGAATAACCGAGTACCTCCTGATGTCAGGATACAACATGAAGCCCCCAGATGCCATTCTTCCACAGACCTGAGATAACACATGAAGTATTCTGGTTTTTATTCCTCTGTTCTTTCTCTATAGTCTCATTCTACGCAATGCTTAACCATCTGCACCCAGCCCTCACACTAAATAAAATAAAACTGGAACCACGGCATCTGACCAGGGGGAAACTGCCAGGTCATGCAAGCATGCAAGTTCTTGGCAGATTTTGGATTCTAGCTTGCAGCTTTACGAGTACAGAAAGGAATTAAAATCATTCTATAAACTGAAATTTTCCAACAGCTCCTGGGAACTGCTGGCTGGCATCGAGGACAAAGACAGCAGCGTTTCTTGCGGTGGCCACATACGCCACCATTACGGAAACTCGGGTGACTTCAGCACATTAATGCTGATAATGAGCTTGCGGCAGTGCAGATGATCACACATGGATGAGCATTCAATTACTCACCCTGTGGTTAACACGCAGTGAAAGCAAAGACTACAGCCATGCAGGCCTCCACAACTTTCATTTTGTAAAGCACCGTTAAATCTCCATCAAATAATGACATCTTTGTCCCCAAGGGCTGGGGCTGGGCAGGGGCTGGCCCATCTTGTTTTCCAGAGCCCTCAGAAAACCAGCTCAAGCCCTCACCCACTTTTATACAGGGGATGCTACCTACTACCACCTAAAGTGCTGACTTCAAGATGAAAATATTCCTGCTGCATTTCCCTGCCTCAAATATCCTCCCAGTCTTACAGACCAGACGCAGTTTTGTAGCTCAGCAGTCTCAGAAATAGAGATCTCCGTTGAAGTCCTGAAATATGTAATTTGATTTCTTTCTTTAAGACCTAGTTTGAGGAATTGATCTTTTCTATCACAGAGATGTGAAACATTAAGTATAGTTGATGTGGAAAAATTTTGTAGTGGAACAAATTTATTTATAGTACTCTTGCCACAACCTGTGAAGCTGTATTCAAAAATCAATTTAATGAGACTCATGATGGTAAACACATCATCAGCAACAGTTTTGCTTCCTTGTGAAGATGTGTCCTCAGAAATTATCATATTTCCAAGAATCTTTATGTGCCTAAATAAAAACATACATTCTTTGGAGATTTTCTTTGGGACTGAAACAGGTAAAGAGCTTAATTACCACTGAAAACAAGGTAACTTTAAAATAAAAGTTAGATGCTCCAACAATCAGGCACATTGCAAAATGTACTTTTTTATCTGTCTGCATATTTAAGCATCTGTATATATTGAAGACATATCATCCCTGCAGTGTTATTGTACTATATGTGTTAGCTCTATTCTTAAATAAATAAATTCTTTCTTTAACAAAATCATTTGTCTGAAGATTGTGCCCTCACCAAAATGATGATTAATACTAGGAGTTAAAATGCTACTCACTTGTAAAGCAGATTATTATTAAAAAAAAAAAACAAAACCAAACAGCATTAAATAGAATATTTTCACTGCTTTAAGAGTAGATTATTTATTAGGATGCAGTTGTCTAAAATTATATTTTAAATACCCCAAAACCATAAGAAATCAAACAAACAAAAAAAGCAGTCCACAGGTATTTCTCCTGGGTTCATTCTTTTAGAGTTGGTGCAAGCCATCTTTAAAATTCTCTAAGCTTTGCCATAAAAAAGTATTTGGGGAGAAAGCAGGACTGACACTCTCAATTCACTTAACTTCTGGGCACAACATCTGCTCTTAAAATGTACAGTAAATACAAAGTGGGAACCATTTCCATTTGGTAAGTGTAGGTAGGCTGCCCTTGTCCTGCTGTAGGAGTGAACCCAGTCACAGCATTGAACAGTGATATTTGGAACAAAATTCTGTCATTCAAGGTTGTTATTTTGTGACCCACAAAAATGCAGGTACTTAGAGAAGCCTCTGTGTAACTATTTCAATGCAGTATTTGAAAGGGGTGAAAAGATAGGTGACAGAACAAAATTAACATTTCCAGCTTATTGTCCCAGTCAGTTCTGTAACCAAACCATTTAAAGATGGAATCTTTCAAGGTGTTAAGTTTTTCATAAAAAGCTTACTGCCAAGCCTGCCCAACTCAGCCACCAGAGCTACAGGGGAACAAGTGTCATGGAGACTTAATTATAGGGCACCATCTACATTGAATATTTTTTAGCAATATACACCCAGTACAGTGACACAGAAATCTGCGGTATTCTCCTTTCACTTAAGCGTCTCTCCAGATGACATAAATTGGTCCTTCTGAAGATGAGTTGTAAGTGCTCACATGCATCCTCATGTTGTGACAAGAAGAAAGCTGGGATGTATCATAGAAAGGATGTGGGCCATCTGATTTGAGTGCTGCCAAGCAGAACCTGACCATGAGTTTCTGAATTTCTAAACTTTAAAGTTAAAGAGAAAAATGGGCACTGCAACATCAGTTATTGTTGGAGAGTAAGATAGTTACTATGTCTGGTTTTAGAAATAAGTAATGTAGACTGTAAACAGAGAACATAACATTTCTGGAGAGCAACTACATTGAACTCCAGTTCTCTAACTGAACCTGGGTACTGTTTGTGAAGACAGAATGGTGCCTGTTCCCCATCTTGAAGCAGGATCCCATTTTTTATTGATGGAAACAGTGTTGTCGACACCATCATTAATAAACAAACAAAAAATTTTAAAAAAAGTCTTCAGCTATGCAGTTAAAATCTAAATTCCTCAAGTTTTGCTGATTTTCTGAATGACACCATCCCATTTGCAATGTCATACAGAATTACAAAAACAAATGTAAATGGGACAGAGGAGTCATGCATAACAATCTAAACTAGAATCAGCAGATTCCACCACACACACATACCCCTGCTGCCTACCCCGATTCAGCATGAAAAGAAAAAAAAATTAGGTATTTGCATAAATATATATATTGTATTTCCTGATTAATTTTTCAGAGCTTTGCAGATACTTTAAATAATATTGTCACAACGGTTTACAATAAATTTGTGCCTAAACAGATAAAAAGCCCTACATGCCTGCAAAGGACCCAGCAGCAACCATTCAGGGAATGGATTCCTTGGAACTGAGCATTCATAATCCAGTGCCTACTGTGCATTCACTCCCTTCAATGGCTATGGTAATTAGGTTGTCTCATGTTATTGTGACCTACAATCTATCTATGGGGACACTCCAGGGGAGCTCTGGGTCTTAAACCTACTAATTTCACATTTAGAAAGACTCAGGCATTACAACAATGCTGAATTGATATGCAGAACATTCAGATAATTTTAAACACTTGAATCATTGTCCTCACATGTAAAAAGATCAGGGCTTCCTTCAAGCACGCATTGTGCAAATTCCCTGGGTGTGTCACAGCACACTGAAACGATGTTTGCTGAAATGCAACTGGGCCAAGGAAGTGGTAGTCGATTTAGTGGAAAATAAGGAGCCTTAGGCACAAGGACCTTTATAAACAACGCACAAAATTTAAGCTGAGATTTACAGCAAAGTTTTCTGGTCAGATTTTTCTCTGCTGATAATAAACCACGTATATGTTTAGGTCCTTACATAAAGACAACCATCTCAGGACATGTCGCTCAGTCACCTAGCTTCTGGCTTTAGCAATACATATCACTTGATCTAATCCTAGCAACAGGTCAGACAAAGCTACAGTCGAGCAATACCATCACTTAAATAGTTCCTCAGCGCCTTAGTATTGGCAGTCCTGGACGATTAATTAGTGAGAGCATGGTCTCACTCTACTCATTCATTATTGACAAATGGATAGTCATACAGAAATTTTTCAAACAAGTTTCCACTTTAGACCAGAGCATCAACCCAGATCAGGCAAACAACCTAGAATCTAAATCTGTATGAGAGTTTTGGGGATCTTCTTACCATCTCCTGGACTCAAATCTAACCCAACTGCCAGACAGGTCAGGACAAGTAAATATTCTCTACAAATTTGTGGACCTTGACAAATGAGCTCTGAGTGTCTTGCAGCAGCTGCTCTTTTAGAGCATTGCTAACCCCACCTTCCCAGCCCTTCACCAGCAGCTTAAGTAAGTGCAGCATCTGGGAATGAGAGAAGGAAGGCAGAAATACACATTTCCCTTTGGCCCTGACAGAGGATGCAAAGAAAGAGGAGGGCAGACACCTTAGAGTGGAAAATGTCAAACTGCCTCGTAAGATTTGAAAGGTCTTCCACAATTCTTATTAATGCAATAAATTCATTTTTGGGAGGGTCAAAAAAATTCAAATCACTGCCATGGTGAATGCTTAAAATTATACCCTAAGAGTTAGATTGAATACAAAGTATGTACAGGTTCTCGACTGAGAAAACGGAATGTATTTATCTTTTTTAATTGAATATAGCCATATAAAATGATCCTGGTAAGTAGATTAGAAATCTTACATACTGGGCCCCCATGTGGTTTGCCTTTAATATCTGTGCATTCAATTACTGTTTCTAAAAAGCAGGAATTATTCATTGCAATCCTAATGCTATATTTATTCAGGATTTAGGCCTATTTTAAGATTAGGCCTGACTTAATTGTACCAAACTATCAGCAATGTTGGAGTCAGACTACTGTAACTCATTATCACATATCTGTCTAATACCTGCATTCTACAAATCTATGAAGAAGAATAAGAGAATACTTCGTGCTACTGCTGGAATAAAACTAGAGGATGTCTGGGAAGTCTGAAAAGCATTTAATCCAGATGCTCAAGTAAAATACTTATTTTTGGATGAAATAAGTTGAAACATGAAAGCTGTTCTAATAAAAATATTTCTTATAATTATAACGTAATAAAAAATATCTCTACATAACTCACAGGAAAAAATTTATTGTAGCAAGAAAGTATTGCAAGAATCCACATTATGGACTAGGAGTTCACATCAATCGCTGTGTGCAACACACATTAAGAAGAGGTGAATAGTCAGTCATTCCCATATTTTCCTTACAAGAGATTCACTGGCATCTCGACTAGACCTGCAGAAGGATAGTGCTTAAGGCATCTCAGCAGACATGAACCAGACACTGCCCAAACCAAGGGCAGGGAAAGGCCCTCTCCTCTCACCACACAACACCATCCTTCACTTCATCGGCAGTTCCTTCACAGCAGCAGCTGTGTCTGGTTTTCTTCTCTTAGGTTTTGCAAAACACAGAGGCAGCTTTAAAAGACTAAAGGGAATGTGGTCAAAGGACCTTCAGAGTTCCATGAGACTGTCACTATTTCTGCATTTACACCTTAAATATCACAGCAAATTGCAACTATATGCTTTCTAAGTCGCTTGTTATCAATTTCTTTGTTTAACCACTAGCTATGTAAGTATACAAATGGACATCTATTTACCTTATTTCTAGCCTGTCTCTTCTTCACTCACATTGCAGTTCCTAGGGAGATTCCCACCACAGTTTTGAGAAAACTCTTCTTAAGCATAATGTTACAGATCTTGCAGAAATCATAGCCCTGACCTTGTTTTAGGTGAAAAGTACTGCAGGAGCTCAGTACAGTCACATGTGGTTCCAAGCCCGGAGATCTACAGATTTTTATCTAATGAAGATGAAATGTTACCTTAATTTGTAAGAAGAGATTAAAGAACAAGAGCAGTAGATGCCAGGATAGAAAAAATGCAATTCCTAGGAAAACATTTGCTTTCATCAGTTAGTAAAACAGCACTGTAAATCTGCACTATATTTGTCACGGGGGAAAAAAAAGTAAGGAGATAGTTACCAAGAGTCTGGTTGTTTTTCCTACACTGCAAAAGGATCATTGCTTGCAAGATCAACGTTTTGCGTAGATAATAGCAGGAAATTAACAACAGTCACCACAGTTTTCAGTGCAAGACAATATAAGCTTTCATCATGTAGAATAAAAGCTTTAGTCATTTAAAAAAAAAAGGCATTCCTAAATATGTAGCTATAGGCATTCTGGACTTCTCTATCAGAGGTGAGTAATGAAGCAAGATAGCCAGGTTCAGACCTTACTTCTGATAACTATGCTACTATTATGCATTAATTTACATCAATTTAAAAAAACACCCCACTTCAAGCTTCCAATTTAGACTGACTTTTTCTTTATATTTTTTCCTGAGAAAATGCATCCTGTACTTGCAGATAAGTTCTATAACAGAACAGAAACAAGTAAGCATTCTTTGATTTATAGAACATAGACAGCACTATAGAGAGTACCTTCAAAATAAGAAGGCATATAATACATCCTTTTGTCTCCTAATACACAATGCCAAGGAATTTATCTGTTTAATTACATAAACATGGCATTTTCAGCAGACGTTTGCAATACAGAATATGTAAATGTTTCTATTATTATTTGGTTAGAAAAAATAAATAAAATTACTTGGAGACGGTAATTTCTACCTTACACAAAAAAGATGATGCCAAAGAGTCTGGAAACTCCATTATAAGGTGGCTGTTATCAAAAAAGAAGCATTCTAAAAACATAGATGACTCAAAAGGTTTCTGATTTTGAAACAGATAATCTGTCTGAAATTCTAGTTGGAGACTGAAGAGGGAACTCTGCCTTTGGGATTTCTCTTATACACAAAATAAATATTTACTGTGGAATAGTTCTGGAAGGTATACATGAGTCATTTTTAAACACAGTATTTCCCAGATAAATACAACTGCTGTATTTATAATGAAAATTAATTCAGTTACGTAGATAGTTCAGTTCATAAAACATCTAACAGAATGGAAAAGGTATTTGACAAGTCCTAACTGGTATTTTTTCCTTAATCTTTCAGGTGCTTTTTGGTTGTGAAAGAAAAAGCAACAAAAAGTATATGCAGAAAGAAAAATCTGATTTGAAACAATATCAATTCCCCAAAATGCTGGGTGCAGTTGCAGGGATCAATAAGCAAAATTAGGTGGAAAAAGCCTGGTTACTCTGATGATCAAACCCCCATGCAGACCGGGCCCAGTGGTGCTTACTTTCATACAAATTACCAACTAATCTCTCTCTCCTGTTTGACACTACAGAGGGTCAAATCACACAGGTGTTCATTTCCAGGTGTTTCTCATATATTGCCATTACCTAATTATTCATTCACCTCCTTTCATGAGGCTCTAGGAGTTGGAGCCAATCATTCCTGATCCCCTAAGCTTTTTCAAGAATCTACCCCATATTTCCCTCTTTACATACCCTTTTATGTAAACAATATCACAGGTCTCTGAGAGGACAATATCTGGCACAAAAGCAGTCACCATCTGAGTCACCACCTGGACTCAAATGGAGCACCAATGCAGAAACAAGGAAGAAAAACACAAATGTGAATGTGCTCTTACAACATAGTTAAAAATGAACTGCATTTTTAAAGATAACTTTGAAGGAAAAGTGGACAGCTAACATGTCAAGACAAAGAATGGAGTTTCTGCTAATGACCCTGTCTTCCACTGCTTAGTAAGCTAATTATGTTAAAGAAAACCAGAGCAGAGGAAATTAGAAGGCATGTTGATGTTTCTATTCCTTCCAAATCAAAACAGTAGCCAGCATGATGTAGAAAGCCCCTTCAGGTTACATACTCTGAGAAAGCTATTGTATATAGCTTTGGCAAAGCCAAACAAACACTCTAAGTATACTTGGGTTTTAATAGCCAAGGGCTATCCCTACTATGGCTGTGCCTCCATGCTTTACATGTGCTCAGTAAAGCAGAAATCCACCTTTCATGTCAGACCCCGAAAGAATATTACAGCTTAAAGTGGAATTGAAGAACAGAAATTATCTCCTGGAGCCAAACATGTTTGATAATCGTGGAATGGGTAATAAAACTCTTCTGTAATCTTTGCATGAGCTTCCAAGAAGTCTTTTGCAAGGAGGTATTTTCTGAAGTTTTATCACAAAGCTACCAGTTAGTAGTCATGGGTTTCAGTAAAAAGCTATTTGCAAGCTCCTATTCCTAAAACATGACTACTGAAGCTTCATAAGAATTACTTCAACTCTGCTGAAATAGCCGTGGGCTCACAAGCATGCCCAGCAGCTCCGAGCAGCTGACACAGCTACTGCCAAACACGCACCCTCCGCAGCAGGATAGCGGGGCTCCTGCAAAGCTGGACAGTGCAACATGTACAGACAGTGCATGCCTGCCCGTCCCTACTTGTATCCCATTCTTGAGGTGTGAGCATGAAACCACCCTTCTAACAGAAAAAATCCCCCGTTATATTCAATTGCTAAACTCTGATATAAAAGATGGAAAATAATCCAGACAAGCAATTAGTTATAAATTAGAAAATATTTAAATTAGAAAAGCTTAACCTATTTAGGATGGAGGAAAAACAAGTGGCCTTTTCAGCACCAGCTTAGTGGCATGATCCCAACCTATTAATCCCATTTTTTACTGTGCTCCAAAAAAAAATCTACATCCTGGTGGAGTATCCTGAAGGCCCACACTCTACAGCATGCAGTGACCTGACAAGAGAACCTTAAGCGTTCAAGGTCTGCCTGCCACAGCTAATACAATATCACAGGAAATAATTTAATTACAAAAAAATCAGAAAATTCAGAGTAACAGGTCCCAGTCTCATACATAGTGCTTATCTCAAGCATAAAACCAGCATCAAGAACTATATGTGCAACAGGGAGATTTGTTGCTGCAGTCCTGTATATTTGAACATAGCACTAGCACAGAACTCTGTGCTGACCTCACAAACTGTCAGGTATAGAAAATGCAACAGAAACCTCTCAATTTCTTGACACAAGTAGAAAAGCAGAAAACAGCATTTCAGCTGCTGTAAGTTGCCTTCAGTAGCAGCAGGCCAGCTGGAACACCGTCCACAGCTCCTTTGGGTTTGCCACACCAGGAGACTCCCTTCTGCCCTTCCACAGATCTGCTGGCCTATCCAGCTCCTGCATGCACTCAAGTGAACTCAGTGCAGCCTGGAGAGCAAGCTGTGCAGAATTTTTAAGTTACAAAACCCTTGTCCAAGTTTGCCAAAATCAGTGACCTACATTTAAAAGTAATTAAAGATTCACCAAAAAAAAAAAAAAAAAAAGAAAAAAAAAAGGGCAGGGGGACAGGTTTGATTATTGTAGGAGGTTGATTCTTATAGGTGTTTTGCTTGAAAGTGCAAGTAAAAGAGCACTTCATCAACAGCTACACCCCAAAACCATCTGCTGAAACACTTCTGTCCTACCTTCTGACTGAAATGCTGCTTCCCTTCCCCCAATCCCCCAATCCTTCCTCAGCTCATGAGGGCTCTATTCGCAATGCTACACAAAAGGATTGGTTGTTTCAACTTTACTGTTTTCCTCTTTCCAAACAGCTTCAGTCATCTCTCTTTAGAGTGACCTCAACAGCATTTTACTCAATGCTCTAGCCACTTTTTTATTCGGGATGGGGGGAATGGAGGGATTGGGGGTGGGGGGGCAGGCTGGGAGGGAGAAGGAAATACCCAAGCAATTGGGCTTGACATCAGTACAAATTCAAATCAGAATAGTAAAAATACACATTAGTTTTAAATTCTGCTTTTGTAATCCTGCATCTCTGAACCAAATAAGCATTTTCTGCACTTCAGCCTCTAGATACAGCACCACAGGAAAGCATGCATTAAGTCAGCTAGAAAACAACAGGTTTTAACCTAAATGTACCACTGCAATATTCTGTGATCCAGACACATTATTCAGCTTGTACTTCAGCCTTCTTAACTGTAAAACAGGTAAAATGCATGCTGAAACATCCTAGAATATTTTAAGTCTTGAAATTGAAAGTGACTTTGAAAAGGATTTGCTCTAATACCAATTATTATTTTCATAGAATATAGACTGCACTGCTAAGGGAAAAAATATCCTGACTGCATAATCACTTTTAGAACAGTGCCTTCTGTATATGTGCTAGAGGAGTTTCAAAGGAAATGTCATATTTTTAAAATACATGTGCCACTACCATATTTAAGAGAAAGTCATCCCAAGTGTATTGGTGCCATGAGTCTATGGAACCTTGGCTTAAAAGCATTTGGTTTTCTACTAGGCTATAATCACTCTCCAGGAGCTGTCATGCTTTATCACATCAAAAATCCATGCACTGAAAAAAACCAAGTGTTTGCCCAAAGAGAGTTTGGTACATTCGAGACATTAGAATCTATTTCATTAATAACACCTATTTGTGCACTTGGTCTTTGTGGCTTAGTGTGATTGTATTGAAGTATTGCCCATTCTCTCCAAGAGGTTTTTGTTGTGGCACTTCAAGGGCAGATCCTCAAACAACAACAGTAAGTGCTCAGAAGCAGCCAAATTAGAGAGGCTCAGGTGCTAGGAGTCCTGTCAAACCCCAAAGCCACTGTGAGGATTTACTCACTGCACATCAATGTCTAGTTGAATACTTTGTGCACAACCTGATCCTGTACCAAGTTGAGAGCATAAAATCATGTAGTGTCCCAGGCTCAGAAGAACTGTTAACTGACAATAGGGTTTTCCAGCATGAGGTTGTCAGAGATACCAGCAAAAGACATCTGAGAAGGGTTCACTGACCCATGCATTTCACACAGATGAGGCCACATGCAAAGGTGTGATTGAACTATTTCAAACTAAAGGCATTGTACATTTTTCTAAGCTGTCTTAGACTACAGGACTCTGTCATATTGAACCCATGGAAAATCCATGCTGTCATGTTACAATATTGGTTTTCTATCCTGTTGTGTATGTTGGCATTTACCATTAGCAAGAATTCACAGTGACATCAAACCAAGACCAGACCTTTGTTACAAAGAAGATACATTGCTGTGAGAAACAAAAGATGTTCTGTTCTGAGTACAGATCTATGATGGCAGATCATAATATTAGAGGTTATCAAGAGAAAGAGAAAGACATAGTCAAGCACTGGTCTTTCCTTGGGGTAGTCTCAAACAATAGGTAACATATTAATCCCCCTGAAAGTCAAGTGAAATTTTTACCTTTGATTTCAAGGAAACAGGACCTTGGTTTCTTAGAGCTAATAGTATCTTCTCTGTCCAGTAAAAAAAAAAAACAAAAAAAAAAAACCAAAAAAACAAAAAAAAAAAAAAAACAAAAAAAACAAAACGAGAAAAAAATCTATAGAACCAATCCCTATTATATAAAAAGCTGGTTTATACCACTCTAGCAGTGTACTCTTTTACACTGCTACAATTCTGCAACAGTGCCAAGCAAGAGCCAGACTCAAGAGAATGTATCAGAGGTATTAATTTTGATGAAAATAATATCTACTACTCTCCTGCATTAAAATATTTCAGATATGCTTTCAGAGTCAACTTTCATTTGTTCTTATGTTAACATGCTTTTCCTTTTGAGCTAGCTATCTATATATATATAGCTAGATATCTTTCAGCTACCTATGCGTTAGCCCAAGGCTTACTGACAGCCTTGGACCATCAGTCTATTGAAATGAAGGAGCTCCTTGCAGAACACAAATGAAATCCATAGATGGTAAATACACACCAATCAGATGAAGCCAAATCTGGTCATACTACACAAATCAATACCTTGGCAGCACTGCTGACATATAGTTATGGTTTTGCTTAAAACATATTTGTCGAGTTTGTTTCAAATCTAATTACATTTTTGGTATAACATCTGCTTCTCTAGAGCACTAAGGTCAGCTATAGAAACACTTTGCAAGATGGCTTGAAGAAGAGTGACGTATGACACCACAGTCTACTATCTTATTAGTCAAAAGCTATGGGAGGGTACGTACCCACATCTGAGCATTGTGGCAATTTGCAATTTTCTGCATTCTCAGATAACAACAGCAAGAACAGCAAAAATGGTCCTCCAAAATCTGACTGACTTAACAAAACCTTTTTCATGGGTGTGCTTAAAAATAAAAAAAAATAAAAAAGAAAGGGCTGCGGCTGTGTAAGAAAGAGTTCTTTTAGAACTTTAATTTAAATTTCAGTTCAAATATTTGGATCACTGTTTATTACTCTCTCAACTGTTCTTTGGGTTAAAATCCTCAAATATTCTAAAATAAGTCCACTTAGCCAACTATCTCTACTGAAAAGATGTGAGTAACTTGTTCCGCAGTTTGTGAAACAGACTGCACTGTAAGCAAGTGCTGCACATCCTGCTATTTATCTCAAGGTTATGCTGAGCGTCACCGTCAAACAAGTTATTTGGCCCATGTTTAGTTGAATATTATTTCCTGGTGTGGTAGTAAGAGTTTACTAACAGCATTTGAGAAGCAGAGCAAAGAAGCCTTAACAGAAGCACTGTATTGTCCTAGCCCACCAGTTTCTGAAATCTGAGCTTTCCCCTACAATAACAATTAATGACGCTGCATTTTCATTAAAATTGACAAAGCACATCCACTCCCTAGAGGACCAGATCGAGGATGATCATTTCTGGGTTTTGTTTGCTTCTCCCCACCCATGCCTTCATTCCTGCATTTGAATGGGAGAGTAGATGGGAATGGTGAGAAAAAATATTACTAACTTCCTACTTGGCTTGGTTTCCAGCTTCAGCAATGAAAAACCACCTTTTTCAACAAGCTTTCTGATGTTCATGTAAACATTAACATAGACCTGTAACATGAGTGAGATTTCAAGCAATGAAACACACACAAAATGCAGCTTCAGGGAAAGAAATTGAAAATCTGTATTCACAGCAAATCCCAGCCCTGCTAAACTATAAAGCAGCTAGTGAAGTGATTTACGGGTATATGCGAATTGCAGCTTGGTAATGAGCTGTGCTGGAGGATGATTCAGCTGAGCAGTGAGTTATCTGAGCTGAACTAGCAAAGAAAAAGCTGAACTATAGTAAAGTTCTTTATCAGAAAAGGCTGCCTGGCTGGCGTTTTTGTCCTTGATTGTCCTTGATTGATCGTCCCTGGTGATCTGCTGATCATGACTTTTAAAGTACTCTCAAGATAAAATACTTCAGCAAACAATAATAGATTTTGAAGGCACTTTTCAACTATTTGAAACAAAAAACAAAAAACAAAAAAACAACCAAACCCACAAAAAACCTAAGAACAAATCCAGGGACTTAACCAAGTTCTAAGAAAGAAAGATGAATTACACAATAGAAAGCAAATTCTTTAGGAAGGTCATTAAAATTGTTCTTATTGCCTTTTATTTCCCATGGGTTTATTTTTAAGCTCACTTTAAAGTGTGCTTTTGAAAGTAATAGCATATAATATATGGTGATACTAATAGAGCTTTCTCCAGTTGGTATCAGATAGCACTAGGAATGCAGCTTTACTGTTGGGTGATTTTGCTCTCCCCAGCTATGCCCAGTGAGCCTGCTAATATGCTTAATGGCGTACACTGAATGTGCACAGTCCCTCCTCCCTGGGCTCAGCTGGCAGCCCATCATCTTCTCAAACTACTTTCACCACTGGCATTGTAGCAAATAAATGATTCTGTGCACTTCCAGTGAGAAGTCAGAAAACTGAACTCAGAATACAATACCTTAAGCAGCAGTTTCAATTCATTATTTTTTTACTTGCCTTGTGTGACTCCTTTCCTGACTTGTCTAACTCAGAGCATGCAGGAGTAGTGGGTGTGTACAGAGGTACAGGACAAAAGGCATGATACAGGCTTGAGCCCGATTGAAGCTGTTTATACAAGTGTCCTCCAAGACTTGCCAGTCACTTGAAATAGATCACCTGTTAGTAAATCCACTGACATCCAGGACCAGTCAAGTTTCCAGGTGTGAATTTCAGGTAAGTGATAGTTAAGCAGTGTTCTGATGAAGTATTCAACAAGCACGTTGGGCACGTGGCTATCACATGAAGTTTAGTCTAGTAGTCTCATAGGCTAATTTTAAGGAAGTTCAGATCAGAAAATAGGTAAGGTTCACAGGCTTGCTTCATGACTCAGATTGCAACCACAGAAAAAAAGCCAAGAAACAAGTCATAACAGCAGACTGACCTTAGCCCTGAGAAAGCTCAAGAGTGCTGAGGATACTGAAATAGATAATTGCATGAGAATACTCCTATCTATCATGTTTTCTTGTAATAACTGCAGACAAAATACTTTGCAAATGTTTCTGGCTCCATGTTATGTGTCCACAGAGGGCTGCAGGGTAAAGACAGCTTCTGAGAGGTGAAGGGCACAAGGAGGCAGGAACCTAGAGCAAAGGTTTTCAGCAGTCACGAAACATGCAGCCAGACCATGAAGATCCACTCCTTCAAGCAGTGATGAAACAACACAGGATTCAAAGAGCTCTTTTGAAAGGTCGCTCAGCAAACATAAGGAAAAAAGCAAGAGCAGTCTTGGGAAGTCTAGGACTATAACAGACCCAGCAATGCACTGGTCTGGCACACATTGCTCAGGAGGGCTGTGATCAAAAAAAATGCCTCTTAAATGTATAGGTGTTTATGCTAACCTTGTGATTTGAAATCCTGAGTCACCCCCTCCAAATGTCAGAAATTTACAGTGTTTTATGTATAAGGCAACTAAAGAGACACACAAATCTCACAGGACTTCTATATTTACCAGATATGAATAGTATTAATTTCTAAAATAATTACAGAGGGCCTGAGCTACAGTTAAATTTTCACAAGCATGTAAAAAATGAACAACTAAATACAATTTGCTTAATGTTACTTACCACCATATAATTTTATTTATGCAACACTGATTCATCACTGAATTCTTAATTATTTTATGAAGATCAAAGGAAAAAAGAGACTGCAGTCTTATTAACAAAAGAGCTATGTTTCTGCCTGAAAATATATATAATTCAGCACCATCCTACAGAGTAACTGATTTTTATCTTTTTGTTTTCATTGCTCCTTGCATGCAGGGTACAGAATTTACAGGATCATTCCTTGTTTGCAGTGAGCTAAAGCAGAACATAAAACACATTTAAAAATTGAAGCATGTTCTTTTTCCTTCCTTGGACGTACATATACAAAACTCTGAATGCCCCCTTTTGTTACCTATAGAAAGAACTGTAAAAAAACTATTAATTGTTAACAAGGAAAAAATTGCAAAGACAAACACCTGCTCAAAAAGAGACCATTCAGGAGATTTACTGCTTCAGAAACCTATGCTGGGAGCAAGTTAACATAGATAATGGCTAGTCATGGGATGTATGCAAAAGTGAGTGATTATACATTACTCCAAACCACTGGTTTTCATTACTGATATAAATCAAGGTTAGACAGTAGCTTAGCAAGTCTTAAAAGACAATAAAAACACCAATAAAAAAACCTGGCAGTTAGATTTAGCAGTCCATTGTGTCCAGAATTACCAGATGCCTTTATAAAAATAAAGTATGTCTTGCTAAACAATGTCCGAAAAGTTTTCACAGCCAAACAGAACTTGATCTTTAACAGCTGAGCAACAGAGGTCCTTATTATTTAATTAATCACTCATTTTAGCTGACATTTATTTAAAAACCTAAAATGAAGTGATTTTGCTGCAAGACAAGTAGGAGAAATGGAAAGGGTTTATTCATATAAGGCCAAGAGTCATGAATGAAGCAATGACTTTAGCATAAAAATAATCTACTGCAAAACAAGAAATTACTGAGAAACATTAAATCCAGACGAGCTGATTTAACAAAATGGTCTTTTTATTTGAAAATCATTTCTGCACCACACTTAGGAAGGACATTTTACTCTTGTTTCCATTTGTGGTCACTACTACTCACATCCATGAGGACAGTGGCCCCCCATCATAAGATTTGATTTAGCAGGTAAGCCATGGGCTTTTCAATAACTCCTTTTATTTATACACTGTCCCACTCTATTAAAAATACTGCAACTTTCCAAGAAGTCACGTGCTCTTTATACAAACACAGAAATAATTTTGCAGATAATGTGACTTAGATGCCTTTGAAGCCAACAAGCCTATTTCCTCAAGCACAAACACCATTATTTTTAATGCCCAAGCAAAAGCTCAAATTAAGTGCCTGATTTTCCTGAAATCCCTCATGCTACAGCTGAACCCATTCTTAATCTCCAAGCACCAGCCATCTGGCTAGTGTATTAGGAAGAAACCAACCAAAGTAAGCTCATGGAGGGCAAGTGGATGCCTGAAGTCTGCAAACCACCACTGGACCCCTCACTGGAGAAAAGATGTCCTTTGGTGAAAGACCATGTGCCTTCAAGGGCACGTGCCAGTGGCCATGCACAGCTGCTTCGGGGAGTGTTTCTCCAACTTCCCGCCACGCAAACAGGGAAGAGAGACCCACAGACCCTCAGACATTTGCCAGCCAACAAAGTGCCCTCATCCATCAGCTCTCCATGTTGCCATTTTCCCACAGAGCTCCTGCTGCAGAGGAGAGACACAGCAGTTTTTTGAGTGCTCCATGGAGCAGCTGTGTCTGCACAACTGCAGACATGCAACATTGGCACCATTTCATTTGGAAACAAACCAAAGAGAAACTCTGTGGATCATCCAAAACAATACCAAATAGACACTGATACACATTTTGTAGTGTATCTAAAGAGCATTATTTCATTAAGCGTGCAAGACCTAATAAGCACAAAAAGGAAATAACCAGGCGCTGTCATAACAGGAAACACACCAAAGTCTTGCCTAAACTGGAGCTGGCTGGGAAGTGAGCTATTGTCAGGAACCCATTTCAGACACTGATTACCGTGAGCAAGCATGGCATGATGGCCAAAAAAACCCCAAACCAAGGAGACCGGTTTGTTTATTTTGTGGAAAGCAGATCAGAAACAAACTAAATCTTAAACATGCATATCCTAAAATATGCCACTGTTCCACTAAGTGGAACAGAAATAGTAATATTTCAAGTTAAATGATGGTTAGAAATCAGTATAAACACACAAATGCACATCTCTATTAGTGCACCTGACTGGGGATACACATACCTTGCTGAGAGCATTGTAGCATAATTCATGCAGGGTACATAATTTTCACTTCTTTTACCAAAGAAGTTTGGTAGTCTGTCAAACTACTACATAGCAAATTTACTACTAAATTTGCTTTGACATTTGTGGGAACTTTTTTTTTAATGTCTGGAGGATGGAACAAGGGAACATTTTACTGCCAGTTGGTATACTCCTTGACAATTTATGAATAGTACTGGGCTTGGGTTGGTTCTATCTACAGATTTGTTCTTCTTAATTTTCCAAGTGGCACTGGCATTATTCATCTGCACCAAACATGCTCTGCTCCAGAAAAGCACTTTCCAAAAGGTTTCTAATCCTGCTAATGAAGTTTCAGTTCCCTGATCCCAGCTATCCTGGAAATTCATGTGTATCACAGCACAGAGCTCCATCCGGCTTTGAGATGAAATTGGGCTATGTGCCCACAGCAATTTGGAACTGACTTATTTCCCTTCAATGGCGTGACATGGCTGAGAGGCTAAAAAAAACTCCCAACTGCAACAAATCTGAGGCTTCCCCTAAAGGAAAGGTAATTAAAGGCACAGGTTGCACAGCACTAACTAGATACTTGCTAAACCTCCTCCCTAATAATACCTTATAATAGCCTGTCTCATGGCCCTTTTTTCATATTGTGACCATATATCTTCATGCTAGAGAAATATATTAATATTTTGTCTACAATCTAAGTTTAAAAATTAAACACTAAAGCACAAACATATCTGAGCAAATAAAAGCATAAAACTACCAGTATTTCCCAGTATGAGCCAGTGTGGATGTGGGAAATTCTAAGTAGAGATAAAGCAGCAAAAACAGGAACATGCCACCAGAGAGCTCGTGTTACTCCCTGGTAGTCAGCCGTAAGGACATCATTTACCGTTTAGAAGTCATGTTGGTTCCATTATTTGGATCTGAAAACTTACTGTGCAGACTACTGGGCATGCAGGGAAATCTAGAGGTAAATACTTATTTCTCTCATGCTCCCTGTGTGAAATAGCAAGGCTTGGTGTATCAAAGCTCCATACAGAAAGCTCATTATGTAAGTGACAACTATAATATTAAACTGAATAGAATGATAATATAATTCAAGAAATCTAATTGCTACTGTGCAGGAAATTCATTTTCTAACAATACAAAGCAAAAGCTGTCTCAATCACTAAAAAAATCCACCCCTTATAATTTTCTTTCATTTTCAATTTTATAAAAATGGCCTTAACTCCTCCTAGAGACATCAGCACTTAACTAGTCAATCAATCACCAGAATCAATCACCACACCTGCTGTCTCCATTGTTACTCCTTAAAGAAAAGCATAAGTACAGGAAAACATGTACTGACTAGAATCCACCAGAGGCAAATTTAAAAAAGAAAACAAAACCAAAAGAGTATTCTAGTTACTAAAATTAAATACCTTTTGAAAACTGTAAATGCAAATTATTCTGTCAGAAGAGAAAGGAAAGTTGCAAAATTTAAAAATATAATGTATTAATTCAGTGACAAAAATAATTTTAATGTAATATTTATCAGAAAATAAAAACCCAGCTCTCAATAACTCTTCATGTTCATTATTATGGAAATGCCTTGCCAAGGTAACCACTATCATTATTCTTTACCTTACAGATGGCAAAACTGCAAAGACCTCAACAGTATCAGAAATCTGCAAATTAGTAGAAAAGCTGGGAAAGTAAGACATAGCTCTCATGTCTAGTGTAGAGCTTTGATTTTAGACTTGACCATTGACACAATAAAGAACAAAGACCTATTTCTAAATATTCTGTAACATCAAGCTTTGAATATAGACCCATATTCCCAAATTTAATATTCTACTATTCTCACCTCTTAACAGAGAAAAATCATCTAAGATAAGGAAGTATAAGAGTATTAAGTGAATTTAGTAATTTAAGTATAAAATAAATTTTCTACCAGTGGGCGCTTTCCAGATCCCAACCACAAACAAAAAGAATCATTACAATCATTAATCAGCTGTGCTCCTGTCTTCATCTTTATAGGTATGTCACCATGGACCAGATTCATCTGAGAAATGTGATGAGTAGCACACAAATCCCTGACAATACATGGTGGGTTTCTATTTATTTACGGTAATAAGGCAGAAATTTTTTATGAACATGCACCAGCAATTTTCCCAGAGCTTCTGACAGGAGTCAGGATTCTGCATCCCATAGCAACATATCTCCAGATGATTTAAACAGAACTTACTCCAAGTGGAGATGGCCTTCTATACAGGTGGAAAAAAAGCTAGCACAGAAAAGAAGGCAGCACATCATCTTGGCTTTGCAGGATATGCTTGTCAGACAATACCCAAAATAATCCTTGTTTTAGAGCTCACTGTGTGACATAACCACATAATTTGTGTTTCGACCTGCAATCTTTTACTAGCAGGATCTATCCAGCTCTGTGAGACAGTCCACACAAGGGCTTGGGGCTCGGTGTGCCAGCAGCAGCATCCAGGGAAGGAGTGTCCCATTCTGCAGTGAGTCGAGCCTGGGAGGCTCCCACAGGGACTGCTGTGCAGGTCTCCTCACAGCCTCCCCAGTGGCAGGGATTGATGCAGCCATTATCCAGTATCATGTGCAACTGAGAACAGCATTGGGCATTTCAACCTCAGTGGGCTGCACAGTACCTCGTCTTTATTTCATTATCACAGCAGAAGACTGCAAAGAAACAGCATGCACAGCACTTTTAAAGTAAATGGCACCTCAGTTTATGAGTCAACTCCGATATAAAATAGACTTTTTTACAGTCTCCTAAACCCGCTTCTTCTTGAAGGAAATAATTTGTATAACCACATACAAAATAATATTTTTAAAGTGTACCATGGTTTTTTCCATATCCTCACAACAAAAACTACATCTGCCATTAAAAATTCTAAAATTGCATAATACAATATCATACATGCTTTACTGCAAAGCACAGTCAACGAAATGGTACGAGAAAGGAACGACTCTGTTGCATGAAAAAAGCAGTATCTAAATAACCCAGAAAACATTTCTTTCACCAGCATCAGTTTTCTAAGAGCAAGACATACTTTTTTTATGAACATGAACATGTTTTCATTTCAGCATTTTAATACAGTGCAGTATTTTGAGATAAATTTAACACTTCAGAATATCTTAATTTACACTGCAATTATCTCTTTGGGATTTACAGTAGAACAAAAAATTACACTGGTCTGGTGACATGACATGTTATGTGGCAATTTTTCTAAACCAGAGTTTTGGTGACTTTACTGAACTGCTTTCTACTTTGTCACAAACATTACAGCAACAACAATGTAAGTGGTGCAAATGGGTAATGGTGAAGGTGTTAAATACAATTCTTTAGAAATAACAAACTAGGTAGGTAGATCCAACAGCAGACTCCATTTCCCCATGACTCTTCCATCTCCAACTGAGAGTGAGGCTGAAGGGCTGCACATACCATTAACAAAAAATGAACAGGTTATGGGAATGTGTCAGTTCCGCTGGAGGATGCACAAAGTTAATTGAATTTAGACAAGTTTTCTTTTCATGCCAGCAAAGGCTCTTTTTCAAAAAACAAGACCATGTCTCACTTCCTGATCCTGCTGCTGGGCAGGGTATCCTGCTACAGGGTGGAGCATTAAATTGTTCAAGAAAAACCCTGGCTGGCAGCCAGTGGAAATTTCATGTGCTATGGATCACGCTTCTATTCTACTATGATTCATCAGCTTCAGCAGCCACTGGTGATGGGTATATGTGGCGTGTGCCACAGAATATACTTTCTACTAATCTAAAATTTGCCTACAGAATATTTTGTTCTTTCTAATGTGTTTAGTCTAAGCTTATCTAGAGGCAGTAGAAGCTTCTAGCAGCCTACAGCTATTTCAAGGGCAGTTTTGGAGTTAATCTCTGAACTTAGTAACAAATAGTGTAACATGGGAAAACAAACTGCAACTGGAAATTGAGGCTTGGGAGATTCAGGCTGGATATCTGGGGGAAAATATCTCCAGCAAGAAGCCACCCTGGAGAGCCTGGAATAGGTTAAATTGTCATCCTTGGAGGTTTTCAGAATACACTTAGACAAAACTACAGCAGGCCCAGTGATTATTCTGCCTTGAGAGGGATATTGGACTAAATGTTCTCTCTAGCCAATACCCTATGACTCCACAATTTTATGTATCCTCAATCAGTGTTTCTGATTAGTCTGAGTCTCCAACCTGAATAAGAAAGTAATTTCTGTCTTGAACTGTGTCAAAAATCCAGACATGTTTAAACACCTGCAAGTGGCTACAAGTCATTGCATTGTGCATCACAACATAATATAAACATAAAATCAATAAATATATTTAAATATAGAAACAAATAAATATAAAATCAGAGCCTCAGGTGGTAATTTGCAAGGTTTCCAAAACTTTTTAACCAGATTAATCAAAATAAACGAGGTGCTGAAATAAAAATGACAAGCAATGCTTTGTTCATCTGGCATAATGGAAAAAGACATGAGCTTCTACAAGCATCAGCCTGAAGCTGTGGAATTAATTTCCTTCAACCAACTTTGGAGTCAACCTTGTCACCTTTTGCTTCAGATTACGCTAGATTCTTCTCAGCTTCCCTAACACATTAATGTATTTAAAGAAGAAAAATCACCCTCAAACTGAAGCTTTCCCTTACAAATTTTTCACACTGATGAGAAAGCACAGGAACAGAAAGTGTCACTAGTACACTCTTACAGAAGAAGGTACTGTGATATTATAATAATGAACATAATACTAGCGTAGGTTTTGCATAGATATAACACAGGCTTTTATTTTTCTTTTTTATTCAAAATGTACGTTACCTCCTCTTTTATTATGCATTTGCTCACTCTCCAAGGCTAAGTGAGAAGTTGGGGCAGGGAGCCCAACTACTGTACATCTTGTTCTGGATTTATGTGCATATGCAACTTCACAGTCTTTTAAACCCAGTAATCTTATAACTATGTGTCACTGAATGTGCTTTCTATTGCTGAATGGACTTTCTTTAAATACTTGAAGACAGACAGGCACTCTGCTGTTCTGACTGAAGTCACAGGAGTTACCAATGGATTTAATTTGAAGTCGGATTAAGACTTCTGTGAAAAGCTTATATATAGAGAACCATGTACTGTAAAAATGTAATCCTTTAGGGAAAAAAAGTCATTTATAAATCCTTCCTGTGAAGGAAAAAAGCACACTATAGACTTAGGTAATCATTTAACAAGCTCAACAGTGAAAGTAAATAATTCTTCGGCAAAGTTTCTAGGATGAAAGGTTTGACCTGTGCTTGAATCTGAAAGCAACAAGCTGATTGACCTTACGATATTGTGGTTTTATTTCAGGAGCTGCCTTCCCCCCCCCGCTCCCCCCGCCCCCACCCCCCCAAGCTTTCTTCTGAATTGCATGAATATTTCATGACTAACTGTGCATACCATGGCAGACAAAGAGCTAATAGATTAGTAATTTGACCTGCTATTTATTTGAGGTGCCCCAAACATGTAAGAAGGGAGACTCTGATTTTTCTTTAGAACAATCATGAAACAATATGGTTGATTCTAGAAACTTTACTTTAGCTGAGATAATTGGAGTGGATGGAAGAGGCAAAAGGTATGGTAAGAATTCACATCTGGGAATGAAAGGAAATCAGTGCACGATACAGTCAGACATGATAGAACACTATCTTAATCTGCAGTAAAACACTGAACTTCACTGCATTACCTAGAAACCTTTATATTGCTTCAGCCTAACTTGAGCCAAGGATTAAATAGACCCAAACCAAACACACACCATAAACACTGAAACAATGAGTTTAGTCACATTTATACTGTAGAAGTGTACAAGAGCTTGTCAATTTCTCTTTTTCAGGTTATGAATATCAGTTGAGACTGATGGAGGAATCTCTTAAATGACATTCAAGAGTCACCTGTAAAGCAATTCTTGGAAATCATGTCTATTCCATTATGATTGAGGGATCTTGCTAGTGAAAAGCATGGAACTTTTAGATAAAATATTTTGGATAACTAGCAAAACACAAAACGGAGACTTCACTATTCCCTTTTTCTTCTGCCCTCTGAACAACAACCACTAAAAGAGATAAGTAGAGTACTAGATTTACATGGAAAGAAAAACATTTCGCTTAATGAAGCCATTTTTATGCGTTAAAAAAGTACACTGATTCATACAAGTAGACTGAAGTAGAAGACAGCATTTAACTGAGCCAAAAATTATTTTTAAAGAATCCAAACCCAAACTGTATCACTCCACTATGTAGCCAACATCCAAATATAAAAATTCTTTCACAAATTCAGATTATTAGAAATTCCCCAAAAAGTGACTACAAAATGCTATACCACAACATTTAGAGACACACGTGTGCATCAGCACAGATGCTAGGTTGATCAGGCAATTTCTAGCCTTAGGTGCCTATTTTCTGCTCAAAGTGACAGGTTTTGAGGTTATGATAGCTGCACTTCAGCCTGTTGGTTTCTTGACTGCTGCATGCTCTGACTGTTAGCTGTAGCATTTCATTTGAGTTAGGGATGTCACTCACTGCCTCACATTCAAAATATAGGCAACTGTAGAACAAGTGTACATAAAGACCAAAGTTCTGAATTTGATGACTCTAATCCACTCCTACTTTCAGGGAATTTATACAGTTTATTTTCTAGACATTGCTGAGGGGAAAAAAACCCAAAAAAACAGAAAGTACTATTTGCCACCTTCAAGTAATCCTTCCAGAAAAATATTGACCAATCCCTGGTCTGGAAGCCATCTACAGATGGACAGATGGAAGACTCCTTTTCCCCTATCACTTCTGTCCATTTTGAGCTCCTTTTGCAAAGGGACATTTGCACGTTTGCTAAATACACTTTTGGTAACCCGTGCAATGAAAGCTTTTCATTATCATCTGATGTAACAGAAGTAACCTCTGAAGTCTTTAATCTTGAACTGGAAGCATGGCTTCACAAATACAGCTATTGAGGGGGTGAACAGGTTAAGAGCAGGAATGAAATCTACCCAGAAAAGGAAACTGCATTACTAGACTTTGCTCTCAAGCACCTCTTTTAGCCTGCAAGAAAGCAGCTGAAGGTAGTAGGAAGTAGTCATGATAAACAATTCTGACACAGTTTGGCTGGTATTTAAATTGTAGCTAAACAAAGAAAAAAAGGCAGCTAAAGCTCAAAAGATCTAGGCTCAAAGCAGTCTATTTACCACAGGAAAACACTGATGTCAAGCAGTGCAGAAGGAAGCACAAAGTCCTGAAACTTTGTTCAAATATTTCTAGGAAAGAAATAGTAAAACTCAGAGAAGAGGTATCAGGGTGAGGATTATGCTGACTCTGTTGGGAATTAACATATTTGTTTTCTGTCTCTTGCTCTACTTATTTCCTGAAGATGGTCAAATCATTTCACCTCTCCCTTTGTTCTATAAAACTGGTATTATACACTCTCTGGTGTATTTTAAAGGCACAGCAGAGGGAAAGGTGGAACGAAGGAAACTGAAGAAAGAAAGAAGTCAGACTGACCCACTCAGCAAATATGTAAGACAGGGGAAGGTAGAGATATTTATTTCTGTGAAAGCCTGGTGTGATCCTGCAGCTGGCTCGAGCACAAGCAGGCAGCTCACAGGCACTAACATGCTGAATGCCTCACCAAACCCATCTGAAATTATAATGCTGCTATGATTCATTAACATCTCCAAACACCATACAAAATAGCTAGGCAGAGTAATAATGAAAACAAACATTAAAAAAAAACTTTTAAATTTTCAAACTGTCACAAAACCAATCTACTGCATCACAGATGAGGAGTGATTTTTCTCTCTCAGCGTTAGTCTTTATTCAAAACAATCCTGAAGCAAACTATCTCCCTGGACAGAGTGAAATGACAGCATTGTGGGCCATCTTTAAGAAAAAACTAGATGTCTGGCTCAAAAACAGGCTAGCCACCCTTTCCCATGGCTAATGCCAGAGGCATGATACCTCAGCAGCCCTTGGTGCTCAGTGTGCTCTGGGTGGCTACCTTAAAACAAGCAGCAGTTCACCTTTCCCCAGTGTCATTTCACCTTTGACCATCAATCCTTTCCTTCTTGAAAAAACTACTAGCTTCCACAGTTTCTGTGTGGAAATGTCTGAGTATACAACAAGTTCCTTCTTAGCCCCAAGGTTTGTCTTGAGCTTCTCTTTCGAGCTGTAATATTTGACACCTTATCCCTCAAGTAATTTACCAATGTCTCTTCCATACTTGCTGAATGGTCTGTGGTCTTGACTATAGGCATACACCATTAAGTAGACTCATTTTAGCTGTTAAAAAAATACTGACATATGTGTACATCCAAGCTTTCAGTGCTTCTCAAAAAACCCCAACAGATCAGCTATTCAAATTCAGAGTGCATCACTTCACTAAGCAAGCCTCACTAAAATCCAGGACAGCAACGGGTTTGTGCTACAGCAAATCACAAGAAGGTGTCTACATTGTCTCAACAGATTTAAGCTGCAACTCAAATCTCTACTGACATGAGAATTATTTAATTATATAATTGAACCTACATCAGATTATAGCAGTGGTAGACATAATAGCAACACCATGATAAATAATAATTAATCCAAATGTTTCCACAGTCCATAGCCGTCAGCTTTAAAGCATTTTTTAGATGAAGGCAATAATCCCATCCTTGGCAGGGAAGAAAACTGAGATTTTGCAGTGTAACAGCATTTGTTCAAGAAGGAGCAGTTGTAGATCTCAGACATTTCCTTGTTACTCCCTAACTTTCTTATTTTCTCTAATGGGTCATTATACACACCCTACAATTTGGAAGTTTGATGGTGCTTTTGGCTTTAGTAGCTTCAAAGGCTTCAAAAGAACTGTCACGTACCAAAGAGGCATTTAATATCTCAGACCTCAGGACTACCTGAAGTCTAACTCCTGCTGAGGAGAGGACTTTATAGAGGTGTGTAGTAAGTCAGTCACATATTAAACTACAAGGTCTGCTCTTTCATTCTTAGCCATCGAGTAGTAAATAAAAATTAATGTATAACTGTACAATACCTTCCTTGGGAATGCTTCCAATTCCTGCTCCAAAGAGCCTGGAAAACTGCTAAGAGCAGCTCAAGTGAAGAGAGTGAGAGGAGTACTCTAGCAGAGTGACACAGCCATGTTCTTGCCTTTGATCACTCTCACTTCTATTGTCCTGAAAATATGATTGCATCAACTTGCCTTTTATCTTCTTCTATTTAATCTGCACTAATGTGTCTGCAACATAGCTGAAGCAAAATCAGTCTACCTCTGGATTCTAGATCACCTTGAAATACAACAGTAGTATTGATTTCCAAAAGCAGACCTTGATAATAAAAGCAAGCAGCAGCAAACAGACACAGGAGATATTTTTCAAGCAACTAACAAATTCTGTAACTCAGTTTCAGTGCAGAGATTTACCAGACTGCTGAAGGCCCCCGAGTCTCCATGCAGAACAATGTCAAATATTTTGCACAAATTAATGACATCAGTCTCATCTCTCTTATCCAATGATGCTGTTACCCCCCTGTAGAAGGCCACCAAATTTGGCAGGCATGACTTGCCCTTAGTGAAACCACGTCACCTGCCACCAAAACCCCCTTATTTTCCATGTGCCTTAGCACTGTTTACATGAGAA
Source organism: Poecile atricapillus (assembly GCF_030490865.1). Taxonomy (NCBI): domain Eukaryota; kingdom Metazoa; phylum Chordata; class Aves; order Passeriformes; family Paridae; genus Poecile; species Poecile atricapillus. The sequence goes on along the minus strand of NC_081253.1, from coordinate 20,389,789 downwards.
TCTGCTTCATGATCTTACCGGGCACTGAGAAAAGGCTGTCTATCCTGTAGTCCCCATTGTCCTCCTTCCCCCCCCCCCCCTTTAAAAATGAAAGTTATGTATCCCTATTGCTATTATATTTTTTTAAATATATAGCAAAAGTAGAAGAGTACTAGACTGAAATTCTATTTCCTTCACATTTACTATATCATAACATTCGTGATGTAAAAATGTAGCTTTAGCATTCAGTAGAGATACATAGTATCAAGGAAAGGATTATAGAGACATGTCTGAACATGTATCATACCCTTGTTCCTTCTAACAAGTCACAGCATCTTTATGACCCCCTTTCAGAAGGGCATCCTCAATCTCCTTTGGTAATTCTGTACCCTACATTCAAAATGTCCATTTTCCCTGAGGACAGCCTAATGCTGAGTTTGGAGAACATAATGAAATCATTATGTTCAGTGTAGTACCTACACTTGCGTCAGAAATTCACTTCCCTTTAAATGCATACAATGTCAGTTAAAACTCCAGTACCTGAAAGAGGTAGATGAAATATGTGCTGATGCTCAAGAACAAAGCACCTCATTAGCTCTCCAAGCACAGTGCACTGCAGCATGTCATTATCCAATGCATTCCTTGCAAGCCACTGCGTGGGGAATATGACAATCCCTGAGGCTGCACTGCAGAGAAATATTATCAACTTTCAAGCAGTACCAGAACTAGAATATTGCCCAAAACTATTTGCTATTGGCATCCCTTTAGTAAGAAAGATGGAGGGAAAATGGAATAAGCAACAACAAAACCAACAGCAACAACACAAACAAAAAACCCAACCCACTGGTGAAGCATAGGAATATTGCCTTCGAGTTAATTTAATTTACTGATAAATTAACTTTATGAGACACCTCCTCTCTGCCTCATCCAGGGCCACAACCCAACAGAGGATATATCCTAGGATGAGTCATGCATCAACATGTTGCAATGTGAATTTCTTGGTGTTAATAGGGAGTTCAAAAAAATCAAGAGAAAAGGTAAGTTATTAATCCAGTTCCAAAAACATTTTAATATTATTTTTTCATCTGTAACTGTTCTAAAAAATAGTTACATTTTACCTGTTGTACTAGAGGGATTTCTGAAACAAGACTCACAGACTTTTTGTGTATAGATGCAAAGTGATTATGATAACTACAGCACCAAACAGGACAATCCCTTGTGCTGCAGTGGTAACAAGAGTTCTTGCAGATGAGCTGAGAGTGGATTCAGGAAATAGACATTCAGGGACTAAAGCTAGTAACTTGACTCCAGACAGTCCTGTGTATTGCACACTGCAGACAGGCTGTGTATTGCAGACTGATTCCTCCTCTAGACCTACCTGCTGCTATGAACTCAAAAGGAACCCTCCACAGGAGTCCTTCTAAATTTCACTCTCCAAAAATCTGGAAACCTACAGAGCAATTTTTCTATATATCAGTTGCCCCAGAGTTAGCAGTTAGAGGAATCCACCAGCACTGCAATAGAACATTAACCCCAGTGCTTTTGTCACAGGAATTGAACAGCTGGACTTCTGGCATAACCTCAAATAAACTACATTCTCCTGGCCCTCAGCAGTCATGAGGATGGCGTATTATCCACTTCTAAGGTTGCTGAGAGACACTAGTGCTCCCAATACCATGACACTGACAGCCTCACATAGCCAAGCATAAATACCATGGGAACGCCACAGAAAAGCCTAGTCCTATGGGCACAACACATTTCTTAAGTGTTGTAGTAGGTTGACCCCAACTGGACGCCAAGCGCCCACCAGTGCCATTCTATCACTCCCCTCTGCAACTGGATAGGAGAGAGAAAATATAATGAAGGGTTCATGGGCTGAGATGAGGCCTGGAGAGAGCTCATTCACCAAATGCCATCACGGAAAAAACAGACTCAAATTGGGGAATTTTTTACTGACAAAATAAGAGTAGGATAGCAAGTAGTAAAATAAGTCTTAAAACCACAATCCCTCATCCCTGTTTCCATCCCAAGCTCTACCTCCTCCCTTCCAGCGGCACAGGGAGACAGGGAATGTGTGTTAAGGTCAGATTTTCACACATTTCTTCTGTCACTGCTCAGGGAGAGGAGTGTTCCCCTGCTCCAGCATGGGGTCCCTTCCACAGGAGACAGTTCTCTATGGACTTCTCCTGTGTGAGTCCATCCCACAGGCAACAGTTCTCCAAAAACTGCTTCAATGTGGGTCCCTATTCCATGGTGTGCAGGCCTTCAAGAACAGCCTGTTCCAGCACTGGTTGCCCACAAGGTCACAAATCCTACCAAGAAACTAGCTCCAGTGTGGGCTCCTCTCTCCATGGATCTACAGGTCCCTGTGAGGACCCTGCTCCAGCATGGGTTTTCCCACAGGTTCACTGGCCTTTCTTGGGCATCCACCTGTTCTGGCATGGGGCTCTTCCATGGGCTGCAGGTGGATCTCTGTGGATCTCCATGAGCACATGGAGACATCATAGCCTGCACCACAGGCTGCAGAGAAATCTCATCTCTGGTACCTGGAGTACCTCCTGCCCCTCCTCCTCCACTGACCCTGGTGTCTGCAGAGCTGTTCCTCTCACATACTATCACCCTGCCCTTCTCTGGCCTCAATTTACATCTGTGCAACAACACTCTTTTCCTTCTTAAAAATGTTATCACAGAGGCGTTACTATCATTCCTGACTGCTGCAGCCATGGCCAGCGGCAGGTCCACCCTGGAGTCAGCTGGTGTTGGCTCTGTCAGACATGGGGGAAACTTCTAGCAGCTTCTCAAAGAAGCCACAAACCAAATACAGTTATAAACTACCATTCTTTCAAATACTGCTATTTATCAATCCAGTCTCATTCTTGTCTATTTATTCTGCCACTTTCTGCTGTGCTCCAGAGGCTTCTGTATATAATCAAGTCATAAACATGTTTTACTTTGGTTTAAATTTTGTTTAATAATAATTTCCTGAGTAGCTTTAAACAAAACAAATTACACAGAGACATGTATACAAAAAGAACCAATTGCCAACTACTATTTTTTTTTGTTTTTAGGACTCTTCAGTTACTAAACCCAAGTAAAATTTCAGGAGAAGCCCAAGCATGACAAGGTACAGAAACTTTGCTTCTCTGGCACAGAGAATACCTGCCTTTGACATAAACCTTCTATCCACAGAAGAGTATTTTTTCCTCATGCAATGCACTTGTGAAATCCTCAGGCATCCTAAAATTCTGGAATTTGAGGGAAAAGAGCAATCTAGAGTGAAAGAAGCGACTCACATATCCATAACTTGTTACATGGCAAGTCAAGCAGACACAAATAATAACCACGGGACTGCTTCATGAGAGCCTCGCCCACATATTGAGCCCCCAAGCTGGCAAGGGGGGCCTGCAGCCCAGCATGGCAAGTACACAAGGCTGAGAATGAGCTGCCTTAGGGCTGGCTGTTACTGGCATTATAAATTGGCAGGCAAGCTTGTCAGGAGGCAACTCATTCTCCTAAAGCTTGAACCATTCCCAACACAAAAGAAAAAGGATGGGTACAGGACAATTTTTTCAAACAGCCATAAAAGTTCTTCCTTCTCTCTGCTTTTTTAGGCTAACAGGTCAGTCTCTCTCTGGAGCATTGTAAATCACTTGCTCATTGCTGGTTGAACTTAATACCATTTCCATAGTTATCTGTGACTCAAGATTTCTCCCCTTCCTCTTTCATGACACTAGGGGCAAAAGAAAAGGATTTCCTAACATTGAGCCAGAAAAACAGAAATTGAAGCCAAACAGAATATCAAATTCCGATCTCCCTTCCCCTGCCCATCTTTTGCCTTTTCATTCTTTAATTAGTAAGGACAACCAAAATAGACCTTTTCCTTGTTTTAGTTTGCTTATGTGTTTGTTTCTGACAGAAGAAATTTGTCCTTCCTGCAGGAGAACCAACTCCACTCTTCTATAAATAAAATCCACTTGTGTAGATGGAAGTTCTTTTGAGTTTCAGCACAACTAATTTTAAAAATTAAAGACTAGGAGAGCCAGAAGGAAAACTTGGTTTGGTCTCATGAAAGTATTGAGGAGCAAAGACATTTATTTGGGTATGTTTTCAAATAAATATTTAGGAAATGTGAAGCTATTACTTACTTTACATGAAGCACATTAGTTGACCAGCATAGGGTCAAACCTATCAGAAATCTAGGAAAGCAGAGTAAACACACTGTTAACCAAACATTGTTCTTTTTAAATAAATGCTCACATACAAAAATGTATCACCTATTGCTGTGCTATGTAAGCAGGTTTCAGCACTGAACATCACTGAACACTGGTGATTTACAGATGCCTGGGTTAGAGAAGAGAAAGCACAGACAGCTCTTGTCAGCACTATAGAAGAGTTTGGCAGAAGACCTGAGAAGACAGAGAAGCTACTAAGGATGAACTGAACATACTGGCAGCCTACTGGATGATGATGTAGGCTGTAGGATGAACTGTACTGCAGTTTACAAGTCCATACCAGTTCTTGAATTTCATAGGAATGTTTAATGTCTTACCATTTAAACTGTGTAGTCCTGATTTTAAAATTTGACTTTGTATTTCACAGGGAAAATAAGAGAATTATTAATTTCCAATAGCAACTGTTCACACACAAAAAAAAAGTATATACATGTGTCTGTCTCTTTCTGCTTTGTATGAAGGACTTGATGTGTGAAATGTGACTACCCCACACCGTGCTATAAAACAGCACAAACTAGACAATGGCAATCGTACATTAAGGAAAGTGAAAAAAAAAATCAGTGTCAGAAACACAAAATAGGTATTCACAGTAAAACAAAAAGAAAATTAATGTCCTTCAGTCTGTGGACTGATGATAGGTTTGCCATGATTGTTTTTTCCCCTGGGAGATTATGTCTCTCAGGAGGTAACATCCACTTCAGGGACAATGAACCGCTATTTATATAAATGTCCATCACTGAAACTCTCTAAACAATTGCAAATATTGACCAGCATGCAGCAGATTAATTTGGCCTCACTGTCACTGGCATATATTGTGGATAGGTATTGCAGAATAGCAGATCTCTTACATTCATACTTGACACAACACTATTGAAGGTGAAATTTCAATCAACAACAAAAGAAACATTTAAGAGTAACTTTGTTCCCTTAACAGAGACATATGCCTTCCTAATAATATAAAGACAAAAGACAAGCAAGATGTTTTTCTAACAAAAGCTAATATATTTTTTTGTCATTGTACTAGGCACTACCTATGTAAATAGTACAATCCCATGATAACAAAAGATTCCTCTCCACAAGGAATATCTCCAATAGATTCAAAAACACAAAGGTTTTTTCTACTATAACCATTTAAATGTGGCCTAGAATGCACAGAAGCATTTTCCTCAGTTGCAAGAGCTACTTCAGTGCTGGGTTTGTTTTTATTAATGCAACAAGTCCTTAAATTCAACTGCAAAGCAACTATAATAGTCACAAATTTAACTTAAGAAACTGTCTGATTCTTGAAGCAGGGCAAGACAGCACTGAGCATCCTGCTGCTGCACCTGAGGTAAAGATCATAAACTCGGCAATCTCCTCACCTTCACAGCTCTCTTTTTGAAACTATAACTTTACAAGCCTGGAATAAACAAATATTTGTAAGACTCAGTGCAAGACATCCATTGTCATAAGACAGGCAAGACAGTGGTATTTGGGATAGAATGCAGCAGAATAACTAATAGCTAGTTTTCAGAAACATCAGGTAGGTACTGTTTCTTTTCCATACAGTTTTGGATGCTCTATACCTGAAAAACCAGACCACTAGAGGAACTCAGAAAACAAAAGCAGGTGATGACTCTCTTGCTTCCAGTTAGCCACACCCTTTTTGGGTCTAGTAGTTCTAACATTATACTTCAAATTGGCATCATATTCAAATTCCCATCTGTGATTTAAAGGAAAAGAGAAACTGTATGTGTGTCTGTGTGTGTGTCTGCATGTGTGTGTATGTGTGCAATAGTGTAAAACAGGAAGATGTAGCAGCAGGAAACTGATAATCAAAACCTTTTTCTTCCATAATGCATTTTAGTTTGTCATCAAGACCTTATTTTGAACACATTTCAGAGATGTAAATCCCTGCTTTATTCTACTTTGTTGCAGTCTTTTAAGTGTTCCAGCAGGGAAGGGGAAAGTTGTAAAGCCAAATAATTAGGGACTTGTACTATGACTGTTAAGAGCACTGAGCACAAAGGCAATACTAAGACAAGCTGCCTGAAGCTCTCTTGGCTTCAGGAAGTGGTGTTACCAAGGTAATCACTTTCAAACTGTCCAGAAAGACTGCTGAGGAACTTTGTACCGAGAGGGATGTGTTGGCCAAAGTGTACTTCCTGTAAAAGAGAACAGAGGCATTCCCTGATAATTTGTAGGACTTCCATGTTTTGTCTTACATATGTGTTTCTAGCTTGCAGAAAGCTGAGAAGCTGAGCTCATTGTGAACATTTAAGATCTTCCCTATCACATCCTGAATCCTGCAGTTGATCTGAAAATCAGATGGGGATAAAGAAAAGTAATTTAACAATCACTGAAATGCTAATCAAATTAGATTCAGAGAAGTTTGCTATGGCTTATATATAGATTTTCAGATACTAAAGTGCAAGGATCCACACTTCACCCACATTGTAGATTAATATATTTGCAGTACTTGTGCCTTCCTTCACAGGCCCCTGGTAGCACCTCATTTGGTGCCAGTACTGTTGTACTTGCTGCAGGAATGCAGCCCTTCACTCAGCTGTGATGTGACATGAATTTGAGCCTGACAGCTACTGCACTTAACTTGAGACCTGCACAGAGGCTGTGCTTTTAATTCTGGAGATCCACAGTGAAGCATCTGCTCTTCACCAAGATAGCAGCTGTTACACTAATCAGAAGCCTCTGTGCTAATTGCTGCGTGAACCAGTCACAGCAGAGCTAACTCCTGTCCCACACTATCTAGGCATTAGATTATCCTGCTACAGAAAGTGGACAAAACCACACACAGATGGAAGGAGGTGACATGAAAGGAAGGGTGACAGCAACAACAAAAGGGCAGATGTAGATTTCCGATCAGCGGCAAAAGAAAAGAGGCCAGTGTTGCAGCAGTGGCCCTATGCTTTTCACATGGTGGGACAGGACCCCTGTCTGCTGGAGGACAGGCATGTGAAGGGGGACACCAGAGCCTAGAAACTACTCAGCTGCTCCAGCATCCTAACCATGCACCTTCTTTGGAAGGAGCAGGAAGGGTTTTCAGCATACAGTGTTAAAGTGCCTCCTCTCTTTGCTGTGTTTTCCAGTTTTACGTAAGTATCACACTCATCCCAAGGTATTAAAACAAATAAAACCCAGAGAGAAAACAGATGCAGTCTCATTTTAGACACTATTTAGACTTGTCCATTTTATGCGAGTAAATCTATGCCACAAAATTGTCTAGGAGCCACTTAAAAGTTTTTCAGGTCATTAACAAAAGTTTCAGAAATCCTATTTGCAACAGGCCTGGGGATACAGTTTTACATAAAGATGGAAGGACCTCCAGCATTTCTCCTTCCTAATGCCCTGTATTCAAAGCTGGAAGTAACTCCCTCTGTACATGATTTTAACTGTATTTCTATGCTCAGGCTGCACAGGACATTGGTCAGAGTATGTATTTTCTCATGCTTATGTATCCTAGCCTCAAGTAATCAATCACACATTTACCTCTAGAAGTTTATTACCAACTCTAGAAAGTACATAGTAAATAGCTCCTCGGAATTTTCTCATCGTAACCAAATGTGAACACGCCATGAAAGGGAGGAAGCATATTTTTAAGCAATAAAGCCATCATTAAAGACATAAAAGCAGACACAACCTCTCTCTTCACAAATTTGTGCAGCTATGAATTTAGAATCTCCAATAATCTTAGCTACCACCATACCAAGGGATACTACGGCACTTCCAGCATTTTTTCCCCATCAGTTCTTTAGAAGTTTACATTAAAAAAAAACAAACTAAAATCCTTAAAATGTGGTTTTGGGGGGTTGAGAGTGATAGTGGTGGGCTTTTTGTAGGAATGACTATTGAGTACAGTTCTTTTTCATCTTACAGGGTTTAACTCTTTCTTCAAGCACAGCAGAGACAAGACAGCCTGTAAACTGTAAGCAGTCTTCATTCCTTATTGACATCTTTCTTGAAAAATTGTAACCTTTAACCTTGCAACATTATTCCTCAGAGGGCTGATTAAATGAAAAGTCTGTTTTGTTCAATGGCAATTATAGCTGCAGACCTCATGGTAACCTTTAGTGTGTATATTCTGCCTTGCACACAATGCCAATTAAATGGTTGACCATCGTTCCTTAGGTTCATCTAAAACTACATTATCTTTAAAGATAAAACACTGTTGATGCAATTTATAATATGTCTCTTCAAACTGCAATACCAACAAAGATTTATTTCTTCCAGGTCAAAAAAGGTTAAAAGAAGCAAAACAATCTAAAACTTAATTTGTAAAATACCTTTAAAATAAAGGAAATGCAGGTTTATGACATAGGGTGATTTGGGGTTTTTTCCTTCCCTTCATAGAGGAATTATTTGGATTAAAGTATTGGAGGGTTGTCTGTTGTTGTGGGGGCTTGGTGGATTTAGTTTGTTTATTTTTAGCTTCCTGCTATTTATATTTTCTTCTGTGTATCTCTTCTGTATTTCTCAGTTCCCCTGTTGTTCGTGTTAAGCTAAATCTCTCTGAGGTTCAGAAAAGAACTGATCTTTCAAATACACAGGTCAAATAAACAGTGTCTCAGGCAATTTAATGTCTATCTTGTCATTAGTGTCATTAAATACATTAACAACATTTTAGAAAAAACTTATTTGCATATTTGTGCCGGAGACAAACTGAAGAACTTGTTTATGCAAAGACTTTGCTTAAGAGTGACCCAAGGTATCACCTCAAAAGGCCCAATTTACTGACCTCTGCCTCTGCATGTAGGAAAGCCTAGAATGTTTGCATCTGCTTTGGTCTTCCCTATTAGCTTTACATCAGGGAAGTAGTGGAGGTTGGTAACATTTCTTCCAGCCATTTCTAATAGCATTTTTCCCTACTGTTTCTAATAGGAAATGAAAGAGAAGACCACAGGTTTTTTTTCTAACAGCTTCAACTTACACTAATTTGAATACCAGTTTCAAATTTCTCATTGAAGGTATTTGTTCTTTACTGTTTAATAAAAATCATTCTTTAAAGATAAAGTAGATTTTAAATAGTTTATGGTTAATTTTGTTAGGCTCTGCTCAACTGTTAGAGAGATTTTAAAACCATTACATTTCTACTCTATTGACCACTATGCACAAACAGATATAGTCTTTTACAAAAAGATAGACTTGTAAATCAAAACAGGAGTCAGAGCAAAGTGAGCAACATTGCAGTGCACAGGCCATTTTTCAGTATCTCATCACAAATATTAAACATATTTGCCTCATAAGGATTTTCTGTTGCTTTCAGTTAAACTTTTTTCTGCCAGCCGAATAAAAAAGCCCCAAACCTTTCCTCATCCCTATCTAGTAATATCCTTTGCTTAGTTGTTCTTTTGTTACTGTTTCAAATTAGGATAACTGCGCTGATGACTTTGGTCAGCCTAGAGCAGCTTCCATCCAGAATACCTTTATTCATATTTTTTTACCTCCACTCTATAGTATCATTTTATGTTTAAAGAATTTTAAAGCCTATTATGTAGCACAGTATCACATAATTTAATTAAATTTATAACAATCGAAACCAGTGTAATATATCAAAAATATTTTAGAAGCAAATACTGACAATCTAACCGAATGAGACTAACAGGTACAGGTACTAACCATACAATGCTGTCAGCCAAATGTGAACATTATGAGCATGAAGACATCTTTTCAATTGTTGAAAAAAAGGACCTAATTGTTCTAAATGAGGTTTTTATAGTTTTCTCTTAATCCTCATCCTCCCCCAAAAGCATCTTCAATGCTGCAGCATGTTTATTTATTATTAACACAGGACACAGTACTATCAAGTAAATCTCCAAAACTTCCTAATGTGCAGAGATAACAACACACTACATATACTGCTTGTCTTTTGTTCATTTATTTGAAGGAAAGACCAGACACTGACCCATGGTAGATGCGTAGAGCAGTTCATCACCAAATAACACTTTAACCCTATTACAATCTATCAATTTCTACAGCTTTCATGTCTTTGCTAGAAGATTCTACTAACAGATTCTTTGCTTTGCCACATGCTGTTTTGACCAGGAAATTAATGGGCAAAAATAGGCAACTATAACACTTTTAAAGACAAGACTTTTGTTTTCCATCATATGGTGATTTCCAAACACTTGTCAAGCTTGACTGTGAAAGATACAGCCATATTTATAGAAGTGCTGTAAGTATCAAAGATACAGCCTTTCCACTGTAAAACTATTTGAGTCACATCATTAACCACTATAACCTACTGGTGTCAATGTTCTGCAGAATTTGATGCCTTTAAAGTTTACAATCCTTTGTAGTCTGAAATGCATCACTGCATGGCACATTCATGACAACAAAGCACTTCTCACTCAGGTTATGTCAATCACCAGTATGTTTAGTCCTGATCACACATATATATGTGATTAATCATGCCTCTCAACTGCCAATATAAGAAAAATTATTGTTAAATCAACTGCATTTATATTTCACATAATCTTATGTATATTTCAGTAGAACTCCCGTGAATAAATATGCAAGCCAGAAGAATCACTTGTTTATAACCACCTTAGTTTTAAAGGTATTTGAGGGGATGATTTCCCATGCATTTACACAGATATTCCCAAGGTCTCAGTAATAATATCCTAACACTGCTGAGAAAACCTGACATCAATAACATAATTTCACAGATAGCAACGCTACTTGTATGACCACAGCAACAAGGATCACCATAAGCCGTGTCATCATTATGAAGTCCCAGTTGAGAGCAGACTAATAAGCACTGCCCCCAGAGCAGGGGCTGGGATGGAGGCAGGAGTCCCATAGCCTCTGCACTGACCACCACTTTCTCTCCTCTTCAGCACAACTCTGTCAAGCACAGGACAGATTCTCTGATTCAAGACATTCAACAGGAACTGCAACATGCACTGTGCTGACTTAGAAACCGGTACTTTAGCACAAACATAGGAACATCATGGAGCGAAGATACTTGTGGTGGAGCGAAGATACTTGTGGTGGAGCGAACCCTTGAACCGCAGCTGTAACAGAGTGGCCACCACTTTGGAAGTCCGCACAGATTTTGGTTCCCCCCAGTCCTTCAGATCTTATACTTTTGTTAGAAGACTACCCTTTCATTCCCTTCCTTAAAATTATCTTATGATCAGCAATATACTTTTTTATAAAATAGGTTTACCTGGTTAAAATGAATAAAGAATAATAAAGTGCTTCGGTGCCACAAAGAGCAGCTAAAAGGAGAGGTTACAGCAGTATAACTAAAATGGAAAGTATATTTCCTCAAAAATATGCTGGCCAAAATTTTTATTCCTTCATTCAAGTAAAAGTATAGCACACATCAAGAAATAAAAAAATAGAAGAATGCACTAAAAACATTTGAAGAAAATACATTATCAATTAAAAAAAAAAAAAAAACAAAACAAAAAACCAAGTACTAATGGGAATATTTACTGTGTTTTTTTCTCCATCTTTCCTTTGGCAGTATCTCTATAAAGAGTTGGGAGACAATGGAAATATTTCATATCACTTCATAAATAAATATTTTCTTTTACAAAAAATGAAACGCGCATGCATCAATTGGCTGAAATCACTGCAGCTACAACAGTGATTACTCCTCCTCATTAAAACCAGAGCAGAAGCTCCAGAGGTACTTTAGAGGCTCTCCCATCATGTGGGACCACCTAACCATAAGGTTATCAAGTGGAAAAATCTGGAAGTTTTCTAAGTGCACTTTAATTGACAAGGGACAAAACATCAACATCTTGGTTACTACTAAAATAACATGTTGCTCCATGAGCTACTGGAAAGGTGATGCCTAGTTTCCTATGGATTATCCTACATTTTTAACCCACTTATCCCCAAGCACTCTGATCAGCCAGACAATTGACATATGGGTCATGATGTTTCCACAGCTCCATGTGTGCTGGCTGTTCGGCTGGTGCAGGATGTGTGTGCTCATTGACCAGCTGGCTGATGCCCAGTAGAGGCAACTGGCAGCCAGGATGTAGCTGCCTTTGCTCAGCAGGGAGCACTAATCAGGCTGTTCTCCTTAACCCAGCTACTGATTTTTGTGAAATTTCTAGGAATCTAAATATATTTGAGACATCTCATTTCCTTGTTAAAATTTCCAGCCAATAAGTTCAAGAGTTATGGTGAACTAAAAGCAAGAAAGAGAAACACATAGTGTCTGATAGCCAATGCAGTGCAAACATACATGTTTTTTGCCACTGCAACCTGGCAGCAAACATACCAACAAGGTTCCCCACATACCTCTAGCTAATTTTAACTTTTTTTTCCTCTTGTATATGTTTTGCTTTCATTATTTTCCCATAAGTGCTACCTTATCCTTACTAAATGTTGCACTACTACTTTTCCCTGTCTTAAAATCCTTCTTCCACTGCATAGAAGGTATTTCTGTTTCCAGCCCAACCAGGCTTGACAAGTAAATAGTAACCAGACAGCGGAAACACTTAAAAACCTACAGTTAACTGAAGCATGGTAATATACTTCACATTTAAATGTTCTAAATAGAGGGATTTACACATACAAGATTAATATGTATTTCCAAACCATGTATAGAGAAACATCCATTAATTGTGCCATTAAATTAAATTAAAATAATTAATTTAATGACAAATTCTGTACCTACTTCTGTGTTTGTTATCCTGTCACATCCTGAACTCTTCATATGGCTACAACTTTTTAGTACTGCAGTATAACTTGCACTGAGCGACACTAGCACAGGAACAACCATGTGCCCAGTTACTACATGTTTTGGGGTAAAAGTTGTCAAGGTTTCAAGTTCAGTGTGACACAGGACAGCCTCAATAGAGTTTGCCAATAATGGAATCTTCTTTCTAGCCCTCATCCATCAAGGTGCAGTTTATATATACTTTTAATAAGAAGTAAACACCTAGAATTTAAGGTCATCAGAAAACGCTTGTAAAAAACACAATCTCACATTCATGCCTACTACACAGCAGATGTTTCCATAATATAAAATGTTTTTTATATTTCCAGCAAACGCAGCCAAGCATACATTTCCAGGATTGTACAAATAAGGGTTATTTTCTAGAGCTATTAACAAGCAGAATGAGGACCAACATAGAAAGAGTCATTTTCTTATTCAAATATACAGTGTAATTGAATGCAACTTCTAGACTGTTTCTAACAACCTCAACAACAGCAATAAAATTAGAAGTGCAATTTTATTAAAAAATCCATGTATATATGAGATGTTGTAGCAATGGCAGATTCACATGGAATTGTCTATACGAATACTATGACCAAGCCACTTTAAAAATACTGTAGAACATCTAGATGATCATTTTTATATTACTAGGTCCAAACTGTCTTCAGAACAGGTACTACTTCCATACCTCCACTGAAAAGATAACCCAATTCTCTCATCTCACAGAAGGAAGAGAGTATTCCTAGCCATTACTTCTGTAAAGCCTGGGCTGGGGTTATGACAGTTCCACAAAAACATCAGCTCAGTGCTTGGCTACCAGCAAAAACACATACAGTTGTTAAGAACAGAACAGTGAGCAAAAGAAAACAATATTATGCTGCTGAATAAAAACATGATTTTCCAGACTTTGTGTACAGTTCAGACTAGTCCCATTATTTCATCAAGTGAAAGGTTCAGAGAAGACAAGGAGGAATAGAGATATGGGTCAGCTGAGCAGGTTATGATTCATCAGCCTGGAAAGGGATGGCCTCAGGAGCAGGTGGCAAAGAAAGGGAAAAGAGTAAGGAGAGGATAGAAAATGCTCTTCATGATCTTTTCTGATATTAGAGATAGGGCCCAGAAAATTAAGCCATCAGAACCAACACACACAGCACTTCTTCACACAGCTGGTCAAACTGTGCCAATCTGAACAAGCCATGCCCTAGAGACATTTAAACAGAGTTGAGGTGTTGTGGAGAAAAAAAAACATGCACTTGGAAGGGAGCCTGGCTCATGCTGCTAGATAGAAAAAGAACATTAAGCTCAGAAAATCATCCTGGACTGAGAACAGTTGGAAGAGGGAAAGCTACTGAGAAGTAAGGTATGGGGAAAAGACTGCTTTTTCATTCAACAGTCTGCATATGGGATACAGATACTGCTGTCCCAGACAGCTTGAGTTTTCCTAGGTTCATACTCCAAAACCAGCTTGCAGCACAGCAATAAACTATCTACTGATCCTTTCTAACACAGGTTCAGCCCTGTTGTTGACAAGCAACAACAATTCTTTGCAATACAACTCAAATTCATCAAAATTATTTTACTGGTTTACACGAGAAGTTTTGTATTAACTCCATGACCTGTTGCAGAAATACAGTGCAGCTGCTTCATCCTTCCAGCTGCAGATTGTTTATTTTTTATTACGAAATTGCATGAAGGTTTCTTTTAGGCAATATCATAAAGCCATACTCAGCTTGTCACTATCCTAAAGCCAGTGATACAACCTATATGCCATTACCCATTCTATATGTATTTGATACACAACCCTTGTTCTCAGGAGGCAAAAATGTTACCAGACACAGCAGGAAGACACAGAGAAAACACACACCAAGAAACCTGTGTCCTAAACTCATAAATTGAAATGGCTTAAGCCTTAATAACCTATAGAGAACCTTTTGAGAAATGCAGAGTGTGGCAGGCGCGGTCAGGGCTTGTATGGGAGGAGTTGCAGTTTTCTGTGCCACCATCTGGGCAAAGCTGCACTTCTGCTACACTGTACTCGTTACTCACTGTGATGACTATCACAGCAGCTGTGATGTCTGCATAACATCCAGGCCAAAAAAAAAAAAAAAAAAGCTATTATTTCAGTAAATCATTAGAATTGTATCAGCTTTAAGGGATGCGTATGTCTTTCAAAAATGCATCAGCAGTTAAACTCAGAACTCCTCCAACAAGTTACAATGCCAGCTATGCAACTGACATCTTTGGAACATAAAATATATTTCATGCTGGAGCATTTAATATTCAGTGGAACCAGATTACTGCTGTGTCTTCCAATAACAATTTCAGCTGATGCAACATGATAGTCTACACAGGAAATAAGATCTTGGCTTTGAAATTGAAAGTCAGTTGTGAACATTGCTTTTTGAATACAGGAGGTTATTTGACTCTTATAAAGACTGATAAGAAAACAGTTTGTCTATAGAGAAATACAATACAGTAAGATGTTGGATTTCAGACTCCACTGCAGGTAAAGTGCAAGTTCACACTGGCTGACAGAAAAAGAAAAGCTTCTTGTCGTAATGTTCTCCCAAACCCATGAAAAGCATTTCTACTTCCTAAAGCATTTCTATGAAAAGCACCTGCATTTCCCCCTGCCAGTACCATACTACCTCCTAAGCACATGCACAGGATGCTGTAGAACAATTTGTCCATTTGGTCTTGCAATCGTAGGAAGAAATAGTCCCAGTCTAAAAAGTCCACCCCTGGCAACAGGCTATGTATTAGGGAAATCAATTCTACCCTCCCCAGCTACTGGAACC
This sequence comes from Poecile atricapillus, assembly GCF_030490865.1. NCBI lineage: Eukaryota > Metazoa > Chordata > Aves > Passeriformes > Paridae > Poecile > Poecile atricapillus. The sequence continues at coordinate 20,374,103 of NC_081253.1, read as the reverse complement.
AAATATGGATACTTTTTATTAAGTCAGTATTTTTCCTTGTTTCTCCTCGAGGAATTACCATGTAAGGTTGATAAGCCTCAAATGCTAGTCTAAGGACACAGATACAGTTTGTGATCAGAACAGCTGGAAAAGGATACAGAAGCACAGTGTGCTTGTGCTACCATGGTGCAAATGGACACTCAGCAACATGCACGTACTGTGCCCAAAACTTCCAAGTAAGAGAAGACATTTTCATGAGGCTGTTTCAAGGGGTTCAACTCACATACGTTTGCAATGACCAGAAGAGGACTAATAACAGTTCAGCAACACTGTAACAACTGATAGCCCATACTGTAACAGACCTTCGAGCCATCTGTCCAGATACAGGGGTGGCACAGATGTCCTGGCTGTTTGCAAGTGCTGTGATGTCTCCACCGCCTGTCAATATGGGAAGCGTTCCTGAATAAGCTGCAAGATTTGAAGAGAGAATTTTATGCCCTGTGGATGGTATTAACAGTATGTATCCATCACTCCTATCCCTTCTGTTTCAAATAGGGCTGTAAGTTCCCTATAAGCAAGGTGAATCACCTCACGTGGATCCCCCTCCTCTATTTCATTGTGTCAGGAGTTACTGGAGGAAAACCATAAAAGTAGCTTAAAATAATTATTCCAGCCCACTCCAATATTCTGCTCAGTTACGTTCTTACATCAATAGAAGCACCATACTATAGAGACATTTTAGCTATTGAAAAATGTGGATCTGACTTCACATCTTAACCCACTCACAGAATGGAAACTTTAAATCTGCATCCAAATCTGGGATTGCAGCACCAAGGAAGATGCAGATCTTCTGTGATTCTGCTGGAGCAAATCCAGACAAGGCCACAAAGGTGATAAGAAGGCTGGAGCCCCCCTTCTATAACAGGCTGTGAGAGTTGGGGTTGCTCAGACTGGAGAAGAGAAGACTCCAATGAGACGTTCTAGCAGCTTTCCAGTACCTACAACAAAGGTACAAAGATACCTACAACAAAGCTGAAGAGGGACTTTGGACAAGAGCATGTAGTCACAGGACAAAGAGCAGGGACTTTAAACTTGAAGGTAGGTATGTAGTAGACATTAGAAATAAATTCTTCATTTCAAGTGAGGCACTTAAACAAGTTGCTCAGAGAAATTGTGGCTGCCCCACCCTAGAAAGTGTTTAAGGCCATGTTGGATGGTGCTTTCAGTAACCTGGTCTAGTGAAAGGTGTTCCTTCCCATGGCAAGGGGGGTTGCAATCTCAAGTGACTCTCTTTGCATACTTCTTAGGCTAATTACATTATTGGAGCACTTCTCCATGACACTTCCTTACTTAGTATTTGAGCATTCAGGATTTATTTTTGTCCTCTATACTAAGTGTATGGGTAATGCCTCTGTTAACTCATTCCATGTAAACCACTGGCTTCAAGTTACAAAAGAGAATTTAAATATGGTATTTTGTAAACATGCTTCAATTTGCACTTAACATATGTTCTTTTAACATCTTCAGATGCAAATTCCTAACTCTTAAAAGAAAAATTATGTTGTATGAACCAATGCAAGACAGATTCAGAAAAACAATTCCTCTAAAATTTATGGACATAAATTTTGACTCACAGACACAAATCAAACACTAGCCCAAAAGATTAAAATTTGGTCAAGTTAAAGTATCTGAAAAGTGATCATTTACGCAGAAATGCCAGACAACCTTAATTTCAAGGAATATAATAATCTCTATTAACTATACACAGTGCATAGAGTACTCCTATATTTTGCACACTCTGAAGACTAGTACAGCAGTTCTTGTGCTTCATGACCAAAAACGAGACACACAAAATCCAAGCACGCGATATAATTAACACTAGTTTATATAACTTGCATAATACCTGTTGTAACGAAAAAAAGCACCTACAGAATTATTTTGAGAGCTAAAAAGTTTGATTGTTCTTGACCAGAAATGTAGGTATGCTTGACTTGGCTTTCAAAAAAATAATGTAATTTTAATCTTTAAAATAATGTCATTTTAATTTAAGATACTTCATTGTTAAGAAATCACATCCTATAATAATTTGTTTCAAGAAGCATATTTGAAAACAGAAAATTGTGCCTAGTCCACATTTCATAAAAGGTGATCTGCATTTTTCCCAAGTCACTTTTGTCACATATTTCATTCTTATAATAATAACATTATGGCAATGTCTAAAATAAAGCTGAAGAAAAACACAAATTCTCCTTAGGCCAATGGGTAAAGAGGATAAATCATTCTTAATCCTCTAAGCACACTGAGGTTAATAAAGTGATACCTAAGATATTTTAAGAGTCAAGTCAGTTTAATCTTAAAGAGGCCCTCCAAAATATGGGTAGTTTTTCCTAAGCTGAACTTTCCTGTTTCGTGGCCACTTCATCCTACTATATTCAAGCCAAATGTGAAGCTTTAAAAACTGTTATTGATACTGCAACACTTTCCCACTTACGAATCTGTTCTTTGCAGAGTCGTTGTGATGTGAGGACAAAGCTACCACTGAGGCAGCCAGAAGTAACAGTGTCACAAGGGAAAGAAAAGAACACCCCAAGGCTCTGTAAAAGCAGCCCAAGAATATCTATTCATACAAGAAGTCAAACCAATGGCAAAATACTGTTTTTCTGAAATGTTGATTTACATAAATAGTAATAGAGTATATAGTAATAGAGTTTAAATATAGGTCTACAGTCTGAGTAACTGATGGGATGAGCACAGAGAGGCAGACTAGCAATGTGTGCTAACACCTTACACAGAGTACCATGCCCAAAGAACGTTTCTTTCCCAGAACAGCATCCACCATGCCTAGGAAGCTGATTCATCATGATATATGTGAGTCAGGTTCCCATTAAAAAGGCACCATGAATCACTCCTGGGCTCTAGGTCATACTCAAAATGCACACACAGCACAGGAAAAACGTTCTTATGCCATGAGCAAAGGAAGTACTTTCAGCATGCAGTCACTACATTTCTGGTTTTTGAAAAAGCTAAAAATAAAAATAAAAAAGAGAACCAAGAGAATATTTCAAACAAGCTCAGCAATTCTGACTCCTACATCAAAAGAACCACTAATAATGTATTGTCTCTCACTAAAAAACAAAAATAGTCCTCTGCAAACTGGATAGTTACCCAGTGAACCTAACTGTGGTGGATCAGTGACTCCAGCATTCACTCAAATGAGACTACAGTCCTTGCCAAGCAATGCCATGGACAGTTTTCATTAGTTTCCAAAAGGCATAATGGAACACTTTCTGTTTCTACTGGATTCATTTTAATATGACAGCACCACTTTCTGGCTACATAAAGATAAAATAAACAGGTATTAATAGGCTATCAATATACCAATATCTTTAAAGTACAAAACTCAAAGCCTTATATCAAAAGTACTACCAAATTTTATAATGCTCACATCCATCGAAAGAACTCAACATTTTCTTATGTTATATCCTGTCTTAAGGTCCATACTGTCACTTGGTTGTCTCATTAAGATATTTTGGCTATGCTAACCAGCAAGAAAGACCAATGTTCTGAAGAACATACTTCCAATTCTCCAAGATCAGAAGAAACAAATTGCAACAACACATCAGTAAAAAAATAAGCTCTCATTTCATTTCAGGACACACTCCTGCTATCCTAATTTTTTATTGCATTCACCCAACATTGCAAATTCTCATCCTGAACTGCTCTCCTAGCCTACATGCCTAACTATAGGATGAGATGAGACACAGAGGCAAAAGCCAAAATGCAGAGGTTGTGCTTGTAGACTTCCTGAACATACTACGGGTAGAAGCATAAGGAAAACCACAGCTCTCACTCACAGTGTTGCAGAGCAGCAACCCACACCAGCAAATGACATTTTCATGCCTCCAGACTGTCTTCCCTTCTAAAACACGGAAGTCAGCTCAGTGCAGGGTATTCCAGTCTCCTCAGCAGCTACCTCAAGGTGACTCAGGACTTGGAGCTGTTACCACAGCAGGCAGGAATCAGTTCTGTTTAGACAGGTGTGACAGCAGACTACTGCTTCCCAGGCTGTAGATGCACCTGGACCTGCACTGCAAGGCAGCAGCACTATATAATGTAGGACAACAAGAGTTCATGCAGAAGAGGGAAACTGACAGGTACAGTGGTACTGCTATTCCTAAACTAGAAAAGTTGTTATTTAAGAAGAGAAAGAAGAAGTATGACTCAGAAATGAAATAAAAACCACAGAGAAGTTTGAGTGTGGCTGAAGTGTAAATCAGAAAAAAAAAAAAGTTTTAAACAAAGTATTTCTTAAACATATTTTGCTGCTGAAAAGCTAGGTTTGGCAGAAAAGCTGCAACTACTTTGTGATAGTAGTGTTCTCCTTCTTGTACAAAATTATTTTTAAAATTAAATTATTAATGACAGATAATGTTACACCAAGAGCATTATGTTTCCTTACAGTGTGCCTGCTCCTCCTTCAAGACATTCTCACTTGGGCTTACCATGCCAGGAGATAACTGCTGCTATCTCCCTCCTTTGCAGCGCTGGCCAAAAGACTTTTCCCTTTCCAGAGGGTGAAGGGGCAGCCAACAGGTGCTGAGATCCCTACAAATGGCTTCCTTACCTAAATCGTTAAAGTACAAGGTGCAGCTTGTAACGAGTCAAGGGTTCTACAACCCAGCTTTCAGATAGTGGGCACTAGCACACAGGTGCCTCAGACAGCTTAGAACACTGAGAAAACACTGAAGCACTTAATTATACTTTTTCTTATAAACTTCCCAATAACTGCTCACATCTCTTCAGAATACTGTCTTTCCCTTCTGAATCAAAACACAGGACAATGAAACAACCTGTGCTTTAAGACTTCCTCTAAGAATATGAACACCATTTTCTTCTTGGGGCCACACAGTAAGTACAAGTGCGAATTTTATTTAACCTCAAAAAAATCTTTTTTTAAGTCTCTTATTTAATAATATTCTTCTGGAACTATGGTTAGGAGCTTATAGTATCAAAGCTAAGTCAGGCACTCCATTTTTTCAGGAATAAAAGCAAATGTCTCTGTATTAGAAAAATTTCTGTAAACATAGACCAAAACATGTGCAGACATCCCAGTTCCCATGAGAGTTTGAGCATACCTGAAGGAATAATCTCTTTCCATGAGTCTACTGATAAAGGGGCTGTAGCAGTTAGGATTGCAGGTCCTTTAGGATTCTTCTCCTTAATGAGTAAAGTAATGTTATTGTCCCATCATTCTATCACTGTGAAAAAGAGGTAGTAACAGCTGGCATTCTTATGCCTGAGCATCATGAATGTAGGATATATCCTACACATGGGACATGCTATCCCTAATAATGCTTATGCTCACCAGTAAGTAGCTGGTTTATGACTTCCTGTGTCAGCTGTCCCTTGAACCTTGTGTAGAGAGAATCTTCTGGAGTGAAGTAAAATTGTTGATATGCTCCAACAGTTATCCAACTTATCATAGCTGCGCACAGAAAGCTATTTTTTGATGGCATGCAGATCTGAGGGCTGTCTTTCCTCAGTCCCTGCAATCCCTCCCTATAGTACCAGAAGCAAAACTTGTCTCTCTTCATCCAAAGATGACCAAGGGAGAGGATAGTATTCTGTAGAGGAGAAGCTGTATAGGAAATGTCTGTTTGGTCTCTCATAAATTATTTCACTTACTACTATTAATTCGCATCAGGTGGCAGAATTTTTCATTTAAAGACAAGTAAAATTTCTATTTTTAAGCTTTCATATATATGTAATAATTTATGTATGACATTATCTGTCATATATGAATATATAACATTAAATGTTAGATATCATAGTAAAGGGGTTGGACTGAGTTCACATCATGTAGAGGGTTAAGAAGTACTTTCCTTCTTCTTTCCAAACTACTCTCTCCCTTTACTTCCAAGAGTAAACAGACATAAAAGCCAACCCTTAACCAGCTGGTGGTCTATTGCTATTATTCCTATATTAATTTCCCACTTAGGTTGTAGAACAGCTTCGTTTCAGTCTCAAACTCTGCTTTGTTACTGTTCAGCAATACTGTTCTTTTAATGATTAACTAATGAATATATTGGCATCAGAGTCACAGCTGAACATTGTAGAACAAGATCCTGTCACAAAGACTATATTTTAAACAATGATAGTAAACAGTTACTTCAGCTGTGGTGAACATTGGTTGAGAGATAAAAGTGCATGTAGTGCTTTTCTTTTAAATTAAAAAAGAACAAAACCCAAAACTTAAGAAGCTTTAAACAGCTTTGCTACATAAAAATCAATCTTCCAGGGAAGAGGCATCAAGAGATTAAAGCATACTTAAAAATCCACGTAACAACTCTAAGGGTAATAATCTGCTAATATACACTCCACTGTCTTAAGGGTACTTTGATACACACATTCATTGACATAAGAGTCCATATAAGACCAGCCTGCACCAAAAAAAGATTCACCTAGCAGCTTTTACAAACAGAATAAATATACCTGGCTATCTAATATGAAACCTTTGATACACTATTGTGGGGAAAAAAAGAAAAAAAATAATTAAAAAGGCAATCCAGCTTTACAAATCTGTTAAAGTAACTGTATTCATCAATAAGCTATTTACTGATGACCTAAACTTCCTTGTGTCTATCCTGTACAATGCAACCACAGTCCCTGATTCCTGGGTGTCAGGATAATGCAATTTTTAAAAAACTTAATTACTCCAAAGGAAGCAGACTTTTCTTGGACATCTTGTCTTTCCTTTAATCACGGTACAGAGCTGAAAGCTGAAGTTTCAACTAGAATTCTGTCACTCAATTTAGCTCCATATACATCCCAGGTAGCTTTACACAGATGGGCTGGATGCTTAAACTATCCAGCAGGAGTTACCACTTGGCAGTCAACTCCTGCCTTCATATTCTGCCACATTCTTCCCAGCTCCTCCCCAGCCTCCTTGCACTCCAAAACATGCTGCTGAGAGTACACAGACTGGCAGGGATACTCAGCCTAAATGAGAGAGTTTGGCAGCTAGAGACACTAAATGCTAATTCAATGCCTTTTTCTCTCCTCTTCATGAATAGCTCTAAGATGCTGCACCTTCTCTCCTTGCCAATTCTTGTATCACTGAAGCAAAAAGGTGGCAGCCTCTCTTGAACTGAGTATCATTGCTGCATACTCAGCTCTATCATTTGGTATGCTTCACACACTGTTCTGTGATCTGGCAACAGTCCTGAGAGCAAGCTAATTTACACCTTCAGTATAATGGCTTTTATGTCTTCTGCAATGCTGGAATATATAACACACAGCTGAAACAGAAGTCCAGCAAGTCACTGCCTGCCATCATCTTGTAAAAAGAACAAAAAACAGTTAAGAGAAAGAGATCATTCACATTTTTACATTGCTGATTGTGTTTCCAGTCCTTCCTGAGCCCATGACAGTCTCCTCTGCTGTTAACTACTTTTCTCCTGCATACCCCTGGAAACAACCCAGAAAAAGCTAAAAATACCAGAGACACAAGAAATGCAGCATTTCAGTTACAAAAAAATGTTTCTGAGTATGAAAATGTCTTCCCTGTTTAGAAGGAGTTTGCACTTGCTCTGCTAAAAGAAAAATCCATCTTAAGTTCTATCACTCCAGAGACACAAAGTGCATAAAAAGTGGAATTTAAGAGCCTAGCGTCAAGATCTTCGAATTAACTCTTGCAGCTCAAACCCCTGTTTCCAAGTAACAGGGACAGGAGGGGGGGGGGGGGGGGAAGGCAAATTCTCCTTTTTCCTCCGCTTCAAAAATGTTGCAACATATTTCTCAAACCTAAGTCCTATGCCTCAAGCTGCACAACCATCTCACTCTGCTTCCTGAACACACCTTAAGGTTTACATAACTTTGTGTGTGCCAACCACACAGATATGCACTACTTAAGGGCACCAAGACTGTCATTTCACTATTAAGCCACTCTGCTGTATGCACAGTTTGCCACAAGTACACTTATTCCAGCACATGAAAGAGTCAGTACAGCAGAGGGAAGAGCAACCAGGACAGTAGGACCACCTCACTCAGACAGAGTGCTAGCCTCTGCCAGACCAATGACCATGAATATGAGGTGTTTGTGTAAGGAAGAATTTCATCTCGTACAATATGACGTACTTTAGGGATCTATTCAAACTTTCTCAATATGCCCAACCATGGCTTCTGGAGAGAGTTTAGAGGTGAAAATGCAACTGCAGACAGAAAACGTGACTACAGCCAACCTGTGAGAGACTTCAAGTGCCCCTGGGTCTTGTACTCAGATATACAAGACCCATGACATGAACTGGAAATAAGCCATACAAGGCTAGAGAAGTAGATGGGCTATTTGAGGGTGAGCAGCAGTATAAGAGTAAGCAGCAGTGATGCTGGGAGGGTTAGTGGTCACTAGAGACAGCCCAGGCTGAGCACCCGGTCTACATCTTGGACTCACCTTTCCCTGCCTCACCCCACCTTACACAGGAATGCTCACAACTAGTTCATTACTGATTCAAAGGATAGAGATGACTTTCCAGTTGCTTAGGCAGATTTGCCCTTTGCACCCAACAAACACAGCACTAAGACATCTGGGGGATCACAGCCAGCTTCAGGATATGGGGGAGAGCCTTTGTACCACTAAGCAGTGGAAAACTAAAGAGGAAGAGAAACACTACCTCTAGTGCCTCCATGACTCCAACCCCCCACCCACACAGCAGACTAGCTGGGCTCAGTAACTCATTACTGGGTTTTAAGAGCAACAGGCATGCTTCTTCCTGTAAAGAAAACATCCTACCTGCTCTTGGTTTCCCACCTTGCTTTGAATGGCACAAGTAAGGCTGACTGCAGTTTTTGCATACTGAGTCCTACTGAGGGCTGTCTATGCCACGACAAACTTTTAAAAATGTGCACACATTAAACCATTCCCAAACAGTAAATCGATCAGTTCTTTACCATATTCAGCTCCACCTGCCTCCTCTGAAAAAAACTGGCAGTCCCTGCAACAGAGCAGCCAGTTTCTGCAAGAAGTTTGACCCCATTGGGCTAGCTAGCTATTCATTGCTGCAAACTCACACTGATCAAACCTAGTGTAGCCAAGGATAAGCATACATAGTTGCACAGCAACACTGCAGAAAGATGAGCCAAATTCACAGGGCTGTGGGTTCCAAACTTTGTGTAAAAGTCTTAATTTCTTAATGCCATGTTGTCAGGCACTGATGTACTGCTTAAGTGATAGTGCTTAAATAACAACATGAAACAAATAGTTTCACTCTTCAGAATGAACACAGCAAGATACAATATGTAAATTAAGTTCTCCAACTGACAGTAGTAAATCACTAATCCAGCTCTTTGAACCCAAAAGGAGAGTTGCAGCTAATTAAAATATCTCTCCAATTACCGGATTCTATTAGATGTCTACACCTACCAGGAATCTCAGTGACAGCTGGCTCTGGACAGGTCATCTGTCATATTCCAGGAAGATTTTCAGTCATTTCCTGGTAAATACACTGCCTATTGACTGTGTAGGGAGATATCGCATTTTAACAGGAAGCCTCACTATGCTGTCATGCTCCTTTTTTAATACTGGAAAAGCATAAAATTGCCAAATAGAAAAATACTTAGTAGTGAATGATCTCAAAGAAAAAAAGCTTTTTCATTTTCTTTTTCTTTTAAATGGTAATATTTTTGACACCATCCTCCAATTACAACATGACTACCTAACTTTCTTATTGTTATAAATGCTTACATTAATCCTAAGATTCCTTCTAAACAGAGTTCATTACACACCTTGTCAGTTTTGTTTGCTAAGAAGGTTGGTAGCTAGACTAAGCATCAAATAGTGACCAAGAAAGATAATCTAATGATTCCTCTTGGGTTTTATGATTAAAAAAGGAAAAATAAAAATATTAAAAGTCACTGGACTGAACTGGCTGAAATTTCATGACACAACTAACTCTTCCCGCCTACAAGACCTTCAAAAGATTTCAGTATCTGGCTCCACAGTTACATCTTTGTTTACAGCAGAGACATCCTGGGATTCTCCTCTGTAACCCCATGTGAGTCCAGGTGCTGGTATGTGGGACAAGACAGAGCCTGCCAGTGATTAAGCCTGAAAAGCAAGATTGAGCTTGAATGAGCCTGTCTTGGAGTCAGCCCCAGCATGCTCCAAGGCCCTGTGAGTGTGGCACACACAGCTCCTGTTTCCATGACTCCAAGCTTTACCCACTACTCTTGGACAGGCTCTCTAAGCAACACAAGGGCAGTAGGAGGAACAGAAGGATGGCACATCCAAACTACATACAGATGAGGAGGAAGAAGAAGAGATGCTGCAACACCAATGAGATGTCCATGCTTCAGACAGAGCTGGCAAGTAGCTCAAAAACTGTGCTCTGGGAACAATTAGATAACTAGACCTATGATTCAGATTGTCAGTGGTGGTGGAGTAGAATAAAAGAAAAGCTAAGAAAAAATCAAGCATTTCCATAGAAGTAGGAAAAGGCAACATGTTAGCAAATATGTAAAAGGATAGCCTTGGGTAATCTGGCTATACAGGTATTTCCAAGTTCTTTTCTTACACAGCCTCAGGGAAGGGGATAGAGTTCCCACGTCAACCCTACTCCACAAATCAGAACAACTCCAAAGACACTAGGGAAGCCATGGTGTTTACAATCTCTATATTGCACTGCCAAATCTACAGTCACACTCCTGAATGGCCAATGATACCCTGAAATGGCCAAGAGTCTGGCCCATAAATCAATAAAAATCAACAGGGAAAGCTGTTATGCATGGCAATCCAAGAATCCACTGAAGACACTACTATGTAACTCACCCAAATACCAAGGGAAAATGTTTCCTAAACATTAAACGGGAAAATTTCTCAAGAAATAAATGCATCCAGTGTTTCCTGCCCTGCCCCAGAGTACATACTTCTCCCTGAGATATGTGTAATTTCAAGTTAGCCAAGTCTCTAATTAATCTGCTGTGCACAATTTATCAACTCTGTTGTTTTTCAAGGTTTAACGTTATTGGGAGTTAACAGCAAGGGTGTATGAGTTCCATTGTACTTACAACATACTTCAGCATTGCTGACCCCAAGTTTTTGTAGTCTTGTGTTGCTGCTCCTCACTGTCTTCCAAGAGCTTTGCTCTCCAACAGTCCTGGTTTAACAAACAGCCCCTTCCTCTCCTCCTAATCACAGTGTCACAGTGGAGCTTAGATTATCAAATCTTTATCTTGTTCTGAGGTGCAACTTCCCTCCTGAAAAAAAAGTTCTGTTTAAACAAAAACAATCACACCTTACATAATAAAGGCTGTTTGAGATTAATGTACATTTTACAAAGTAGATGGTTGCATTCTTGCAATATAAGCCAGTTCTCAGAGTCTTCTTTGCTGCATCCATGTGGGATGTTCAATACAACAGCCTCATTGTAATCACACAACTTTGGCCTTGTGTTGGAAAAAAAGAGAGCTTCCAGAACTGCAGAAAGATCAGAGGTTGAAGCCAGGCATTAATGACCCAATAGGCAGAGGTCTAAAAGTCAGCAAACCCCCTAACCCTTGAGCACAGCTTTTAGTTCATTTGCTGTTGTTTTCAGATTACTGCAGCTTCTTTGTTTCTTCTCAGTTCTCATTTTGCATTTTTGTATCAAATTACAGATTCCCTTTTTTTCTTGAAGTGTAAAAATTAGGATCCTAGAATTTTATTTCTTCTCACTTGTTGCCCTTTGTGGTCGTGCAGTGACTTCATTTGAGGCTTCCAAAATAAAATCTGGAACTGGTGTTACAGACAACAGCTGTGGTTGACAGACACTACTACCAGTATCTCAGTCAGCCTTGAAAGCAAGCTTATTGATTGTTGAGTACTGCTTATCAGCTTCAACAGTTACTGACTTACTGGAAGTAATAAAAAAAACCCCAAAGTCTTAGCATCTAAACAAAGAAGCAAATGCCCTCAAAAGTCTCCTGTGCAGTGAAACTGAAGTGCTCATAGAACATATAATTAACATACATACTACCACTATTTAAGTTGAACAGGAAATAGGAAGCTATTATTTTCTGCTGCACAGCTTTCTCTGTAATGCTAATACATTAGCATTCCTTGCCTAATATAAAAGGTGTTAATGTTCACTGGACCGTGAGGTAAGGACCGTGGGGTTCTTACCTGAAAATAAAATTGTCACAGTGTCTAGTTGTTCTCAGAGTAGCACTAGAGTGTTTGAATGACTGTAAGTTTTCTTAATGCTCCAGACTATTTTGTAAAACAGACTCTTGATTTTTCAGACAAAAGAAAGTGGTTTGGAGAAATTACTGCTTTAAGTTTTTATCCCTGAAGTCATTAATTATTTTCTTGCTGGCATTAAGTCGAGACACTGTTTTGCCCATGCAGACACATATTGTAATCTCTTTGATTCCATTGCAATAACTAAGGTGTATTTGAAGTAAACTTATCATTCAAAGGCACAAGAAAAAGGGGAAAACTGCTATACATCTATATAATAGAGAAGAAGCTACTTAATTTCAAGTGACTTAGTTTGAATTAAAATACTTGTTAAAATTGCCACCCTCCAATCTTGATCAAGTACATTTCAGAGGTATAAATCCAAGTAATCTGGAAACTGCCTGAATGTATGAAGTAAGAAGGATAAAACTACTTTATTAGTTCTCAGATAGCTAAGTAGAAACAAGCTCAGAAAAGTTCTACTCATTGTGGCTCGTGCTCAGTCAAAACTGGCAGTAGCTAAATAGAGCAAGTATTAGTGAAAGTACTCAGGCTCAACAATTAAAACAGTATCACATCAAGGAACACAGTCATCCACTCACACACACCATCTCTTTGATGATTCAGCCAGTGCTTAGCACATCATTTACGATAAACAGCATGTATTCTTTATGCATAATGTCATAGCCTGTTATTTCTCTAAGTCTTCTCCTCTCACAAGTTTTACACACAGCCATGAAGCAGTGCTGTGGAGAGCATGCTGGCAGCAATACAAAGATCTCACTGATGTGAAAGGCAAAGCCTTTGTTATAAGCTGGTTGGTCAAACTGCCAAGTAATGCTGTTTGCTAATGCTATGTATTACTAAACACTGTTCCTCTGTGTGTGTGATCTTTAATGCTAATACGTTGTTTGATGAAGCAATATGTAATAATAATAGAGAATATTTTAATGAAGTAATCCATTATTTGATAGGTATGCTCTATCCTGATATGCAATATGTAATTTCTACTGAAATGTAATTCCCAGTTTATGACATTCAATGCTAGAGATATGAAGTAGAACTGCTATAATCTATCAAATCAAAACAATTTTCAAATCAGGTGGGGTCCAGATCTTTGCTTGGCAACACATTTGTAGACATCATACTAGAGATCTGTGACAGTGCCTTGCTCTTGTTTTAATTTTACTGTACCTCAGAACAGGTCACAGCATTAAGTTACTGGACATCAGCCACAAATCCTAGAAGGGTTTGGGCTGGAAGGGATCTCAAAGACAATCTAGTTCCAGCCCCTCTGCCATAGGTAGGGGCACCTTCCACTAGACCAGTTTTCTTCACCTCCTTTCACCCACCCCTTAATGTCCCCACAGTGCACATGTCCCACTGGCTTTGCCACATTTCTCCCCACGGGTCCAGTACCCTGCCAGGGTGGACACTGGAGCAACGGGCCCCACTGAGGAGGAGGGATCATAGTGCAGAGCTGTCCTCTGCAACTGTTTTGGCTGCATGGGAGTCTCCTCCCTGGCTTCTGACTCCTCTATGCATTCACCCAGAGCCAGAGGCAGCATGACAAGGAGATGAGCCCTAGTAGCATGGGACAGCAGCACCTATGGCTGTACCCAGCTCACAAATTCCCTACCCTAACTCTAGAACCGGTTTAGCACAAAAAAAATGCTTTTTTGACCAAAACCACTCTGAAAATTACAGAGACAGAAACCTTTCCCAAACTCTGTATTCAACATATTGTATAAAAGAAAAAGTTGTAGACCTTTATGCTTTGAGGAGGATTTTCTGAAGTCTTGTTCTCACAGATGTGATACCAGAACTTTGGAAATATCCCAAGAAATTAAAGGTTTTTCAAGCTCAGGTGAAGTACTAATTCAGGAAACAATCCATGAGAGGGAGGTATTTAAAGCAACATTTATAAATCTGCAGTGCAGCCAACTGGGCACATTTAGAAGGCACCAATCTATTAACCATTTTGTTACAATAGTGATGTTTGTTCAAGAGATACTGCCATGCTCCAGTGAAGCACACCAGACACGTTCAGTAATGGCATGGTTTTGAAATCCCAATTTCATGCAAAAGAAAGTTCAGGCATTGCTTTTCTCCTTCAGGCAAGAGTGGAAATTCCTGATGCAAGTAGGGAATTGCACAGGGATACTTCTCTTCATGAACACAGTGTGTATATTAAGTCCAAACACGACCTTCAGAAAACCTCCTGAAGGAACTGCATTAAGTCTACAAGGTGGTTGCTGTTCCCTCTGCAGGTTCTGTAGAAGATTAGCACAGATTTCCTGATATTACCCTTAAGTACAGCTTAAAGCTACTTGAAAAAATTGTTAAAAGTATTTTTCACGTTCTTCATGAAGACTGTTGTGGTTTACACTGACTCCAGTTTTAATTTTCCATTTTCAAAAATGCATACTGGAAGGGAGTGAGGATGCAAGAGGATAACCATTGTTATTGTAAAAGAGATTTTTCTGCCAGCATTCATAAGTATATAGGCATATTTTTCACCTTCAGATACCATCACCAGGGAAAAAGACTAAGTAAAAATGGTATAAGAAAGAATGGATTTTAAGATGAACTAAAATTAAAGAAATTATTTATTACTGATTTCCTGGTTTAACAAGAGGCATTAGATTTGTGTCCAAAACATCACATTGACTCCATCAGGTGAGGTGCTGTAAAAAATAAAAAAAAGCATGACAGACAACAAGAAAACAGCTAGTTGTCAGACGTATCACCTGAAAAACGAAAGGTCCAATTTGTTTACCTACCTACAATACACTTAAACAACTGCTGGGCAGCATATGAAACAAGCAAGGCAAAAGGGCAGAAGCTGGCGCAGCAGCCTTACTTACCTTTGCTGTCAGTTCACTAAATCATCAATGGTAATGCATTTGTTACAGCTTGGTATTTCTTTGAATAACTGCTAGTTACAACACAAAGTTATTATTAAATATCTGCAGAACTCTAAGAACCTTAACTAGCTAACTAGGTCATGTAAACCAGGGATCAACAAAAACAGATTTTCTTTTAAAAGAGAGATACTCTCACAAGCTCTTTACTTATATCTCTCCAGTTCTCCCTAGAACAGTGAGGACACTTTCAGAATTCAAAAGCGTTCACTGTCTTCTTCACACATAACAAAAATGTTTAATAACAGTAAAGTAAAAACTTTCACCATGTCCAACATGGTGGCTCCAAAGGTGGACATGCCACTAGCCAAGGCTGGGCCAACTAGAAACTGTGGTAATGCCTCTGCAATAACGTATTTGAGAAGGAATCAAAAGTTGTGGCACAGTTTTAATTGTGACTAGAGAAGAGCAGAGTGAGACATGTGAGAAGAACAGACACCAAGGTCAGCAAAGGAGGGGCAGGAGGTGCTCCAGGCACCTGAGCTGAGATTCCTCTGCAGCCTGTGGTGAGGACTATAGTGAAGCAGCTGTACCCCTGCAGCCCATGGAGATCCACAGGGATGAAGAGATCCACCTGCAGCAAGAGGAGGAGCCCCACACTGGAGCAGGTGGATGCCTAGAGGTGCTGTGAGCCCTTGGGAGACCCAGGGAGAGAAGGGCCCTGCCCCCAGACTGGAGCAGCCTGTTCTTCTGACTTCAAAACACACATTGTGATTTTCAGAGGTACTGAAAATCTAAAGCAACTGGATATAGTTATTGTAGCTATAAAAAATTCCTAAGGAAAGCATCACTGCCACTGCCTAAATGTAACATCACAGTCTTAGTAAAGCATTAAGTCCCAGCCCTAACGCAGAGCTCCTTATGCTTTATACTTTTTAAGAATTATAGAATAGTTTGGGTTGGAAGGGGCCTTAAAGACAACCTAGTCCCATCACCCCTGCTGTGGGCAGGGACAGTTTCCACTAGACCAGACTGTGCTAAGTCCTATCCAACCTGACCTTGAACACTTGTAGGAGTGGGGCACATATCCTTGTGCAGTATCAGCCCCAGGCTGATCCAACACATATGGTACATGCAAAGTTTTGGGACACATATGCTATTCAGAAGCCAGGGTGTAAGTTTTACTACTGTAGTTATTCTCTGCACCAGCTTCCCACTTGGATGCATTTATTGAGCAGAACGCCTCACTTCTGCTTAAATTAAACCATATCTAAAGCAAGGTATCCTAAAAGCCCAAAAACATTACTTTTACTTTCACCCCTTAATTTGATGCCACCAGTATTGTTCAGACAAGCTGTTAGGATAAATATGCCACCTCACTTTCTTGGTCAACAGGCATACCTCCCGTAGCAGGCTTTTAAAAGTGTACAGAAAACTATCTATCTTTCTGAATAAATTCTCATTCTAATTTCAGCAACAAAATTGCACTCACATGGAATGAATAATTGTTACTTAAGAAAAATCGAGTCTTGTCCATACCAAATCTTTGGAAGTTAAAAGAGAACTCAGACCTAAAGCAAGCAAATCAAGAAAAGCAATTTCTTTTTAACCCTTCTCCCTCCATCAGACTAGATGTTAAGTGGTTGCCCTGACAAATAAGCATTGGAAATATAAAAATAAATGCTAAAACCTGCAACATATAAAATAGCATATTTAAGAAGTATATCAAGCTTTGTACTACAGGACAAATGGCCTATCAGGATGCATCAGCATGGAACAGTGGGGACACCCTGTGGCCACGTAGATTCTTTACACCTTAATGTTCACATCCTTAATCCATTTTTCAACAACTTTTGCAAATTACATGCAAAGTCACATAAGGACTGAGTCATGAGAGGTCCTGAAGGCAATAGAATTTACATAGCTAATTTCCCACCTACCACTTTGTCTCTGCCGTTGCTCTGCTCTCTCAGTTTTTAAGATCTTTTCTTCTTAGATATTTTCTTAGCTTCCAAACTGAAAAAAAAAAAAATTAAAAAAAAAAAATTAAGGAGCTTGAGCTGACAGTAATGCATACAGGTAAAAAGCAACATTCTAATTTAATTTCTTAAATATACAGTAGTGTTCATAAAAGGCATTCTCAGATCTAGGCATTCTGCCAACAGGAAAAATACTGTGAGATGAAATACATGTGCAAATCACCTGCCAATATTTTAAGGGAAGCAACCAAAAGAAAAACAAAAGGCCAGTAACTTGTGAACTCTTGTGTTCCTTTCACCCCTTTCCTTCCAAGGGAGAAGCAGTTTCAAGATAGATATGTGTGCAGATAGGAGATTGAACACTCCTCACAGACAATTCCCTGTTTTCATACTTACACAACAGACTTCATCTACACAGCCTCAAGAAAAGGTCCCCCAGCCAGTTCATGGGACAGCTGTAGCTTCACCAGTCAAGGTCATAGCAACACACTCACTTCTGATCACAATTACTTCACCACTTTAAAAAAAAAAGAAGCAAATTAACTTTTAAGATTTGTATGTGCATATTTTCTCACTACAGGTTTCTTTTAAATTTACAATTTTGAGCAATTAATCATTCCTACTTAAGATACCTACAAAGGCTGGGAATAGCCAGTGCCAAATCCCAGAGCAAGTATAAGTGTCTGAGTATTCCCATGAAGAGATTCTGCAGTTTCCATGGTCCACAATTTGAGTCAATTTAGTGCAGCATTGCAGATGGGAATGTCACAATCTAGGATTTGCCCCAAGTACTTTGCAGCTGTACAATCCATTCACAAGACCGGTTCTTGTACACATCTTCTTTAAAGAAAACACACAACTTATCCTTCCAAGCAAGACATTCCTGTTTTCCATCAGGAACAGACTTTTTTATTTCCCAGTCATAGGAGGTGTCAACTCAAACAAGATCCTGCAGAAGAAAACACACTCCACACCTCAGGCAGTTCACTGGCACTACAAATCAAAATTCATCCAGTAACCAAAGGTGATGTAGCATTTCTGAGCTCTAAACACCATTGTGCACTAAAATGAGCCCTTAAAATAATCACATTTAAGCTAACGCCAAAGCAGCCTTGGTTATTCTCAGTGTTAAAGTTTGGTTAAACTGTGCTTAGACTGCACAGGTAAAGGTTGTACAGATGTAAGAGTCAAGGAAACAAAAAGTTCTCTACTACCTGTACAAAACAAGAGTTCATAATGATACAAACGATCAACTCAGCTTAAATCTGCTCCCACAAAATACGCCTCTCATCTTCTCTCACACTTGTAATCTACAGCAATATTAGAAATTACCTAATGATTCATCTTGAAAGCATTTTTCATGCATGTTCTTACTAAAGATTTTTTTTTTCATCTAAATATTCACACACAAAACACTTCCAACAAAGATTTTCCTATTGGCTGAACCTGAGTGTGCTCAAATCCACTACAAACTGGGCTCACAAGCACTTGCCTCAGAGTATATGTGTACCTGCAACCATGATGGCCCAGCCTCTGGCCAGTTAACATTCCCACAAAGATTGCTTTCTAGCTATTCTACCAATCTCATTCTATTAAGGGAAAAAAAAAAATCCACACAACCACCACAAAAAAGCACACAGTTTTTGGTTTTTGTCAGTAGTATTACTTTTGATACATCTGGTAAAGAAAAAAAACAAAACCTGGAAGCCCCAGAGATGATCAGAACATGTTCAAGGGCCCTACTGCAGAACAAGGTAGAATTTCAATCTTAAAGGAGGCAAGAGGGACTGTTTGGGCATGCTCTGCTTTATACCCAAAACCCACAAGGACTGCTGCTCTACTGCCTTCAGGTTCTGCACACAGACCTTCCTTCCCACACCAAGCATCTGCAGAAATTATTAGACCCAAGAATATGCTCATATTAGACATTCACCCCAATGCATCAGGCTGTGCACTTCCTCAGCATTGTACAAAGAAACAACTGAGAGACACCTGTGCTAAATAACACCAGACTAATCCACTATTAAAAGTCACCGTTTGTGCTCCAGTCTGCAAAGGTTTCTGCTGAAGAAAAGTGCTGAGCTGCCACTGAATCATCACTGAGAAAGATAATCTGAGACCAAGACAGCTTAATAAACAACTCTGAAAGGATTTTACAGAACCCATGTCTCATGTCATGCTTGTATAAGCTGTTTACAACAAGGGGCTAAGAAAGGAATCCTCAGGGAGCCACACAAGGGGGCATATTCTTCTCAGAAGAGTTATGTGATTTTTGGAATGAAGAATCTGATGTATAGATGAATGAGACAATAAACAGTTTTTAGAGAGGAAAACGATAACACTGGATTCTGAAACTAAGCACAGCAGGTAGCAAGCTTACAAGGGTGTTGAAAAGATTCATACAATTTCCCAAAAGCTGATATACTTAATCCCTCGGAAAAGGAAGATTGAACTGTTACTATCACTCTCAAGCGTAATACCAGATTTCATGAGTACAATGCAAGCATAAATCCTTCTCATGGCTTCACCTGGCACATGATTTATATTACTCTTCAATTATTAAGGCAAACACTCAGGACTATACCATGCATTATATCACTATAAATCCACTGAAAGCATTTCCCTTAGCCATGGAAAGAAATCCATACTTGTTAACATACTACTACAGTAGAGACTACTGTCCAACTGCTTTTGTGCAATAGTATCAGAAATAACAGGCCAGTCTCTTAAGATTCACCACATTCTTGCTGAAGTAAGTGAAATGGTTCAGTCAAATGTGGATCCTAATGAGTAAAATAATATTTAAAAATACAGCAGATTAAAAATTAACCTAATTCTTAATGTTAAATGCAGTTCTCTTCAAGTGAAACTTGAGATAAAACACTGTGTAACAACTTGTTTCATTGATCCCTAGGTTACATCTATACCACATACATACAGTCAGGACACCAGCCCTTAAGTGCTTTCACATTTTTCTCAGATGAAGTCTATTTCAGGAAGAGAATCATAGGAATAATAGTTAATAAAAGCATTAAACAAACTATACCAACCCAGAGTTACCACAGCCATTTTTATGAATCATATACAACTGCCTTTTTTGAAAATAATAAAAAAAATAATACAAGCTGGTCAGTTGGAGATTATGATGATTTCAAAGACCGGTGGTCCTCTCTTGTTTTTATACACACTGTGTTTACTATACTTGATAAACAAACTATGTCCACTGTCAGCATGAGCATGCTTCTAAAACAAACAAGTCAACAACAACAAAGCCAGCTCAATTGTTTTGTTGCCTCTGGCAATAAGTTCTGTATATTCATATAAACATCACGACCAAAACTTTCGACCACTGAACTGCTCTGCAGCGAGAAGGCAAGCATCCTTCTCCGTCTGCAACTGAATGAACAATGTGTATAAGATATATATTTTGTAACACACAAACATTCCTTCTCACAGGATATAAATAATAACACATTATCTACTACACCAAAACCAAGAGGGATTGCCAAGTATTAACAGCGGGTACACAAAACACTCCTACTCCCCTCTGATCTTACCCTGACTCCCCAGTCTCTCTGGGTCTTTTCTAATTACCCAGCCATGTAACATTCACAATTCCCAAAGCAGGGACAACCAAAAAAAAAAAAAAAAAAAAAATTAAAATTACATAGCTCAACACAAGAACATGAAAACACATAAACTCTGGATCAGCCTAATACCATTATTTTTTAAACTCCTAATAATACTATGACTGATTCAGAGAAGTGTGTCGTAAAATATTCATGGTAGTCAAGTTGTCTCTCACCTAAAACAAGCCTTTCTCCTTCCTTCCTGCTGCCTGATGTCATTGCTCCCTTAGTCATGCCTTTTTTATACAAGTTGGTGTTTAAAACAACTACCTCACAAAAAAAAAAAAAAAAAAAAGTTCAAGTAAATTAGAAATAACAAAATCAGATCTACAAGATCAGCCATGTGAATAAATTAAAAGTTAACTCCCCAGTGGAGATTCCAGCAAGTCTGTGCCTCCACATAGGCAAAACAAACTGCAGAAACAAAGCCATAAGACTCTGGATAAGCTATCATTTGACAATCCATTTAAATTTGTGAGTCCTGCATCAGCTTATGAGGAACAACTTGCACAAGAAAGACTATTCATCTAAGCTGAAGCAAACAAAATCATGTCCTTTAATTTTTGTACAGATCACTATATACATGTTGTATAGCACGTTTAATTTAAAAATAAAAATTGCCGCATCGAAAGACAAATTCCCTAGTAAGTCCTTTGCTTTGTTAAATCCTCAGTATGAGATGAAATGTTCTTTTTCCTTTGTATTTTTAAACTATCTCACACGCTTCAAAACGTGAGTAATGAAGGGTAGCTGGTTGTCCCGCTGTTTGCCGAGAGCCACCAAACGCTGTCTGCCCCTCTTCCGTGCCAGCCAGCGGCTCTTTCAGACTGCCGGACCTCATCCATCGACGGACAGAAATAGTCCTACAAAGATGTCACTTGGGATAGCAGAACGTTCACGCTGTGGATTACAGAAACCGGTTTCCTTTTGCACTAAGCACCAGCTATATTTAGGAGAGTCAGCAACATGAGAGCCACTGCTGCGGGCACCGAGTTCTCTCCGTGACCGCCGCTGCTCCGGCCCCCCGGGCCCCGTTGGCAGCAGGGCCGGGCTCCAGGTTCCGCCGTTATCATGCCGGTTTCCGGGCACGTCGGTTCCCGCGGAGGCCGCGCCCGGGGCTCACCGCCGCCTCAGCCGAGCGCCCCATCTCCCGCAGCCCCACTCCCGGGCCCACCTACCGCTGGCAGACGACCAGGGCCAGCCCCGCTCACCTGCGCTCGCCGCAGCGCCGCCACCCCGCAGGCATAGACGGACAGTCTCCAGCCGCCGTCCTCTTCAAAGCAGCCGAGGCCGGGGCGAGGCCGGCCCGGGCCGGGAGCGGGATGCCCGGCACCGGCGCCGTGAGGGAGCGGTCCCGCCGCGCGGGGAGGGGCGGGACGAGCGCGAGGAGGGGTCCTGTGGGGGCACGCGCGGGCTCGTGAGGCAGGGGGCTCTCGGGGCGCGCGGGGACCGCCAGGTACGCCACGTACCCCCGGCCCTTGCAAACAACCCGACGGCGACCGGTCACTTTTTTCTTTTTTTTTACCAGTTTTTGTGGTAACATTTGCAACTGGTGCCCTCGCACCAGTGCCGCCTCCCTCCATGCCCGCGCTGAACACACGTGAGACTCCCGCAGGGCCGCGGCCGCACCGCGCAGCCCCCGGCAGCGCGGGGTCCTTCCCCCTGAGAAAGGAACGCGCTCCCTGGCAGGCGGACCGGCTCCCCGGCGGGAGAGTCGGGCGGGGGAAATAACATAGAAGAATAAAAATCAGTTCCGAAGCGCTACTCAGCGCACCTGGGGCACCATTCCAGCTGCTGCCCCGCGGCGCTGGCCCCGGCAGAGGGCGGCCAAGGACAGCGCCGCCGTGCCCGACCGACAACCGGCCCGCACGGCCTCGGTGCAACCGCGAGCAGACGGGGCAGGGGGACAGGCGGCTGCTGGCGGGTGCCTGGCCCCTCCGGCCCTGCCGTTGTGCCTGTGCTGCAACAGGCGCAGTCAGTGGCTGCCGTGTGGAGGGACATCCCGCGGGCACCGTCAGCAACTGCTGTAGAAAACACGCGTGCTAGGCGGAATGTCGCCCCTCCGCGTGTTATGTTAAGAAGATTTCACTGGAAAGCTCTGCCACTCTGGCACAGAGAGCTGTGTAACACAGAGTTACTGGTCTCCCGCGAAATGCACGCTCTCCCAGGGTCAGAAGAGCTGAGAGACCCCCAAACGCGGCCACCCAGCTCCGCTCGCCGTCAGGCGCGCCCGCGTGGGGATGCCGCTTACGGGGGGACCGATGCGCGGGCCTTCCCCTGGAGCTGCCGGACATAGGCGGGCACATATCAGACACAGCACGGCAGAAGCGGCCGTGCTGAGCCACGGTCCCGAGCCCTCGCTGCTGCGGATCGGACCGCCCCGTGCAATCAAAGGGGAGGCAGCCTGAGCCGTAGAACCGGGAAGGGCCCGGTCCCCGGCGACGCCCGCGGCCGCTCGTCCCCACGCTCGGCGCCGCTCCCGTCCCGCACTCCGCGAGCCCACGGGGAGCCGGCGCGGGCGGGCTCCGCATTGGCTGTTGCTAGGTGACGTACGCCACGCCACGTGACCGGTGTTAAATGCCGTCCCGGCGGCGCGCGGCGCGCAGAGTCCGTCCCGCTGGCGGCGGCGGGAGCGCGGCTGCACCGCCCCGGCGGAGCGCGGCGAGCATGGTGGCGCGGCTCTGACCGCCTGTCCCCGGTGGGGCCGGCCGCGGGGCGGCGACCCGTGCCCCGGCGGGCGGGGGCGCGGGATGACGGGGGTGCTGGAGAGTCTGATGCCGGACATGCACACCAGCCAGATCTCCGCCGGCAGCTACCACCAGCACGGCGGCCTGCACAAACCGCAGGAGTCCCCCACGCTGCCCGTCTCCACGGCCACCGACAGCAGCTACTACACCAACCAGCAGCACGGGGCAGCGGGCGGGCCGCCCTACGGCCCCGTGAGCTCCTACCCCTACGCGGGCGGCGGCACCGCCCCCTACTCTGCCAAGGCCGCCTACGACGTGGGTTACGGGGGCGCCTACGGCTCCTACGGGCCCTACGGCAGCAGGGCCTCTCCAGCCAACAACGACTCTGGTACGTCCGAACCCCTTGTGGGGGACGGTTCGGTGAGCCTGGCGAGGAGCCGATCGCGGCTCTAGGCGCGGAGTGGGCCGGGAGAGCGCTCGTCCCCTGTGGGTCGCCCCGACGGGGCGGGCGGTGATGCCGAGCTGTGAGAAGGGCCCGGGGTGGCGGGGGCTCCTCGTCTCACTGTGGTTGCCGTTTCTGCCGCAGCAGAGAAGGAAGACTGCGAGCCGGAGATCAGGATCGTAAACGGGAAGCCGAAGAAAGTGCGGAAGCCCCGGACCATCTACTCCAGCTTCCAGCTGGCGGCTCTGCAGCGGCGCTTCCAGAAAACCCAGTACCTCGCCTTGCCCGAGAGAGCGGAGCTGGCGGCCTCCCTCGGCCTCACCCAGACGCAGGTAAGGCTCTCCCGCCGCGGGGCCCGGGGCACGTTCCGTCCCGCCGGGGCCTGTCGCCGTCCAGGGTGTCGGGTGCGAGCGTGGGAGGAAGGCCGGCCCATGGCGCCTCGACGGCCCGGGGTGGGAGTGCAGGCGAAGCGGCAGCGCCGGGAGTACTCGGGGCTGCGAAAGCTGCGCGTCCCTGCCCCGCCGCGGGCGGTCTGGGCGCCGGGAAGGCGCCGCAAGAGGCAGCGGCCGCCTGACGCTCCTTTCCCCGCAGGTAAAGATCTGGTTTCAGAACCGCCGCTCCAAGTTCAAGAAAATGTGGAAAAGCGGAGAGATCCCAGCGGAGCCGCCTCCCCGCCGAAGTTCTTCGCCGCCGTCTCCCTCCTCGCCCCCCGCCTGGGACTTCGCTCCGCACCCACGAACCGCGGGCGGGGCCGGCACTGCCAGCCCCAGCCCCGCCGCCGCTTTCCTCGGTAGTTACTCGTGGTACCCTCCGGCCCCCGGCGGCCCGGCGCATCTGCCGGCGGCCGCTTCCCTCCCGCAGCCGGCGCAGCCCCCGCATCACCACGGCAGCGGCACCATCTTCTAGACACTGTAGAGACTTGAGCCCGCGGGCCGCACCAGGCGGCCGCGGGACACCGACGTGTAGCACTGGTGTTCTGGTGAAGCGTGGCTCCGGCCCCCGCCATCCCGGCGGAGAGGAACCGCTCCGCGCCCCGTCCCGCCCCGTTGCCACCGGCGGTGGGGCCGGTGTGCATTCGACCCCGTGGGGTCCTCCCTCCCGCCGTGAAAACAACCACACTGCGGAACA
The DNA here is from genome assembly GCF_030490865.1 of Poecile atricapillus. Classification (NCBI taxonomy): domain Eukaryota; kingdom Metazoa; phylum Chordata; class Aves; order Passeriformes; family Paridae; genus Poecile; species Poecile atricapillus. The sequence goes on along the minus strand of NC_081253.1, from coordinate 20,349,184 downwards.
AGTACTCATCTCCCTCCCTCTTCTCCGTCTATCTTCCACCTCTTCCCCGGCATTTTCATCAAATCACCGGTGCAGAACTCTGGTTAACTTTACTTTTTATTTTTTTAAAGTTGATAGGTGCCTTTGCGGATAACCTCACTTTAATGTTGGGGATTAAAAAATAAAACGATAAAAAAAAAAAGATAAATAATTTTTTATATGTAGATTTAAAACAGAAGCCTCCCGTGTTTAAGGTATCCCTTTTAGCCGTGAACGAAACCGTCCGGCGGGGGCGGGGGCCGGTCGCAGGTGGCGGTGCCTGCGCGGCTCTGGTCCGTACGCTGCCTTCGGGCCGATTTTGTGCCCCGATGGGGCTTCCCCGGGTCGGGCGCCAGCCGCAGCGAGCCCTCCTCTCCACCCCACTCTGCTCTTCCCCTGCCGGCAACCTAGCCAGCGACATGCCCCTGATCTGTTTGATGTCTAGCGTCGTGAAAAGAAAAAAAACGGTATTTTTGGTTATTTATTATGGAAAACTTATACAGTCATTAATGTTTCTTTTACAATAAGCAGAGATTATTTAAATAAATTATTGTTTCCATGGTGCCCACGCTGAGTTTTTGGGGGATGGGGGAGGTTGAGGGTGTCGATTTGGACCCAGGCGTTCGCTGGGAGGGAGAGCTGCGTCCCCTTCACCCCCTCCCCATTGTAACTGTTGCCGCAAGCCTGCAACTTCCCCCTTCCTTCCCCTCTTTCCCGTCTACAATAAAATCTCGCCCCTGACAGTCTTCTCGGCGAGGCCATGAATCACTCAGCGCTGCCTGCAGCAGACCAGAGCTGCCCCCCCGCTTCCCCCTCTCCCGCCTGCTGGCGCCAGCGACATTTCACCCGGGACAGACTCCTGCCGTCTCACAGCTTCCCAAGGCGGTCCGGAGGGGTTTGGGGCAGGGTTGTGCCAGGGATTCGTAGTAGTCTTGGAGCTGGTCCTCGTGTGCGGCCCTGACCCAGAGGCATTTAGCCGTGTCCCACCGGCAATGGCACCCAGACCGGCAACCTGCACGGGCTCTTTGCTTGGAGCAGAGCTGGTGGCTGCCCCAAGCTCCTCTCTGGTGCTTCGAGGGCTGGAGGCACCTACTGGACTCTCTCTGAGATGTGCCCCTCGAGGACTGGAGCCCTCACACCCCTCAAGATGTTCCCCTCTGGGATGCAGCCCTTCACCTTCATCCCACCTAGCTGAAATCCTCTGGGATGTACCTCGTAAGGGCAGCATCCCTCCAGGGTGAACCCCTTTCAAGGCAGCACTCCCTCCAAGCTGCAGCTTCATGGGGTGTATCCCTCGAGGGCTGGATCACTCCAGGATGTAACCCTCTGGAACGCTCTCTGCACCCCTCTGAGCTGAGCCCTCACTTTGATGACCTTTGTTGCATCCTTCGGGCCACCCCGCTCGGGATGCCGCCTCCCGGCTGTGCCCCTCAAGCTGTAACCCTGAGGGACAAAGCCCTGCGGACTGCATCCCTGGAGGCACTGCTGCTGGAAGAAGCAAAAGGAGGTGAAAGAAGGGATCTCTGGCCTTCATCACCGAGAGAACCCTGCCATTCTTGAAGAGGGCACGGAAAGAGAGCCGTGCGGAAGATCCCGTGGCAGACAAGATGATAAAGAAGGCCCAGGCCAGCTTGCCCGGGGTCGGGAATGCGCAGCCTGGCCGAGACTCTTCCGAGAGGCCTTGGCATGAGGAGCCCAGGCGGGGCTGGGGAAAGCGGAGGGGGGCGGCCCCACAAGGAGAGACATCGGGAGGAGGGGGGAAAGAAGGGGGAAAGGAGGGAGGGGGGAAGAAGGGGGGAAAGCGGGAGGGCAGATTGCTTCTGAGAGCTTGGGGAAAGCTTGGGGCGAGGGGAGGCGGGGGTCGAAGGAGGAGTGAAGAAAAACCAAGAATGACGGAGGGACGTTGGAAGACGAGAGTCGGGTGCAAAGAAAGCGAGAGGAGGGAGCGGGACAGACAAAGGGGAAAGCGGCAGCTGCCGTCCAGTGCCGGCGATGACCCGGCGGCGAGAACGGGGACGACAGCCCAGAGCTGCCCCAAGAAAAAGAGGGACGGACCCATCCCATATCTCTCCCCTCCTTCACCCTCCAGCCGGCCGTGGGGAGACCTGGCGGCCTCAGTCGCCCGCTTCGGCCGGGGAGAAGAAACTTCCCCGCTGTCGGACCGCGAAGCACTGGGGCGGCGATCACGGAGCGGGGCGGCACGCGTGGCGAGCAGCAGCGCGGAGCCCCACGCCCCCGTGGTTCGGCAGGAGCTGTGCTCCCGGTAGCGCGGTGCTTCTGCGGGCTACCACGGGGGGCCAGGAGGGGGGGGAGGGGGGATACACCCCTTTGGCAGGTGACAAGTTTTGCCAAATCGGTCGTCCGGAATGCACGAGGAACCCGTGGGCGCTGGCCACGGCCGGGAAGGAGACGATTCCCATTCTTGTTCCATCCTCGTCCCCCCGCCCCATCGTTTTCACAGGCGTTTATGTCAGTTAAATAAAGTTCCCCAGCAAACATCTGCGCCCCGGTCTCTCCTGCCCAGAGTTTCCAGTTCTCAGCATTGCGGGGCGGGCTCCGTGGGGTCGGGCAGGATGCCGACAGCGGCGGGGGGTCCCTGGGACAGGGACCTGCCCAACGCGAGAACGCTGTCGGCGGTCGGGGAGCAGAGCACACCACACCCAGGACGGGAGCCTTCGCGCCTTCTTTCTGTCATTTAGTATTACATTATTTATTTAATTATTACGATTTATTTGCTGCCTGCTGGTAGCAGTCCTCTCTGGGCTGTCCGCACCTGGTATATGCGATGGGGTTTTTCGTGCTTCAGCATCCCCGTATCTCCCAGAGCCCTCCCAGGCTCCGTATTTCACCCGCTGCTCGCATCTCAGATGCGGCTCACACCGTGCAGGGGTCGGCGATACCAAGCGGATGCAGAGGCGCGTTACAGCAGCTCGGGCGCGCACCGCACATTAAGACTTATAGATACGCGTGTGTTCGTAACCTGGTTTTTTCTGCTCCTTTCCTGTCCGATGGGACGGGGCAGGCACCGTAGAGAGCCATGATCCCCCTCACAAGTTGCACGGCGATCGGCCGCCCGGAGCCGGCCAAAGTCGCGGGGAGCAGGATAACCGGGGGGCGAGACATGCCCTGGCCTCCGCAGCACTCCGGGAAGGGTTGCGGAGCGGGGGAGGGAGCCTGGTGGGGGAGCTGGGACGATTCCACCCCGCGTCCCAGGGTTGAGGTTCCCCCTTCCGCCCCCCGTCGGGCCTGGTCCCGGCACCGGACCGGGAGGGACGGCTGAGAGGGAGCGGTCCCGGGGGGGCGACCGGGGTAAGTGACAGCTCCGCGATCAGCCCGGTCCGGGAGGGCGGCACGGCAGCCGCCCGGCCGAGGGGGCACCATCTGCCCCCCCGGAGCACGGGCGGGGCTGGCCGGGCTTGTACCGTGGGGAGGCAATTTACTCATTTGCCCGGTGAAAAGAGAAAGCACGAGAAATTCAATTAAAGCGGCTCTGGCAAAAGGAGTTATTTGAGGCATGAATGTCTCCCCTAAAGCTGCAGCAATCATGTGGCATTAGACACTTCCGGAATCCTATAGCCAACTTGAAAAATCCCAGACCCCTTTTTTCCCTAATTTTTGCTCTGATCTGTAATTTTATCCACATTTGCACTAGTTTGAGCATTCTGGCTCTCCCATCTGAAAGCCTGCAATTACTATATAATTCTTCGCAATTTCACATGTCCTAATATGGACTGTAATTTTTGCGCAAGACAATTTCCTGCTATTTCAAGCATCAACATTGTCAAAGTTGTATGTACATAATAAATGGGAATATCAATGCATAGTTTTTAGCATAACATCTTGACTCCTCGATAATTATATCCGTTCGGAGCCTACGCAGAATTAGCCTGAATTGCATGGTAACTGCTGCTGCTTTAAAATTTTTAAAAATTACTCATAATTTTCCCAAAGATTACCAAGATCTCGAGTGCACAATGTCATCAGCGTAATGAAGAGTAAACATTTATGCTAATAATCTGCAATTTTTTTCATCAGCTATAAAGACAGAGGCTATATAGCAGAAAATTTCAGTCATATTCTGCAAGAGCAGAGCTGCAAAAAGGCTGCTGCGCTCAGAGGCATGTGCATCTCTGGGGGATCTCAATCCACATTTGCACTCTCAGGATATTATTATTGTGCTCGGCTTTTTTTTTTTTTTTTTTTTTTTTTTTTTCCTTTCCATTTCTTTCTCCCTCCCCGATCCTCTCCCTCTCTCTCACACTCTCTCGTTCTTCTAACTTTCGTAGCAAAAAGCCGCGTTCGGTCCTTTGGTTTGTTGTAAAGCAAAGACTTGTGCCCAGAGCCTCAGGGACTGAGGCGGAAGGTAAGGGTGGCGACACAGGCTCCTTTCTCGCGGGGGTAGGTGAGTGTACGGGGCGCAACGTGGACGGATGCCCCGCGCGGCCGGGAGACGGGGGGGAAATACCGGCGGCGGCTCCGCTGACCCAGCCTCCCCCCAAAACTTCCCGCCGGCGGCACCGGGGCGAGGAAGGCAGTGGGACGGCGGGCCGGGCGATGGGGATGCCGCTCACAGCGGAGCCGAGCTGCGCCGCGCCGGAGCATCCCGCGGGCCGAGCCGCGGCGAGCCGCGGAGCCCGGCGCGGGCAGAGAGTGCGGTCGGGGCGGCGCGGGGGCACTCGCCGCCCGGGACTGCCGCGCTGCCGGGGGCTGCCGGCGCCGGCGAGCGCTCGCTTTCCGCGGTGGTTTCGTGGTGTGCGTTTGTCGGTTCTTTGCGAAGGGGAGCGTTACTGCCCGGTCCCGAGCCGGGAGGCGGGGGGGGAAAGGAGCCGGCGCGGGGGGGACATGGCACTTTTTCACTGGCATGAGAGTGGCGGTGGCGGCAGGAGCGGGGTAGGAGGGCGGCGGCGGAGAGAGAGGAGCGGGCGGCGGCGGGGATTTCTCATCCCCCTCTGTCAAACGAAGGGAGCAAATTCCGAATGCAAACGGGCTTGGGCTCTGATATTTGATTTTTTTCTAGTTTCAGGGGCCGCTCTGTGCTCTGCAATTAGATTGACACATGTACAACATCCCCAGCTATTCAAGGGGGTTCGCAGGGACACTCCAAGGGGATTTTTTTTCCCTTTTTCTTTTTGGGTGGAAGATATTAAAGAGGTATCTGTTGTTTGGCAATTTTGCTAAGTCTGTCTTCATTACTTCAACATTGTGCATTTGCTAATTTGGAAGCCCCTTCCTATTGACAGCTCTGCTCCATACACCTGCAAGCAATTTGCAGAGCTCCAATATAGGAGAATTGCGGAGATGGCAGCTCGCACCTATTTTATTTTTTTTTCTTCGCTTTTCTCAATGCACAGCAAATTTGGCTTTCAGTGCGTTATCTCTTTTGTTAATGCAAAAAGATTCCCTGGGCGAAAAAATTGCTCATAATTACCAGAGAGATGGGGAAACTGCATTAGAATAAATAAACCTGAAATTACTGTAATTATGTTGTGTTTGATGGGCTCGGCTTGTAATCAAGAAGAGAATACAGTGAAATGATGCTGACCCTCTTGGGTTTGCAGCTGTACGCGCACTTTGGGGTCTTTTTTTGCAGAAAAGAGTCATTTTGATCATCATTAAGCTGTGTGTAACCTATTTCAGAAGTGTTTGAAAATGAGGGGCACTTTTTTTTTTTTTCCACCAACAAGGAAAAATATATCCCAAAATTACATTTTGCCATTTACAGGCTCATCCATAAGGTTGTATTTGCCGGGTGACAATTGGTAAAGGTATAATATTCGAAATCAGGGCTTAATCATTGTAATGAGGTATTGTTTCAATATAAGCACCTTTGGATTATTCATAGTTTAATTAATATCCTCATTATGAAAATCTTCGAATCAGATATTTGATGAACTACTTGTCGGCAACAAGGCAGAATTAATTAGGCCTGTATTGAGATTAACATTTTCAAATGTACAATTATAATAGCCTCTAACTCAAGACCGCCTCGCTGAGAGAAAACTGATAATTTCTCTATTTGAACTGTTAGCAAGACGTTATTGAATTAGGAGACGCTAATATATCTTTAAAGCCCTCCGAGCTGCTTGACCACCCCGCTTCGGCCCGGTGAAAGGCGTTTGGTGTCCGGCAGAGCGGCCGCGGGAGCTGTGCGGGTGTTGGGGCGCTACGGGGCAGCGGAGCCGGAGGGCTCCGCTCGGGACTTCGGGCCGCTGGGGACCGGACTCGTGCCGTGGCACTGCGGGAAACGCGGAGCGGCGGAGAGTTTTCCATGCTGGATACGGAACCCCCGGGGGCCGCCGCGCCGCGAGTGCGCGCTCGGGCGGATACTGCGCGCCGGCCCCGCGCACTGGCGAGTGGGTGCGTATCTCGGGGCGAGTGAGCATAGCCTCCGCGGGGCTGCAGAGCCGATCCTTCGCGGAACCTGCCGCAGAGATGCGCGCGGGCAGCCGGCAGAGCCCAAGCGCTTTACCCGCCCCAGCAATAGCCACGGGTTGTGCCCGGCGCCGCTCCAGCCCGGGGAGCGGGCACGGCTAGGTCCGGGGCTGGGGATGACCGCGGCGGTACCGGCAGAGCTTCGCCTCCAGTGGGATGCGAGGGTAGGCAGCCGAGTCGGCTGTCGGGACGGGGGCCGGGGCTCTGCCGGCCTGACTACGTCCCCCTCCCGTCCCCGCAGCTGTGCCCGGTTCACCCGCGGCTCCGGGCGACCCCTCCGCCGAGGGTCCCATCGCACCGGCTGCCGCTGCCTAACCGGGCCCGGCCGGGCGCACGGGGAACAGGCTGCCATGGCCGGGGCGCGTCGCTCCTCCGTCTCGCCTCCCGGTTACGGCCACCGCCGTCCCGCCGCGGAGCGCGGAGCCTGGCCCGGACCCACTCGCGGCCGCGCTACGAGACAGGGAGCATGCGTGTCTCTTTTTCCAAACCATAATTTTACTGTCTCAAAGAAACTTTATAACTTATGTACAAAGATTTATGTGGGTTTTTTCCATTTCCTCCCTCAGATACAAAGCAATAAGTTAACATTCTCAATATAAAACTAAACTTTGACATATAGAACACTAAACACAGCCGAGCTCAGTTTATCACGTTTTCCGAATTTCACAAGTAAAATGTCAAGATCTCAGTACACAAAGCATCATGTTTTACAGCCACACGAAACAGAACGGAAATAATAAAAATAATAATAATAATAATAATTAAAAAAGCTAAATTTGTGCAACATGTTTACAGAACAATAATAATAATAATAATAATAATAATAATAATAATAATAATAATAATAATAATAATTAAGAATAAAATATGTACAGCGAGTAGCTCCTGCACGTCGGTTTGTGCATTTCGACTCCAGGCCGGCTTTGCGCGGGGAGGCCTCGCCGGGACTGTGCGGGTGTGCCCGCCCGCCCGCCCTCCCGGTGGGTTCCCCCCGCCGCCCTCCGGGCTCTCGTTCCGTCCTCTGCGCCTTGCTTCACCTCAGCAAAGCGGCGGCAGCTGCTGTAATTCCACTTCAGAGTACCAAACAATGTGCATTTATTTCCTTTGTTAAATACGCGAGAAATGCAAATCATTCGGACCAAAACTCTCCACACCAGCGAAGTATAAAAGTTATTGTAAAAGTTAAAATCGCACCCTTCCCTCGTGGTGATTTATTCGGGGAGAAGGGGGGGAAACGTGACGACGGACCGTCTGTGATTTTGTTTAAACTGTGCGTCCAAGCAGTACACTCAGTAAGCTGAGTTCCTTTCTAGCACTCTCATAGTGGTAATTTAAATCAATAAATAAACCCCCTGTCTTCCCCTTTTAACAACAACAAAAAACATACAGATGGATAGTGAACGGTACAGAAAATGTCGCGGGAAAGAAGCTCTGGTAAATTGTACAGCTTCCTTCCCCCTTGCAATTGAAGAGACCGTCAGATCGGGGTAGTAAATAAATGACCTACATTTCAACAGACACAGACAGACAGACAGGACAGAGGAGAGGGCTTCCCCGCCCCCCAGACATCTTTTTCTGATTGTCCCACAAAGCCGCGGCCGGCGCTCGCTCTGCTCCCAGGCTGTTGTGCTGTGCTCGGGGCCGCTCCGTCAGCTGTCAGCGGTGGGAACCGGCCCGCATCACATCTGTGCTCTCCGGCACCGAGCTACCGTGCAGCGTCCTAATGGCTGGATGGGCAAGAGACCTCCTGTTTGTTTGTTTGCTTGGATTTCTTTTGTGGGATTTTTTTGTTGGGGTATTTTTGTTGTTGTTTTTTTTTTCTTTCTCTCTCCCCCCCTCTTTTTTTTTTCTTTTTCCCGTTTCCTTTTATTTGACTTGGTTTATCTTCTTCTTTTTTTTTCTTTTTTTTCTTTTCTTTTTTTTTTTTTTTTTTTCCTGTAATAATTGTAATTCTTTTTGGGACCGATAGTGCTTGCGTTAGGGGAAAACGTATGTATAATCACATCAGTTGCGGCTGCTGCATAGCTTCTTGGTGGGCCGAAGGATACCACGACGTGTAGCTGGGGATGTAGGTGCCCGGGGTCCCCGAGGAGGCCTTACCGGAGGCGGAGGTGGTATTCCACACTGGAGGCACGGGTGGCGAGCTGCCCGAGAGAGCCCTGCCGTTGGTCAAGGCGCTGCTCTCCAGGGCGGCCCCTCCTTGCTTCATCAGCTTCTTGAATTTGGAGCGCTTGTTCTGAAACCAAATCTTCACCTGCAAAGGGGATCGGGGCAGGGCTCAGCATCCCTCGGTACGGTCCAGCATGCCCCCATCCCTCCCAGGGCGCTACGGACCCCCGCACCCGGCGGCCCCCCAGCTTCTCTCCCTCATTCCCCCCGCGGCTGCTGGGTTACTTTGTGACGCCAAGCCACCCAGCAGGAGCCCCCTGGGCCCACTCCAGCGGGCTCTGTGGGGGCTTCCACAGCACCGGGAGCGCCCCGCGGCGGGACGGGTGTCGCCTCGGGCCCCGTTGCCCGCGGCTGTGACCCGGTGTGTGCATTACGCGTGTGGTCTCCCACGCCGACGGTGGGGACACGGAGGGGACACGGGAGAGGGGCCGGCTCAGTCGGAGCTGTACCTGGGTCTGGGTGAGTCCCAGAGATGCTGCGAGCTCGGCTCTTTCGGGGAGAGCTAGGTACTGAGTCTGCTGGAACCTCCTGTTCAAAGCCTGTAGCTGCAAACTGGAGTAAATAGTCCTGGGTTTGCGGATTTTTTTCCCTTTCCCATTAAACCGAACTTCCCCTCCTTCTACCACAGTGCTTTTCTCCGATTCGGCCCCTACAAATAACAAACGATGCAGAATAAATAATAATAATAGCAGTAACAGTAATAGCAGCAGCAGCAACAATAACAGCAACATCAACAATAACAATAATGAGAAGGAAGAAAAGTGAAGCTCGAGTAACGCTAACAAAGGCTCCGGGCGATTATGGCAGCCCATGCTTCTTCCCAGAGAAAGTTTGCTATTTTTACAGGCTGCAGTTTAGGTTTAATTACCCTTAATTGCATACATTGTTTATAGCGCTACGCAATAAATAATTACGAAGTCTAATACGTGCACATCTGGGTTGGTTTCTTTTCCAGCCAAGCATTGTGTGCTCTGTGTATTGGTCCCCTGTGATCCTCAGGCTCTCTTGACTAATATTTTGTAATTTAATTTAATTTTTTCCCCCGATAGATTTTTTTTAATACAACACCCTCCCTCCCGCCTTGCCTTCCCTCCTCCCCTCCCCCCCTCCCCAAAGCCGAGTGCACCTACCTGTCTCCTCTAACCGGGTCTGAGTCAGGCTGGAGCTGTTGGGGTAGGACTGCACTGAACTGATGTAGGGGTTGGTCGAGTGGCTGCTGACCGAGTTCACATAGGGGTAGCCCAGCGGTCGGGAGAAGGACGAAGCTGTGCTGTACGAGCTGTCAGGCTGAGAGTGGCCCGCGGAGTGTAAACAGTGCATGGAATAGTGTCCGTGGGACATGGGAGAAGGAGACATTTGCTGGCTGGGCGGCCCAAACTCCATAAAGACAGCCTTCCCTGAGACGGGGCTATTTAGACTCTCTGGCATGGTAGTCATGGTCATTTCTTGTCGCTTGGTCTGTGTGTGTGTTCTCTCTTCAGCTTGCCTTTTTGGGGTCTGTTGTGTTTCTCAGGACAGGAAAGAACCCAATTTAAGCGAAACAGGGTTTTTCACTTTCCATTCATAAGAAAATGGAGTTTGTCTCTTTGAAAAGTCTAAGCATGATGCTGTAGATCTACACAAACTCGCCTAAAAGCTTTGACTCAGCCAAGTCTATGAATATTCATGAGACGGCGGAGCTGATTGGTCCGCCGTCTTGCATAATCGCTTTGGATTGGTCCGAGGCGCTCGGGGCTCTCCCGGACCCCGGTGAGCGCGGAGAGCCGGGCTGGCAGCGCCGCGCCTGCCCGAGCGCCGGCGGCGGCCGCACGCCCGCCCCGCTCCCGGCCGGCCCCGCTCCCGGAGCCGCCCGGGAACCCGCTCCCATCGCGGGCCTCCCGCTTCCGCCGCCGCCGACCCATCCGGAGCTCGGCGGAAGGCACCGCAACCCCCTCCGCCCTTCTCCGCCCCTCGCCGGGAAGGCGGTGCGGGGGGGACGGCAGCCGTGCTCCGCCGGCCTCAGCGGGCTGCAGGGGCTCTTGGAGCTGCCCGCCCCGCTCCGGCGGACGGCGGCGGGACCCGCGGACAAAGCGAGAGGCCCCCGCCCGCCAGGCCGCGCGAACTCCGCGGACGCGCAGGGGCTCTCGGCCCCGGCCCGCGGGTCCCAGCGCCGCCCGCACCTCCAGATCGCGCCGCCCGGCTATTGCCCTTCTTGTTTTAAAGGGAAAAAAGCAATCCAACCAAACAAAATCGCCCTGAAAGGGTCCAACGGCGCATTTGAGCTTAAAATGAAAACTTCCGCGTGCGTGAGCGGTAAATGAGGTGGGACTTAGGAGATCCTCCCCAGAAAGCCCACTATGAATCCCAAATTACTTTGCTAGATAATTAGAAAGTGTTGATAATTATTTCTTTCATAATTCTGCGGTGTGACTGTAACAGGAAAATGATCTTGTGAAAGTTCACACGTGCAGATGTATTAGTTACTGATTCATTTGATTAAATGCTAGTCTCAAGTGCTCTGATCCACAGCTGAAGGCGGCCCCATTAGCATAACACTGATGTTTAATTTTCATACGCATAATTAGCCATATATTTAACACTAATAGCAACATGCAGCCTTCCAGCATTAAACAGCCTGGGATTTGATCTGGCCTGGGCTGAACTTTCCCGGTTACACCTAGGCTGTCTAGGGTGCGCAGTTATCACGGCACTACATCTATGTAATCAAGCACATTTTGGCAAAGGGAGAACACCAATAAAAGTGAACATTCAAAACAAATCGCAGCGTTGATGTCGTTAGAGGTATTAGCGCCGGCAGCGGGGCTGGGGCACCCCCAGCAGAGCCCGCATAGTGTTCAGGCTCTTTCGGGCAGCGACGGCCCTTGGAGCAGCCGGCCCCTGACTGTGCAAAGCTGGCACAACCGAGCCCCTCAGCTCCTGGTCTTTTTTTTTTTTTTTTTTTTTTTTTTTCTTTCATTAGCGACCCTGTCGGTTTTAATTGACCGTTTCCTAACCATTCTTTTACCACCTTCCCCCCCCTCTTTTTTATTTATTTATTTTTTTTTTCCTTCTTAATGTTTTGGAGTTTTTTTGCTTTGCTCGCAACGCTCAAACTTCATTCTCACTAAATCTCCGAGGCTTGGCGCGGAAGGGGCAGTGGCGGTGTTTCCGCACGCATGCGGTCTCCCCCGGCAGCCAGCTCTGCCCTGCTGGCCATGGAATTGGCCACCCGAGGCGGGTCAGCGAGTTTGACCAGGTAGGGAACAGGGCGCCCCGGCAGCTCCGGCACCTTCGCCGGCCTCAGCCTGACAGCTGCAGAGAGGGGAGGCCGCTCCGCGTCCGCCGGGGCTACCCTCTTCTCCGATCGGCCGGACACAGGCAGTCCCGGGGCGAACCACAGTTCCTCCAACCCCGCCAAAACTCCGCGGACCGGTCGGTGAGGTTCTGCTCGTACCCGTCCTGGGGAGCAAGGCCCCCGCCCCTCCGTTCATTGCTGGCCCCGGTCAGGGCGGTTTCGTCGGGCGCGGAGGGGCCGCGGCCACAGGACGTCCTGACCCCGCGGGAGCGATTGCCACGTCGGGACTCTCATCGCGCTGGCCCGGCGAGACCTTCTGCATGACAGGCTTGTGCGAGGCGCTGGCTGTCCCTGAACAGCCGAGACATGTCTTCAGTCTCGTTCGTAATTAGGATTACAAAGGTGCGCTATCAATGCCTCCGCCCAGCCACCAGCGCTCCGCAGCGGCCGGTAGAACTCGCAGTCCCACCAGAGTTACCGGCGGGGCCTCAGAGCGCAGTGATTACCAGGAGCTGCCCGCAGTCCCCCCACGACGGACTGCGGGGGGGTTCCCTGCTGCCGGTTGCCCCGTTCCCACCTCATCCCACGCCGCGGTAAGAGCAGGACAGGAGGCAGAGGGACAGACGATGGTGAGAAGCTTGGCACCTGCGGTGCTATCCAGGGGCTCCCGGCGTGGCCAAAATCCACGGGCGGCGCCTGTGGTGCACATCCAGGACGCGCCGGACACCCAGCTGCCCCCAGTGCCTCTCAGAAGGGGCAGCACGGCTGGGCGATGGAATGTAAGGGAACTAAATACATGCCCCTCCAGGCAATGCCGACTGTCCTTCGCATTGTTTAATCTCTACGTATTTGTAAACTTGGCCGCATGGTTTGTTTTGCAGGTTTTATGGCCTTCCAAGCTCCTCAAGGGGAGGATGAAGCTGAGTGGCTGCCCCGCGGTGCTAGCAGTATTCAGGGAGGGGGGTGCCTGCTTTTTGAAAAGCTGCTGTTAGAAACTATTAGAGCTGAGAGCTCACTGTACTTTAATAAAAGCAAACAGCAGAGTAAAGCTGAAAGAAAGTAGCTTACTTCTGTCCAGGACCACTGAGGGAACCAGTGCTGAGCCACTCTGGTTGCCTGAATGTGAGCTGGCCAGCCCTCAGCACGCAACCCCATCTGCCTGCAGTGAGGGGCAAGTTATTTGTACCAAACCATGCCACTGTTGCCGTGGGCCTAGAGAACGTCTGGAAATCCTTTAATTATCTCCAGGGCTACCCCACATTTCACAGGCCCAGGTCCTGCTCTGGTAACCTCCAAATACCAATGCCAGACCTGCTTGGCCCCACAGGGCAGTGAGCAACTGGATAAATTGCAAATCAGCCCCTGCACCCCTGGCAGGCTCAGGACAGGACTGCAGAAAGCACAGGACCGAGTGAGACATGCAGCTCATGAGGTCCATTGATTCCAAACTCTGTGTGGGAGTCAGGGCTCATCTCCTGGACTGCAAACTCCTCTGCCTCCATAAAATTCTTAAACTGCAGAGTGCCTCTCCCTTAACTATCATGGGCACCACAGAGCAGTGATTACCCCAAACAGGCTAATTCTTCAATCAGGGCAATTATTGATCCCCGGAGAGGTGTGCTTTGCATCTCATTTTTAATCACTTTTTGTGCTGTATAAAAAGAGGCAAGAAGTGGGGATTGCTGATGGGAATGATGCTGGGAAGAGTCTGCTCCCTCTGCCTGACACTCTCGGGAAACTTTCTTCCATCCTAGTAGAAGTTACAGCCTGGGAAACAGCACTGTGTTAATCGTAATGAAGACAAATTGACTCCATACCTCAGCTATAAAGGGAAAATGCTACGTTTCTCTGTACTCTCAGCCGCTTAAAAACTGCATCATCTGATATCTACTTGTCCCACACAGGATTTGGAAGAGAGGGGAGCCACTTTCTGCCTCTAACCCCAAATAACTCAGACCCTTTGCCACTTGCAGGCTGTGCTTGGCTGCTCCTAGAGTCACAAAAAAAGCTAAGGACTTTTATTAAATAATAACCAGGTAATACACAGAAAGAACTACGTCCAGAGCCAACCCCTGAAATTGCTTTTTCTGTCCCCTGGAGTGACTTACACAACATCAATTTCCCCCAGAAATTACAGAAACCTCTTCTCTGTCCCGAGTGAAACTTGGAATCCCAGAAGTACAGCAAGTCTTTCCACTCCTTGCTCCATTTTTAGGCTTCTTCCACGAGTTTAGTGAGGATTTCTGCTCCCTCTGAGGTAATCACAAGGGTATGTTCAAATTGTGCCGATCTGAAATTCACATTTAGCAGTTAGGAGGGGGAAAACACATTCACCATGCCTGGAAACTCATCTGTTTGGGTTTTTTGGGCTGTCAGTGATGAGTTCCATGTCTTAGGAAATACCAAAAAATAAAATCAGGCACCTTTTATTGTCTACAGAAATCGCAGTCCATTTATCCTCCAGAATCTTACATTTGGGGGATCCTTCCATTATTATTGGCTCTGCAGCAAGAAAAACAAAATGTATTCTAAAGTTAGTTGCACTCCTGCGTGGATTGTGAAACAAGCAAGGAAGGGGAGTATCCCAGCAGGTAGCTCCCCTTCCACACAGGTCGTATCTCCCTGGGCTGGCATTCCCTTGACACACTAAAATGTGAACTAAAAAGGAAGACAAAATAGCAAGGTAGGAAGCTGCCCATTCCTCTTTTGTAAAAGCATGGAATTTTAATCAAGCTTTAATTAAGACTGCATGGATAATAACCAAAGCACCAACCACATTTATAAACAACAGATAGTTTTAAATATTTGAATTTTTTTAACAGGCTTAAAATGTTCATTAAATCAGCAAAACAACAATTTTCTTATTTCCCTCTAATTGCCGCGCCATTTAGCCACACAGGGAGAAAGAAGGCTTTTTCCCCAGCAGTTCTCCACGACTGGAAGTGAGCACGATCAGTCTGCAGGGCGAGGCTCCGGCTGGTTACCGCCGCCGCAGTCCCCAAACCCAACAGCAGCTCTGGCAGGCAGCGAATGACTAAGTGCCACCAGGCTGCTTGGCTTCGGGGACACGACTGCATCCTTCTCACCCTCCTCAAATCAAGTGTGCTGGCAGAGTCTCTGCCTTGCCAAAAATATGAGTCAAATATTAGCAAAATTTATAATTAACATTTCATTCTTTAAATCTTGTAATTTGAAAATTATTTCATCCAAATAGATTGTAATGCGTTTCTAAAATGATATTTTAATCTGTTCCTAAGATGTCAATCTCACTGACGTCCCCCTGTCGGCACGGTTATTTCTATATCCCAATAAAGAAATGTTACAGATCTGGGCTGCTCCGTGTGTGCTTCTTAACAGAAAAGCATATCAGAGAGTTACTAACCTATTGTGAATGCCATTCCCTCTTCCATTAACAAATCACTGTCATTGGCTACAAAAGAAAAAAAAAATCGCGTTTATGTATCTTTGGGGTTTTTTTGGTAGTTTGTTTGTTGTTGGGTTTTTGTGTGTGTGTGTGTTTTTTTGTGGGTTTTTTTTGTTGTTTTTGTTCAAGAGAACGCAACCAAGCCCTTTGTTTAAACCCCTTTTTAGCTCGCAGGTACTGTGCACCCGAGCCCCGTTATGAGCCGGAGCACCCGCCGAAGGCGATCGCACCCCGGCTGCAGCGACACCACCCCGACGGCGGCTCCGTCCAGGCCGGGAGCTTTAATGTTTTAGCAGAGATTTTTCTTTGCCCCGTGTCAAACTTTGCCGGCGTGGTTCGGGCGCGGGCGGGATGCGGAGGCGCGGGGCACGGCGGCTGCCGCCCGGAGCGGCCGGGGAGGCGATCGGCAGCGCTCAGCTGCCCCGACAGCTCCGTTACCGAGCGGCTTGTCCTCAAAAATACCCACGCGACCCTCAGAAAACGAGGCCGGGGGTGCCCTCCAGCTTCCCAGTGGTTTAATCTGCCCACGGCAATCCCCCGCCCCGCCGGACCGGCAGCGTGCGTGGGGGTGTGTATGTGTGTGTGTGTGGGGAGGGGGGGCTCCGCTCGTTTTACCGCCCTCCCTCTCCCCTCCCCAGAGCCCTCTCACCGCCCGGGCGGAGCAGAGCGGCGCGGGGGGACACGGGCCCGGCGGGCGGGGGCCACTTACCGTGGTGCCACACCTCGGGGTGCCCGTGAAAGTACGACCCGATGCCGTGGCCGACGAAGAAGGGGCAGACCTGGAAGCCACCTTGCCATGCCACGGAGCTGCGGGGGCAAAGAGGACCTGTCAGAGTGCGTGCCCCGACCACAACCCCACTAGACCGCCCCAGCCCCTGCTACCGTCTTGCTACCGACACTGGGTCACCGCTTTGAGACCGTTCCGAAAGATAGTCATTGAAGTGAGCACGGCTTAGCCATTGTTAGGTTTCAGAGTTAACACGCCTGCCAACAGAGGCGGGTAGCTCCCGTGCCAGCCCTGCTGTCTAGGTAAAACGGCAGTGTTTTGTTTCCCTGCTTGATGAAGGGTAACCTTTTCCACAAGCACATTGGGAACTCATTTTAAGATGGCACAGCTGAAGTTGCCAAGTTGGGCAGACAAGGCCCCAGAACAGTACCAAACCACAGTGTCTGCCGAGCTCTCTGTAAGTGCGGAGTCTGTGCTAGGCTGCACACCCAGGGGCCAGCACTGGGATTCCTGCAGCCAACAGGGAGAGTTAAGAGCCCTACTACTTCGCTTTCATAGTACTTCAAACATTTAGTATAAAAACGTATTGAAAGTCCAGCAAATACATTTATGCTAAATAAAAATGTATTTCTAATGAACCAACTGCCACAGAGGCAAAGCCAAATCATAACAATTACAGTGCTTCAGTTCTGCCTGCAAAATCTGTCCTGAATTTCATGGCCTGCCTCAGGGAAAAGCATCTCTGAGAACTGCCTGCAGGACCATGGTTGGGCACTGATCCCCACCCATGGTAGGAAAGCAAAATCCTATCCCAGTTCCCCAAAACTGGAGGACCTGGAGATACATGGGATATCCACTGGCTGCTGGCCCACCCCATGTTTGCAGGTTTCACTTTCAGGCTCTCCCTGTACTCAAGCAGTGGTGGAGGCAGTGGTGGACGGGGTGATTTGAGGCAATTCAGCCAGGAGGCCTGCCCATATCCAAACCAGAAAAATGCAGAGATTCAGGAAGATCTGGAGATGGATTAGAAGTGACAAAAAAGTCACCCTTGTCCCTACATATCACCCCCATACTATTTCTAGAACCAAAGAGGAGCAAGACAGGAAGGCACTTAGCCTGAAGAGATTTTGCCTGTAACATTAAAAGCTTCACTTGCTTCTTTGAATGAAGGTAGTCACCAGAGAACTTCAGGTTTATCTGTATTTATGTCTTAGGAAATGCTCTCTCACAGTTTCACTACAGGTGGAAAGCTGAAAAAGTTAAGCAACTCAGCTAAAGGTAAAGCTGTTGCAGAAATTAAAGCCTGTTAATCCCCGTGGGGTAGCTTTTATTCAGGTGCAAAGTGGCCTCAGCTTGCTGTACAAAGTAATCCCCCTTGCACACCAGGCTCCACAGACTGCAGCGCTGGCTCCAGAGCCCATGGGTCAGCGCCCCAGAATTTAATGCCACTCAATTGAGGGACATGCTGCTCCACCACAGTAAAATGGCACTGAGAGAGTAGAGCTGGTTAATGCTGCAGTGTTCAGACCTTAGAACATGCTTCAACAGGATTTGTATATTACTTTTTACCAACCCATTGCTCTGATATAAAGACTGACCACATTTCTTCATTAACTCTGGAGAAGAATGGAAATTTCAGGTTTAGCTACCCCCAAATTCCAAAGTACTGGCAAAGAGGATTACTGATAAAGCTAGAAATTTGGGCTTCATTTGTTTGCACTCTAAGTCCAGGCTTTATAAATAATTTATGTTTACATAAACTTTATACATAAATTATATAGAAAAAAATAATGAAGGATTATGCGATGAGAAGTGCTACTAGAGATGGAAAATACTTTCTCCCCTGCCTTTCTATCATGTCCCCTGTATCTGGGTCAGAGACTTGGCCTACTGGCTATGATGCTGCTGAAGGCCAAAAAAGAAATACAGGGAATGGCAATGAGTTAGAAAGCCAGATTCTTCAGAAACATACACAAAATTCAAGATCTCCATTGACCAAGCCCAGAGCAATGCAGATTATGATTTCCATATGGGTGAAGTGATTCTCTGAAGAGAGATGGGAGGAGCCATCCATGCAACATATAAGATTTTCTTTCATCTTCTTCTGCCAGTCTTTTTGCAAAATCATGAACAATCACACTAACTGTTCAGTTTTGCTGATGTCCTTACATGGCATCCCTGACCACTGACAGACCATGGTCATTTTTTGTATTACTACATGATTTTTCTTCCAGAAAAATCCATGTTCTGTAGCAAGACAGAAATAGTTTCACTCTGTGCAGCTCTGAGCACCACAGCTACATACTTTCCAGGGAGCAGGGGAAGCTCCAGCCTCAGCGTTCAGCTGCTGCCAAGGAGGGTGGCAGTAGCAGCAGGAGCTGCATGTTGGGCACCAAGTGCACAAGCACCAGGGTACACAGAAGGCAGTGTTACAACCGTAACCTGTCCTCCTGCAGTAAAAGAAATTATTCATATGCATCTCAATGGTGAATTCTACCACTTTCTTGCCAAACAGCTTGAAAACAACTCTGTTAGCATCAGTACTTCAGTGGTTACTGTCTGTGGTCAGATGGGACCCTGGAAAGGATCCTGGAGCTCACAGGGCTTTGACATCTACTCTGACAGACACCATGCCCCTCCTTCTTCCTTCTTGTTTACATACAGAGTCTTGGTATTCTCTACATAAAATGTAACATGGTCAACAGACCTGAAGTGACACACAGAAAATAAGCTGTACGTTGAAACTCAGCCACTTTCAATCTGGTTTTAGTATTTGCATGCACTTCAGAAGGTCCTATGAGGCGTTTCTCTCCACAACTACTAGCTTTACTTTGGAGTATTTAATAAATTCCAGTGAGCTCTAAATCCTTGTGGAATTACAGTAAACAGTCTTCATAACAAAAAAACACAAATCTGCTAATCCTAGCTACAATTTGCAAAGGTAATCCTGTAAATGAACATGTTGGTTGTAACTTTGAAACAGCTCTGAGAAGAGCAAATTGAACTACTGGTCTTGCTTAGCCTCTCTGGTCTCCAGGATTCCCAAGCTGTGGAATCTGATCCAAAAATCAAGATGCCGGGGAGTGGAGCATTTTTGCACACATTTACCATTTGTTGCTGACAACAGCTCAACATTTTGGTCTCACTGCCCAGCCCAGGACCTGTCAGTGGTGGCCTTTCTTTGTGGCTTTCCCATAAGACAATCTTACAAGACTGCAGCCCCAATTTCATCAAATGCTTCTTGCAGACAGCATAAGCTTAGATATTGGAGGAGCCCTGATTGCAAGTGGGAAAGCAGTGAAGGCAGGAGGCAGAGGCTGGCTGTGGCTGAGCTGGGCTGCCTGGCATCTGCTGTGGGAAAGGATGTGCCAGGCTGCTAGTTCCCTATGGATGGGGCACATCCCAGCAAATCATTTCCAGAGCAAATGCTGGGGCAGCAGAGGTACACATCACAAGACAGCATCAAGAGAAAAAAAAAAATTTCTTCAGAATAGTAATTGTTAAAAATACCCATTGACAACATTTATTATCACACATATTGATTTTTGTTGCATATTTGGGCAGAGGTGAACTGGGCAGGATTAAAAACATAATTATTTAGTGACCCCAGTATTTGATTTTATGTTTTGCTGCCATCTATTCCAACCCAGTGGCTGCAGAGTCAAGAGTAGCTGCAGTGCTGCTTTTCTTTTGCTGATGGCAAAGCCAGGCCAAGTGTCTGGCATTGGGATGGATCAGCAGTGACCCAGCTGGTAAAGGAACATCACTGAGGGCCAAGATATCCTCCTGGAGCCATTGTCAGAGTCTGTCATACGGTGGTGTCATGCTTCGGAGAGTGGAGACAGGAGAAATGGGTGTCAGCTGCCATCTGAGCATCCTCTTCCCATGTTGCCAGACAACAGCTAATTCTCTGAAAGGAGGGATAAGTGTGGAGACATGCACTGCTGTCCTGACAGCAGCCTAACAGGGAAATTGCCACAAAGGAGGAACAGGCAGGACTGACTCTCTAGAAAGCTTTCCCCGATACTCAAGCTTCCCCTCAAAGGAGCTCTTGGGTGATAAATCTCTCCTGTTAAGCTGAAAAGCAGGTTAAAAAATTTCCTTAGGGGGCTGTCCTGTGCAGATACCCTCTAGGAGCACCTAGAGGAGCATCTTCTTTTATTTTTACCAAATTTTGTCACTTTTTCCTCAAGGTAGGTCTGGTCTAGTATTCTTAGCACTTCCCAAAGAAAAAACGTGAAATAATCCCATTTTCAGCATTGATAGCTACTGCTTCTTTGGGCTCTGTGGTGGCACAAGGGAAGGAAGAATTTGACTGATAGGACAAGATGGCACAGACTGCTTTGCTGCCAAGGATGAGCATCCTGGTGAACTGATCTCAGCCAGGGATGCTTCTCCCACAGTGCCAGCTTCTCTTACCAGGGATGAAACTTTATCCAAAACAGTCCTGCAGAGCAGCATGACATGAATGGCTGAAGTTGTTAAACAAATTTGTCTTACACTTCTTGGCAGTGAATATATACTTGAGAAACACTCAAACTGGTAACACCCCCATGATAATCGTGTTCTTATATAGGAATCTGATTTTTTTTTTTTAAATTAGAAGTAATCATGTTTGTTTTAGCTATATTATTAGCAAAATGGCCACTGAATGGCATACTTGGTTTTTGGTTTTTTTTTAAAGTATTGAAACCAGACTCATCCTAAGCTATATTTATTTGTGATAAAAATACCTATTTTGAATAGTGCCATAATATCTAATTTGAGAATTACAAAATTATACAGGGAAAATATTCAAGTGGTTTTTTTCTGAAATAGTATACCTAGACTGAGGGAATGCACAAGTTCAGGGATTCCTTGTAATGACAATAAATGTTGAGGTATAATTAGTAATATTTTTGAAAATCAACAATTGTTTTTTGAAAGAAAGGTACATTTTAGTTTCAAACTGGAACACAAATTACTGTATTTTTCTTACAATAGTGCTGAACTTTTATTTGAGGTTCCCTGTTTCTGAAAGCAGACATGATGGATTGAAATAAAAGATAATTTATTGCAATGCTTACTTTCAAGTGCAGAGAGAAGCAGTGTAATTGTAATTTACAGTAGCTGTCAAGGAAAATCTATCACAGATGACATTAAAATGACTTATTTTGCCTGAGCCACTTATTGTTTAAATGTGCATAATCTGATAGAAACAGATTTTTTTAAAATCTGCTTTATATTGTTCTAAATTAATATCAAAACATATACTTATGTGTTAAACACTTTAAACCATTTATTAATACTTTCATCACTATTTTTTTTGTAGGAGTTGAAATTTGGTTTATTTAACAACATCACTTTTAAGTTCTTTAGCTCTCTACATTCATAACATTTTCATGCACTTAGATTCACTGTCTAAAAAGCAGATTTCAAACTAGATACATTTTTGTCTGAAAACATCAAAAATGGTAGAAGAAAATGGACCATTGGGACCAATTCCATCTACACTGGAACTGACCAATAGTTTTGATATGCCTTCCAGTAGAAAGAGGTAGCAAAACCCCAAATTTTTCTAAGCAAAGTAACTTATGAACCCATGCAATCTTTTATTTGCACCTTGTTGCCAACAGAAGAATGAACTGCTATCAATTAAATACTCAGTATCAGCTACT
Organism: Poecile atricapillus; assembly: GCF_030490865.1. Taxonomy (NCBI): domain Eukaryota; kingdom Metazoa; phylum Chordata; class Aves; order Passeriformes; family Paridae; genus Poecile; species Poecile atricapillus. The sequence continues at coordinate 20,327,483 of NC_081253.1, read as the reverse complement.
GAGCTTCCATAACAAAGACTATGTTAGAATATTGACTGCAAACTTACTCCGAGATACAATTATTCTGAAACTTGCTGTAGAAAGGAAATCTTCTCATTATTTGTGCATAAGATACATTCTGCATATGACTGGAGCATCTTTACAGAAAAACTGATGAAAGAAACCTAGACCCATTTCCATTCTGATAGACCTAAATGTTTTCAGCTTGTCAGTACTTGTTCTCAGGCATTTATAATATCTAATTCTTGTGAAACTTGAGATTTTAATGTGTGTATATATATATATATATATATATATATATATATATAAAAAAATATGTATTATAAGCTTGTCTGCAAGCAAATGTCAAATGACAAATAACCTGAAACACACAGCTTCACCAAGCCAAGGTGAGCTTTCAGCAGAGGGAGTGTTAAAGTAGTTCTAAACAAATCAGTACATTTAAATTGTCAACACGATAAAATCTTGAGAAATAAAGTTAATGACCTGCTATTTTATATGCAGTTTTGAACAGCTGCTAGCTTCAATTAATCTGCTTTGCAAAGGGGACACTGACTATATATTTACATTTTGCAAGTAAACTGACCTCTGTAACAACATAGCAAAAATCCAATGTCACATTCAACTCTGTTCTTTTTCTTCTCCTTCTTCTTCTTTCTTTCTTTTTTTTTTTTTTTTTAACAGCTAGAATTAATGTCGTGAATCTGTAATGAAATGCATTATCCTGCATGGAGATTTATCAGATTTTCCAACTGAATGCCATGCTTTGCTAGCACTAGCTGGAGTTCACCTGCATGTTGGTGTGGCGTGTGGCTCTTTTTTGTAAAGAGTTAAGTTGAACACAAAAAAAGGGAACAAAGGTCAGCACCCAGCCGCCACTTGAATGTGAGATTTTTCTTTTTATTCCCCTTGATGTATACTAGGCTCTGTGTTATTAGTCTTAATGATGGAAAATTGTAGTGTTGATACAAATCTTTTTTTCAAAGTAGTAGGCGGGAGCTCCATTTGTTAGTAAGTTTTTTTGTGACTAAAAGCCATGGACAGTACATTTATGTAGCAGTAAAAGGCCTAGATGCTCTTTCCATAGCAGAGCTAATTATTCCTACTGTGACCTTACTGATCTACCCTGTTCCTAGTACATCTCATCTGCACGCCTGTTCCTCTGTGTAGATGGTGTCAGAGAATATGAAAAACCCTATAATGAAACCATTTTCATGATGGAGAAAGGCTACTGGAGTTGCACTTGCTACAAAGAGGCTCAATTATATGAGTAATTGTGATAATTTTCTACATTCATAGCCTTCAATGGGGAAAAAAGAATGAGAGCCACAAAAGAAAATTACTTTAACAAGAAAGTACAGAGAGTAAAAATGGAAGAAGAGACAAAAAGGGGGAAAAAATAACCAGAAAAAAAAAGTTTAAAAAATAGATCTGGAGGGAGGAATAGCAAGACAGGGAGAACAACAGAAATGCTCAAAAAGCCTATGTGCAGCTGTGTTGCACAATTAAATTGAATTTTTTTTCTGCAGTTGATGAATGTGACTACTGCAAATGTGCCTCTGTAGTTAGCTATCATTTGTTGTTCCGTGACAGGAAAAGGATAATTACCTCTCAGAGAGAATCAAAGGCTGACATGCCCTTTAGACACAGCCATGAATGCAGAGCTCGATAGAATGCTTGAATAAGAATCCAGTGTTCTGTGCCCCCTTCTACTCAAGAATAAATTTTGTTAAAATGCAAGAGCACCACCAGTAAATTTGTTGAACCCTAGGTGTTCAAAAATATGAGGTGCATCTATCGACTCATCCCATTTGCAAAAATAAAACTACATTTTGAATTCACTTCTATTATATTCATGGACAGTAAGATAGTGAGATATGCATTAAATTTCTTTTCCCAGTAGGGGTCTGATTCAACATTTCCTATGAAAGAACAGAAAGACACTATCCTTTTTCTCCAGGCTAGTTAGCCTATAATTTAAAACTGTCAAAAACACAATTTTATACAAAGTCTTCAATAAAAGCTTCTCAGATATAACCCAAAGAGGTTTTACTAAAGTTTGATTCAGACTCTGTTACAATATTTTTAAAGCTATAAATATATCTAACTGATATTTTGCCGTTCTCTTTTTTTCTTAAAGTATTTGAAGATTTACAAAGAAAAAAAAAAGGCAGCATCCTTTCAAGGTGACTAAGCCTTGCAGCTTTTAAGTAATCAGAATGAATTCAATAGCTTGTTGGGACCATTAGCAGTCCGAAGAAGTATTGCTTAATGAAATGTATATGATATATGTCTATTTCTTTCTTTTGGCAAACATTTTAAAATAATCCATAGGTACTTTCAAAAAACTAAGGCACATTTTTATTTAAAGCCATCAGCAGAAGAGTCATGACTGCATTTATGTGAAGGCTAGAAGAGATGCAAAATAGGGAAAAATCTCTGAATGTCAGCTCTTTTTTCCCTGTGACGTTAGCAGGCACTGCTCTTTGTAAGATCAGAAGCTCTCGAGTTAAATATTTTCGTAGTTTTTAAACAAAGAGCTTATTTATATTGACTAATTCCTTTGTAACAGTCAATGAAAACAATGGTTTCTAACTGTCTTACACTGTTAGACAGATGTGGTGTACTGTCACACACAAATAAAAAATAAACAAAAGCCCACTACAAATTACATCGGTTAATTCAAATCTACTTTATGAATATATTTGTCTTTTTCTACAGTTATCTTTGCTGACCCTAGTGTAATTCACTTTAAAAAAAATACCTCTTACCCAAGGAACAACATTATAGCTTGGCAGTTCACATACTGATATCAGACTGAAATGATGGTTTTGAATCATAAAACATGTCATCAGCTTTATACCAAACCACCAATAACCTTTGTCCCATTTGCCAGCCCTCCTTTTACTTGTCAATATAAGGCTTACCTGATTGTGTTTCCAATTACAGAGAAGGGAGCCCCTGGTCTGCAAGCTGCAATTGCTTCATCTCTACATTTCCTGGCAACCTCCACTAACTTTTCACCAGATTTATCCACATTGCCCACCAAAAAGGTTTCAGAAGTGTCACCATGGTAGCCATTGTAATACACCTAAACATACGCAGAAACGTAAAGACATTTTTTCATTTTGCATCCAGAAACAAATCATCATCTTAATTAAATCCATTCTTTCTAGGAACAAGCGATATATTGCAACAGACAGACAGGTAAGTCATATTTGCAAGACTGGAAAAGCAAAACATTGCAGAGGAAAAGAAAAAAAAAAAAAAGCTTGGAAGACTGCAAGGTGCCTAAGGGTTACCAATGTTGCCAATTAAAAATTCAAGAAAAGCAGAAGCTGTGCATCAGTGCCCAGCAGTGCACCAGGCAGTGACACTGCTCAGCCACAGGACATGAGGATAACTGGGCTGCTTGCGAGATGGGTGGCGGCCGTGGATGGGCTGAAGCAGGCCCTGGGGGCTGTCGGGTGCTCACCCATCCTGGCCCCCGGCCCTGCAGCCAGGGACCTGCTTGCACCCCAGAGGGGCAGGGACTGAGCCCCAGCGCTGGCCGTGGGCACGGGGGAACCTGCTGGCTGGCAGGGAGGTGAATGTCCGCAGTCAGCAGCCCCCGCTGGAGCTCTGAGGTGAGAGCCATACCCTGCCACCAACAGCCAGAGTGAACCCCACAGAAAGCAAGGACCAAATCCAGTCAGCTGTTGCAGGTTTTCTTGAATCTAATTTTTAAGCTGTAATGTGGCATTATCATTGGATTTTACTTCTGATTCCCAGAGATAAATTTTGATAGAATAAATGTACTGTTGTGGCACTGAAAATTTTCATGTTCTGAAAATGAAACATGCTGTTGAATTAATTACATACTGTTTTTTCTCTTTTCTTTTTGACATTTTATAGGTTTTAAACGTTAGCTCTCCTGAAATTCTCTGTTGATCACAAGAGATCCTGGCTATGCACTATGGAGCTCTGCAACACACCATTAAAATGGGGTTTGCAGCCCTGCACATGGCAGGCAGGCCCATAATTGTAAGACTAAGTGATATTTCCCTAGAAAAATACAAATTATAATGGTGTACAGTTTTGATCTTCTTAAACATTTTTTCTCCCTCAAACAGTGGGAAACTATCCTTTTACAACTAATTACTCACCAAGCTCGAACCACTGAACTTTTGCCACTGGCAAACTATTTGGGAAAGACAGACTCACATTCTTTTTGGTTGATTCCAAACTAAAAAAAACCCCACAATCCCAAAAACTCCATGCTACAAACAGTTTATCCCAAGGCCAGGTTTGTCTTCAGGCTGAGATACAAAGAAAATGCAGGCCACTAGGAGCAAGGGGTATTTTAAAGAAAGGTGAGTGCCAGCAAGGGCCTAACTGTTGCCACCGCTCTGGCAAAAAGCAGCTGCAATCCTCTGCTCTACACCTTCCTCTGCCAGTTCAGACTATCACAAAATCTTATTTTATTTTTTTATTTAATGCCCATTGGGCAGGTTTTAAAGTAGATAGTTCATACTTAAACCAAACTAGTTTGTTTTTAGCTCTAGCAAGTAAAACACACAAACCCCCAACATTAGACATCATCATCCTGGAAAAGCAAACACAGATTTAAAACGTAACAGGAAAGTTAAAAAAAAAACAACAAAACAAACAAACAAACAACAACAAAAAACCCAACAACAAACCAAATAATAATTACTGCAGCCCATCAGCTGCAATTACATATTTCTGATGTTAATAAACTACAACCACAGCAACTGTAACATACTATTTCCTTAAAATTCAGTGAAAGAACCAAGTTGTAGGAAACATTGACCTGGTAACAATAGGCTGAAAATTGCACTATGCTGAGGATCCAGTAATGGATAACACTATTGTCTCTATATTAAAACCCATTTTCAAGTCTACATGTTTCAAGCCTATAAAATTTGTATTTCATCTATGAAATGCTACCATCTTAATTGTCCTAAAATGGACTTTTTTTGTCCAGATAATTTGTACATAGTGCTAGGTGTTTAAACATAACAACTTGAGTATTATTTAATTACTTTATAGAACCTGTACACAATTATAAACAATTTGTTGTGCAATATTTACTTTGATTTTTATTCCGTGAGGCTGTGAAATGCCCCAGTTTTGCTCATTAAAAATAAGCTAAGAGATCAGTTAATAATGCTGAAAAGTAGGATTTTTTCCTCAGTTGCTTTGGACTAAGCAATTATCATACACAGCACAGTTCAGTTTTAAATGATAAAAAAAATCTTACAAGGGTAGTCAGAAATTGCCATCCTTGCAAGAATCTTCACATTCACAGGAATGTCAAGATTTATTTTATTTTATGAGAGTAAATTAAAAGCAAAGAAATATATGTCTGCAAAAAGGCCAGTAATATTTAGTCAGACATTTGTAAAGCAGAATGGACAAGACATGGACACTGTGTTAATAGAAAAAAGTTTCATTTAGTTTCTCATGGAAAGTATCTGTGATACGAGTCGATACTTTTTTATTCTACAGTATCATTATTATCCTGACAGACTGAACAAAAAGTAAAATGAACCTTAAGGAGGTACAAAGAAATATGATTTAAATCCTTAGTTGTTGCAAACTGATTTAGTTTAATAAACTGAGCAAAGCAACACCAGTTCACACCAGTAAAAATGAAGGCAAAAAATGAAGTTTAAAAATGCCAGACTGCACTGTGTAAACCTGCTAGTCAGAATTCTACAATTAAAAAGTATGGAGATGGGAAAGAATTTAAAAAGATCAAAAACCCAAGGCAAACGAAATCCAGTTTGGATCACATGTGCGTATATAATGGGAAAAAGGTCGTTGACCCTAATTTTAATAGAAAAAATATTTTAGAAAGCTTGAATCTCATGCTCAGAGGTAGGTCTGCTAAAGATTTCTTCACTCTGCCAGTATGATAGTAGTATCAAGTTACCAATAGGTTCTTTAATGATTTTAAAAGCTTGTTTTTATGAGATTCTACTCCCTTGTATGTGACATATTATTGCAAAATAATGGTGGGATTCAAAAAACATCTGTGTTCATATTAGAAATAAACAGCACTTAAAAAAAATAAAAACATGCAGAGCAAAAAAGAAAAAATACTTCTACAAAACATATATATTTTTTTTTTCTTAAATGAAATGAGAATTAGGTTTCCAGTTCCTGTGCTTTCTTGCTCCTAGGAAAACCCAGCCTGTGTTTATTTAAATAGCTATAATTGATGATTCCCTGGAAATATTAAGTCCTGGTTATATCACACTATTTGTTTCTGTTCAAAAGGTTCAGGGCTTCTATACCAGAAATGGAACACAACACTACCTTCAGGGATTTTAATAAATGTAGGGAACACTGCTAGCAAAAGAGTTGCTGTCCAAATAGACTGACATACCCAGGCCAATGCAGCCTCTAATGACAGAGTAAGATAATGTCAGGCCCCACTCAAAATCAGCAGGAAGAGGAAGATCAATCTTGGCAGAGTGAAGGAAAAATGCTGGCTTTCTTCATGTTAGCTCATCTCATACATATCTATCTTCAGCTGCTGCCCAGTACTGTGGTGCTCTGCATTAACTACACAGTGGATCAATAACAATTACACCTTCTCAAAAACATGACACATAGCAGGATTGGGTTGACATTTCACTTAGGCCAACATTGATCTCAGTGCATCTGATTCCAGTCCTAAATTCAAGTCAGGCCTGGGTCTAGCTGGAATAAACACACAGTTAAAAACAAAAAAGGAAACCAGCTGCTTGTGCCTTGGCTCAGAAGTAAACAGCACATCCATCTGTGCATCCCCCATCTCCAATCCACTATTCTTCCTGTTGCTACTAGTGATTCTAAAGTTGATCAAAGACTATTTTTTATATGAATTACTCACCGTGACATCAATGTTGATAATATCTCCATCCTGAAGAGGTCGACTGAAACATAAACAGAAAAAAAAAATAACGGTGATAGACAGTTCCCAACAAAGGGAATATAAGAATAAACACCTAATGACACATACATAAAAAATCAAGGGGTAGATATTTTGTGATGGAGGAAGGCAGAAGCAAACAGAATAACCATTTTTAATGTTCAGCTCTGACTATTTAGAGAACAAGTGTAGCTGAATATAAAATAATGAGAAACAACTACCCGAAAAACATATCAACACCTGAAAAATCCACCATTATATTTATTCTTTTTCTCTCACTAGGGTTCATATTTTACTTTGTGAGTAGCTGAATGTATTGAGAATAAAAAAAAAAATCCCACATAAATTCAAATATATTTATTCCTTAGCCTATACTTATTTTGCTGGATGAACAAAAAATCAGACCATACTGGGTTTTTTTCCCCACACACACTAAAGTCAAAATGCAATATGCTATTTTTCTTTAAGTGTCTGGACAAACAGGATAATATATTTTTTTTCCTATTTCACATATATTTCTATAATAGCTGTCAGCATCATAGAGTAACATGTTCTGCATCTACAATGTGTTTAAGAACGACATTTAGTTAAGCTGAAGTTTATTCAATATTAGATACAATTTATTAATTTCAGTTTAACACTTTAATTTCCAGTCGCAAAATGTACATTATTGAGGAAATACCTGTCAGGAATACCGTGACACACCACATTGTTTACGGAAGTACAAACAGATTTTGGAAAACCTCCATAGCCCAGAGGTGATGGATAGGCATTCTGTCTGATTATTTCATGATGAACAATGGAATCTATTTCTTCAGTTGTCATGCCAACCTAAAATATCAAACATAAAATCCTGTTAAAAAAGCAAAGAGAGTTTCTTATATTTATTGAATATGATTGCAGCCAAGCTTCAATGAAATATTGGACGTTTCAAATATACTGTTTTGATACAAAACACTATACTGTCTGATATACTTTATTGATGTATGGACTTTCTTTTCTGAAAAAAGAAAAGATTTTAAATAAAACATGCATTAGAAATGAGCACTCAAATGTTCCTAGAAAACCTAAAATCCTGCCTACTTCCTTTCTGTTCTTTTTTCCACATCTACTTTCTCAAAGACACCAATTTCCCATGGCATCGTTTCAGTAGCTGCTACAGAAATATCTTCTTTCAATGCTTTCAGTCCCTTAAAACAAAACATTATTTCCCCCTTTTATTTGTAAAATAAAGGATATTAATTCTTATAATTGCCCAGTGCGTTCACCAAAATGTATTCAAGCATTTTAAGAAATTGTTTTCCAGGTATTCCTATTTTTTTTTTCAAAACATTGAAATATTTAGATTCAAATTTTAAGGATAATTTACTTAAAGTTGCCATAGCCTGGATGATCATTATGAATCTGCAAGTACTGACCCATCATTTTTAGAAACCTTCATTTTTATGTTTAATATTTTCTAGATTAATCTTTTCCTCAAGATTTTACATATTAAAAAAAACCCTTTCATAAATCATTCAGCCATTTTCTGGATGTCCATGGAGTGCAAAGTGCACATGCATAAAACAACATTATTTTTGCTTTTCTTTTGGATCAACTGGAATGGTTAGAGCTGAAATTTGGTAAGGAAACCTCTCTAATCGAGGAGTACTTTTGAGGGTTCCTCTATAAATTGATTTTGCTTTGAAAGAGTTCTGAGCCTTTGAAAATCATACTTTGTATGGAGTATCATTCTTAGCACACTGAAGGAAATATCACAGTGGCTGTGACTGTGGAGTAACATGTGAAACACAGGTAGGCTGTGGTGCTGGAGACAGTTATATAGAGAAATATTGCGTGGCCATGCACAGTCAATACAGGAGAGTGCACTTGAGGATAAAACCAGGTCTGTTTACTCAGCTGAATTTTGTTCAGCACAGAAACGTTGTTGGGCAGGTGAGGAGCAATGAACGTGGGTTCAAGACCAGGATTTGGAATTACTGCACATGCTCCCGCTTTGCAGCAGCCATGGCAGCCTCAGTGCTGGGATGGCAGCCACAGCCTTGGCAGGCTGTCTGGACTGGACACAGCAGATGCTGGTTCTGGATAAATACAGGTTTGTTCCTCCTGCCTTTGCTGAAACATCTTCATCTCTAGCCCACAGACAAACTGAACTGCTATGTACCCGGCTGGCTGCTGCCTACTGCTGCTCTGCTCAAGCAATTTGATGTAGTTTTTGGATACTCAGCAGACAGATCTCTGGTCTCTGCATGGCTTACACCCTGTGAAAAGTTCTGCTTTTAACAGTATGTGCTTTACTTTTAAAGATACTTTTGCTAGCTGGGCAAGTTTGGGGTGGCACCTGCTGTGCCCCTAATCACTTATTCGGAACAGGGCAATTCAATGGTATATAATAAAATATTTTCATGTCAAAGAATCTGCGGTTTTATTCCCAAAATCTGTTACTCAAACCCAGGAAAGCTATCATATATAATACTGTATTGTAATTTGAAATCCCACAGGCAGTAATGGCAACATCAAAACCATGTTCAAAATATATCTCTCTGTATCCATGGATTATAATGCACCTTTGTTATATTGGGGGATCTTACTGCCATTAGCTAAAGCACAGGCAAGAGCCAGTTTGGAGGACTGTGTGCAAGGTGGGTTCAGCAAGATAACAGGAACAAGTGGAGGGATGGGACTCTTCAGGTAAAATAGGAATGTAGAGTTCAGATTATGAGAAAAGGGTAAAAGAGCTTGCTTTGTTTAGTCTGGTGCACAGCTCTATTCCTGCATAAAAGGAAAGACACAAGGAAAGGCAGGAAACTGCTTGAATTACAGAGCAGTGCTGGCACAAGAACAGATGGGTATAAACTGACCACGTGCAGCAACAGGCTGGAAAGCAGAAGATGCTCACTGTCAATGAGGGAGAGTTTTGGAGCATCCTCACACTCAGGGGAGTCTTGAACAAACACTTACTTGTGTAAAACAGAGCTCGCCATCAGTCTGTGACTAACTTGGGCTGTACTCTCAGCATTGCAACTCCAAATGCCACCTCTCTCCCAGTTATACAGGTCCTGGTTATGTAATTATTAACTTATATAACTTTTTGCTTCAAAACATTCATTATGTGTGTGTAGTATTTTGCTATTACGTATGATTTGGCACATAATATGAACTGTGTCTTAAACTACACCATACTGCATACATTTGTGTTTACACATGGTAACAACCAAAGAGTATTTGTGAACTACTGCTCTCATTCAAAACCCACACTGCACCCTGAACCTTTGGAGTATGTATATGCCTTTAAATGAATAAGTTTTATTGTACTGAAAAATAACTGAACATTAAAAAGTTAAACATGCACAAAGCTATGTAAGATTAAAGCTTCAGGCAATTTTGTTATTTGCCATCCCAGCTCCAGAACTAAACCTTTGTGAAAGAGTGATGATAGCTGAAAGAAAAATCCCCTTTTAAGTCAATGGCATTGACCTACAGTCCCCATCTACCTCTGCATCTCATAGCTACTCAACCCATTTCACCTTATCCAATATGCTATTACATGAAATACCAAGGCAAGGCTAAAAAAGCATTTCTTCATCTGCAAAACCTGGTAGTAGGCTCCTCCCTCTACATTTTTTCATGGGAGGTATCCTAAAAAGCATACTGTAGGAACATTTCTGGAAATCATGAGGGTTTATTATCAATGCACTCTGGAAAATTGTGTAGAATTTGGCAGCTGTTTTTTCCAATGGCAGCTCTGTGAGACATACTGGATCCCACAGGACAGTGAGGGCTGAAGGATGGACAGGAATGGAGGAGGCAGACCAAGTGTGGGCTCGTACACATGCAGAGCTGGGAAGAATAACATATGAGGTAGATGGGTCACGAAATGAAAGGAGAAAATGTGGCATGTGCTTTAGGATTTGACACAATCCAAAGTGAAGGAGATTAGAAACACTGAGATATTACACCTGAGCCAGTCAGTAACTATACACTATGTAGGTCCAAAGTACAGAAATAAATAAGCAGAACTGAATCAAAAGTTAATAAATCCTTATTTTTTCAGGATCAAACTTAAAATTGGATACACATTATAGGAAAGTTAAAACAACAAAAAAGTAGGAAAAAATCCCAAATAAGTGAAAACAAAGACACTCAAGCTGTTATGGGACTTCTGTAATTGTTACCTTTAAGCCCTTTCCAGCCAGAAGCAGGACATGACGGGCCAACTGACAAGCTTGACGAAGCCCTTGAATCTGATCTTCATTCTTAATTTCTATGTCGTCTCCCCAGTCTGGTACAATGCCTGTCGTCACATAGTCTGGCTTCTTTATGTGCTTGGAGAAAAAGGATTGAAAATGAAGATCAGAAAACTGAGCATGACAATGGGATCATTTTCTCAGATACTGCCTCCTGCTTCATGGCAGCTTGCCCTTTCTGTCGTAGTATCGACCTTCCTAAGCCATCAGGGCAAACCCTCAAGGCTGCCTCAGTATTTCTTCCACTGCCCTTTTGAACTTAACATTGCCTGTTACTACTGACTTACACAGTCTGTTAGCCTTCCAGTGCTGAAACCCCAGATACTGCAGCTGACTTCCAGCACAGACAGTTTCAAGTTAGGAAACTGGGAGAAAGACTTAAAAACTCTTCATTTTCTTTTGCAAAGAGGGACATTTTTTACAAAAGGCATCTAAACACTGGAAGTGATTGGACAAACATACAGAATTAGTCTCAAAATTAAACCTGATCAAATCCCGTGTTTCTCATTCAAATAAAACTCTTATTGAGAAATCCATGAGATTGTTTTTTGACTAAGAACCTTAGGATTTAACTTATTTTAATACAGAGATTTTTACACAGTAATCTAGTTCATATGCTGTGTCCAAATTTGTCCACCTACAACATCACACAAAGACATCCCAATTTGCTGTGTCAAGGGAAGTGTAATAAGCCTCATTTTTTCCACAAAAGAACTTCTCAGCCATTGTTTGAGGTGAAATTTAATATCTGATTTTTAAAAATCCACAAGAATTTAATTATGTTTATAAACATGAAAGCTAATAAGAATAGCAATGTCTTGCACGGAGTTGGAAATGTACTTTCTCTCAGCAGGTCCTGGACTATTTCACTGGCTGCAGAAGAATCCCTTTGCCCATGACAGCCAAGCTGATTTTCTGCCATGCTGGCCACAGGGTGAGTTTTGCACTGACTTCACAAAATACTGAGTCAAGCTGGCTGGCAGAAAACAAAGCAGGCATTTTGGCTGTACACAAAACAACCATACAACAACAGGAGTTGTTGGAGTAACAAAGAATGGGGCAATTGATGAACTCTACTGGGATTTTAGGAAGACTGTTACAGGTATTTTATGTCTAATCTGATAAAAACTGAAAGTATATTTGGCAAACTATTGCCAACAGGATTTCAGATTCCCATTTCTTTAAAATTAATGCCATATCAACCTTAACAATGTCCCATTGCAGTAGTTTGGGCCTTAGTTAAAAAAACAACAACAAAACAACACCATTTGTTGGATTAGCAACTCCATACACAGTATCACCCCTGCCTTCCTCTTGGAGGGCACTTGCCTATTAACTGAGACATGATCCTACTGACCTCTAAGAACTGTGAAGGGAAAAGCCCAAAGCAGCATACATACAAATATCTATGTGGACAGTTTCACACCAACATCTTAAAAAACACTGTGATTTCAGTGTGATTTCTGGCATATTCAGAATGAAAGCAATAATTTTGCCCTCAAGTTTTCAGAGTTCATAGACATGGAGTGATTTTTAGATGTCTGAGAACTCTGATGTGGGAAGATAACTTTTCATTATGACAATATATTTCTTTCTCTTTATCTAAAAGAAGCATCTAGATACAGAAAATAAAGTTTTTTAATTCTATGATTTTTAAGCTTTTGAAAATATATAGAGCATGTAACCCTATGTTCTCCCTGCACAGAGAGCTTCCACAACCTCTGGGGATAAGAGCCCTACTTCCACCATTCTTATATGATTTCCTATCTAACAACTTTTAGTATATTTGGCCCTATATTTGGCATAAGAAATCTATATTAAAATGAAAAACAAAATTGTAAGAAGTACTAATGCACATCCTGTGAAGCACTGTTTAGAAAGGGTACTTTGGTTTCTTTTGGCTAAAGAAAAGATACTAAACAGTTAATCTCTATGCTGTAATTAAACAGGGGAAAAAAAAGAAAAGGAAAAAAAGGAAACCAGAAGTGGAGCACATGTTAAATTTGCATTTTCATCAAAAAGTCCCTTTTGGCTCTAAAGTAAATAAAAACAAAAATATATGTTGCAAGGAAAAAGAACACTCAGGCACAAAAAAGAGAAGTTTAAACCATACAGTGGGGCTGTGGGACAGCTACCAGCAGGTATTGTACATTTTCTTTCTAACATAACCAAATAATAAAACCATCAGCAAAATATAAGCATTTTTATAATTAGCTTACTGGAGATTTATACAGAAGGGGACTCAGATGATCATGAATGATTCCTACTGACTTCTGGTAAGACTGTCTACAATTGCTCCAAACAATAATCTGGACCCAGAATTTTCGACAGATAATTATAATATTCACATTTATTCTACTATAACTGAACAAGCCCCAGGTTTGAACTCCCTCATAACTAAATACATAACTGAGTTTAACATGGTAGACAGCTGAACATCAGCTCTCCTATTTCAAATACCAGACCAAGCAACAGGACAGTGATCCAACCCCCAGCTGCTGGACAACAAATACACTTGATCATGACTGCAGTCAAACTCTACACTGGCTGAAGAACAGATTAGGTAACAGCAATTGCAGTACCTTAGGAACTTGGTGAGCTGGAGAAACCATGGCTGGCCAAACTATACTATAAGCAGCATTTCTTTGTCCCTGAAAGAAGAAGCATCTTTGCTGATGATTGCTTGAGTGCCTGTGCAGGTAGTTACGATTGCACAAAGGAAAGATTATGTGGCAGCCAGTCACAGAACCTGTTAAGAGATAAATTAAAAGTTATTAAATTTCTTTTTCTACTTCCACATTACAAAATGGAGAGTATGCAAAAAGAAGGGCATCATGTAAAAAAAACCACAGAACTCATGTAGTTGCTGAGGGTAATTCAAATCTTGTACTGTTTAAGAGCAGAAAGAACAAGAAGGAATGAGAACAAAAAACCTTCAAAGTAATATTCTGAAGCTTTATAAAATACCAAATCAGTTTTGGTTTGATGCATTAAAAAGCAGTGTGGGTAAATTTCCCCACCATTTACAGACAGGAGTGATACCCTAACTGGCCTCTGCTTGGAGCAATTTGCACAGCTGCACTGTTGAAGGCTTGGCAAAGCAGTTAATAAGGCACAATAGCAAGAAAACAAGACAAAAAAAAAAAAAAACAAAGAAGATTTAATGTTATTTCATACAATATTTTCAGCTGTATTTCTGCAGAATTGGTCACATATTTGAGCATGACAGAGGTAATGTTGATCTTTGTCTTGTTGCTCAAGACACAAAGAGCAGGTCCTTTTGTTCAGGGGGCACCAGAAGAAACTTCAGGAGTTATTTTTAATCTTGGCCAGAAGTAATTGAAGGGATTAAAATTTGCAATTTATTTGGAGTATTTGAATCAGATTTCAATTTAATTAGCATGGGAATTTGGGGTGAAAGTTTCATAGTTCAAACTTAGTAGTTGGGCAATGACACTTCTGCCCCCACAAAAAAGGAAAAAAGGAAAAAAAAGAAAAAAGGAAAAAACAGAAAAGAAAGAGCAGTTGAGACCCAAAGGCTCTCAGAGACATCAAAACCAAAATAATGCACCACAAAAGACAATGCTAACATCAAAACCAGAAAATTCAAAAGGATTATTGACAATGCCCAATTACATTACAATTACAGAGTGTGTATTTCCACTACTCAAATGTTCCACAATATAAACATTGGTTCTTTTGTGAAACATAAGTTTAACGTAATAGTTGATCTGCTTCTGAAAAATGTCATTATGTATACAAATACAGAGCAATCTTGTGGCAAGTAATCCTGACGAATAATTATTCTTCAGTAAAACGGTTTAGTTTAAACAGAAGTAACTAAAGATTTTTGTATCACAGAAATTAAGAAATTAGTCTACTGCATATTTTGTAACTAAAAATTTTGTAAGTAAAAATATTTATCTCCAGAATAATTTCCTTCTTATCTTGCATGCTTTTATTCTATTGTACCTTTCTTCCTTTCCTTTGGATTCATTTATCATGTTCAGATGCAGAAATTATATTATCCTTCCACATGTGCAATCTTTCTAAGACAGCCCTTTTACAGTATTCCATGACATACAGAAGATTTGAGTTATGCACTGCTTTGGAGCCCCAAGCCCAGACTGAATGAAATAGTTGCATCAGGTTTGTGTTAGAAATGTTCCCAACTGTCTCTTTGCACTGATCAGAATTACATTTACGTTCTAATATCTGAAAAGTTAAAATCTAGGTGTAGAAACTTTTAGTCATGCAAATATTTACTGGTGGTTGTTGTTGTTGTTGTTGTTGGGTTTTTTTGCTCATTTGTTTTGTTTGGGTTTTTTGCTTGGTTAATTTTTTTTGTTTTGGTTGTTGTTGATTGCTAGCTTTACTTGTAGATAAATAACAAAGTGGAGCTGAGGTTCACATCCAGCTCTCAGTATAACCGAAGTACCCAATGGAAGCTACCTTTTTCAAAACAGAAGCAAGTGCCTCCAGGGAAGTGGAGCAGTTAAGAGTGGGCTGGATTGATTTGGTAGCCTATTAAGTAGAATTTAAACAGCAGACTCATAATCTCCTTTCCTAGAGTCTCCTCCACAAGAAAAAAAATCATTGTCTAATTAACAATAATCACCCAAACATACAAAAAAAAGATAAAGGGTCACCTAAACTGCAACTGTAAGCACGTCTGAAGAACCCAAAGCATCCTACAAACTCCCTGTCTGGTTTGTACTCATTTCTGGAATTTGGAAGCACAGAATCTGCTGAGGCAGCAACTTTTGGGCCATCAGAAGTAGCAATCACTCTGACAGTGTAAGCCAAGTTGCCTCTTCTACGAAGTGCTGTTGAAGTACCTTGCTCTTAGCACAGCTAAAGGTACTACAAATATATCAAAATCCCACACTCACTGCTGTGGTTAGCTGAAGTCCACACGGACATCAGTATGTGAACATGCATTTTAAACGCTCTCCTTGATGCCCAGAATGCTCCCTGGGCACCTTGTCTACTGTGCCACAATTTAACTGGGGAAGAATGGTAAAAGTGTGCTTGTAAATTATTCCCAATGCGCTCCCCCAAATACACACTCTTAAATACATTAAACCATATCCATGGGTGTACGTCTATTGACTAGCTCACATTCAGAAGGGATGTTTTATTCAGAATAAAATTTTTACCTCTATTCTCCCAAAGATACACTGCAAGTGTTGTCACAAAATAACAGGATAATAAGGTACCATAGCCTGTTGTTATTCTACTAACTACTCATTATAAACCAGATGCATACAAAAATACCTACTACTTGAACAGATGAAATGAGACAAGCAAATAAGTATCACCATTGTAAAATACAATTCCTAAATTATATCACAAGAATTATAAACACAAGGCAACTAAACCTTTATTTGAAATATAAAAAATTATAAGAGAAAACATTCTCCTACAAAGTAAAAATAAAATTAAATAAAATGGCATTAAAATACAATGAAGTTACTGGTCTGTAATGAAAATCTGGATTCCATCCACACACTTCCTTCCTTAAGAAGGCCTTCTAATGCCTCCACAGCTCCTTTTATTTTTCGAGCTCCCATATTCCCAGCTAATTCGATATAGCAACATCATCAATCACCTGAGACAGGAACAACTGTCTGTATTCTCCAAGTCTGGCTCAGAGGTTCCCTCCTCCCCACCCCTTACACCCATCAAAGCTTTTCTCATTGCCTTTACTTCTGAAACACTGGTGCTCAAGCACATCCTTTTGTTAAGCCTTCTGTGTATACTAATTACTGTAAGATAGTTCACAAACATGGCATTTATACATCTTCCAGCAGAAACTGGAGCCACCAGAGAGCATGGTGTGTGAAGCTGGGTAAGCTGGTAACAGCCCAGCACAGCCAGGCATACAAAGTTGACCCTTTACATGTTTATTCTGTATCCCAACAGCAAGGCTACCTCACCTGCCATGTGCAACAGAATATTTACTATCAGCTGCACTAAGGAGAATTATCAGCAGTGTTACTGAATCACATCAGCAGCTCGGATGCATCGAGCACAGAAAATTACTGACAATGCTCTGCTGAGCCGCCAGTGAATCCCACTGTGCAATCCTTGTGCGCGCACGTCCTGCCGGAGCCGCTGGATTCCTCAGCACACCTTCCAGACCTTCATCTGGATTAATAATAGAAATATGCACTGTGAGCCCTTCTGAATTACCAGATGAATTTATCTTGTGTGGAAATTACATTTCTTTTCCATTTAAATGAGTCAGTCAGAGGGGCTGAATATGGCATTCAAGAATTATGATGGGTGGGAGCATTTTTAAGTGACTGATTTTGCAGCACAGAGTGCCCTATATTTATTAGCCTTTTACTCTAGGGCTATTTTAATTGTTATCTGTTCATGCATGTTACACTATATAATGAAATGCTCCCATTTCACTCCTAGAGTGGAGAGTTTTTTATGTGTATCTCTATTAATGACCCTTAATTAAGTTGATTTTAGTAATTTAAATGTGATTTTCCTCTGGTCAAGAAGTATTTTTAACGGGAGATGTTGGAAATGAACTCTCACATAAGCCCTTTTCTAATGCTTCTTGTTTAACAGTTACAGCAATTTATCAAGCTATGTTTCCAATGAATGAAGTGTGGGGTAGCTGGGCAAAAAACTGCTCATTTACATGATTCATCAAATGTGATTGTTAGCAACCATTTTTTTCATATTTATTCATGAAAATTTCAATTTTCCAAGCAATTAACAAAAATATTACCAATTGATAAACTTCATGACAGTTCTGAGCTACAATAAATACAAGGGTGCATCTTAAAAGAGACAAGAAATAAATTAACATATTTTAAAATAATTTAGTCACAGCATCAACAGAAGCAGAGTACCAAAATTATTTAGGATTACAAGAATTAACACCCCAAACTATTTAGGAAATAAAATCAACTCGCTCTTTGATAAAGTTAATAACATCAAAAGCATTGTTCTGACAACTCTTTTCAAAATATGTGATTTAATCTTTATTTTTAAACTGAAAAAAGAATGACTGTAGAGATTTTCTTAATATATACTCATTTGGACATGAAACACTAGAGATCTTTCATTTGGCTTGTCAGATAATTTTAATACTCTACTATAATTTACGTTCTTGTACAAATACTCATTTTACTGAAACTTCTGAGGATTAAAGTTAAAATGAGGTATTAAAAATCACTAAGGGTAACAATATATGGAATCCAGCCAATGCAACTAGGTAAGAATACATAGGTTCTTACTGCTAATTACCAAATGTTCCCATTTTTCAATCCAAAATAATGGCTGTGATTTGAAAGACCTTTACTTGTAATTTTAACTATGTCTAATAAAACACTGACTTTGTAACCCCTCATGTTGCAAAGGTATGTCCAAGCTTCTAAAATAGGATGGGAAAGATTAAAGGTCCTTTCCAGCTCTGTGTAACCTGTGTAGCAGAAGAGCAGCTCACATTTCAGATGCAATAACCTGCGCATTTGCTAAAAAAAAAGAAGAAAAAAAAAGGAAAAAAGTCCAAGAACAACATAGGGAAATGCCTGAGGCAGAAGTTGAAACTGATTGGGCAAAGTAGAAGGACAAGAGCCCTTGAAATTAAACAAAAGCAAATTCATTCTGTTGACAGATGTTGATTACATCAAAGCCAAGAAAGAACTTTTTTTTGTTTCACTTTTTTTTTCCTTTTTTGCAACTAATACCTCCACATTTTCTGCACATTATGGATATAATGTATCTTAATCAACATAATCCAACACATGATAATTCTCAAATTTGGTAGAAGTATATTGTAAGAAGGTCTTAACGACAGGCTTCTCCAAACAAGAGTGTATTCACATGGTCATGTCTGCATACCCGTGCTGGTCACGCCATCATCAGCCCCTTACTTCCAGGGGTTAACTGCTCTGGCAGCCAAATAAAATACAGAGAGCGCTGTGTAATTATGGAGACAGTCAAAGGGCAGACTCTATTTTGAAATCTATTTGCACAGACAAGGTCTTCCAATTTCGCTTACAGGAAACAAGCTGGTAAAGGGGGTCTCCTCCTCTCCAGATGCTTTCCACACGTTTTTCCCACATCAGGAAATCGTGGACATGGACACCATGCAGCACTGTTTCCTGGATTGCAGAACTATGTCATTACAAGGAGAAGAGCAAGTCCATGTTTGTGAGAAATATTTCCTCCTAATTGGATGTATTAAGGGAAAGCAAAACCCATAAGGACTACTGAAAATGTGACTAGCAGCAATTTGTAAACAGGACACAGCCACAGCTGTCACGATGGTACTGGAAAAGAGAAAGCAGAAATGAAAGGGTAAAAACACTCTGTTTTTAATAGCATGATTGGGGAAATGAAATATTCATCAGGATAGATGAGACTTCAGTTACAACAGCAACACATTGGTGAAAACTTCAACAACAGCATGCTTATGACTCTATCCTGAGAAACCGAAACACAGGCCAGTATCTTGCAAACATTATATTCTAATTGGGATTGTTTTATTCAATTTTTCTGGAAATTAACAACAGAATTTGTTTAGTTAATAGATGCATTAACAGAACTGTTCTTGTTACTCTCCTAAGAGGCAATGAAGCAAAGCAATGGTTGAACGGTGACCGACTCCAAGGGAGAAGAGTCAGCCCCTCTGCCAGCATCACTGTGACTCCTCCATGTCACAGAAAAAAGTCACTTTTGGCCCTCAGTTATGCTCCTTGCTAATTACAATTCTGTCCTTACTTCATGCAGAGTGGAGCTGGGCAATATGTTGGCTATCTGCCAGTACAAATGAGTTTGTAAATTTATAAACTATATGGAAACGGATTCTTGTTTGGCTTTACTTACTATGATTTAGTCTAGGCTAACAGATTAAAATGATGAATCAGTGCCTCCTGGAATAGTACTGTGCTTCTAATTCATTATTCAGTCAAACTTAGGGCCAACAAAATAGCTGTTCTGCAAGTTGGTAAACTGGGAAACCACAGAGAATCAGAACCCCTTCTATTTACAGGAAGGATGACAGCCTAAGGGTACTTCATCCCAATAATAACAACATTCAAGTACCGGTGCCCAGGTCATGACAAGCCATGACCCTCCCCATAGCTCCTTCAGGAAGCTGGCTCGATGCCACCTTTTATCAGCAGCAACTGACAGTGCAACTTTAACAAACAAGAAGAAAAAATTAGTACTATATCCTTAAAATCTCCTTTGACCAGTTGAGCAGTTCTGTATATATATATACACACACACACAGAGTCACACTAAAACAGTGTAAGAAATAAATTAACTGACTGAGTAAAATTCTGGTATCATTAAACAGTACTTCCCCCTTTTATTATGGGATTTAAAAAATAAAGAGTACAATCAAACTATAGCTGAGTGATATTTATTAAAATACCAAAGGAAATTAATTGTCTATTACAGAACTCGGGATCAAGCTGTACAGTCATTGGGAACACGGCATTGCAGTCTTCAAACAGAGCCTTCTAGCCCAGTGTTATTTCTATTACATTTTCTCTCTCTGACAGAAAAACGCAAAAAGAAAATAAAAAGACAGTGTTGTCTAAAGCAATATCACTGCAAAATGAGGTAAGTCCAGTACAAAAGCTGGACAAAGCAATATTAAGGGTTTCAATCACAGTTACTATCAAGGGAATTTAGGCTCCAGATCACAGCATCTGGCAAGTTTCAACTTTTCTGACTAGCAGGAGAAACATTCCTCTTATGTTACTGCATTCCTTTATTGAGTAAATTAATTTATCATAAAATGAATAAATTAGAATGAGAAACATATCTGTTCAGGCTTCCATATTTATCCAAATAAATTTTCCAAGCACTTTCTATCTATCTTTAGATTTTTTTAAAGATCAGAGACTTTACTTTTGCTTGAAAGATTGGTTATTGTATTAATGGTTTTGATTTTATAAGGAACTAACAACTATTGGAACAAGTTAGTTTAAAAAATAGCAGTTGTTTCAGATTAAAATAATAAGCTATTCAAATAGTCCTTACACACAGCACAATACCAAATCTTGTTGTTTATATGCACCCACCCACAGCTCTAACATTCATTGAATCCTACTGGGTTAAAATCTTTTCAGGCGCTCTGTTAAAAAACTGTTTTTCAACTGGCATGTTTATGTCCTATATACATGCCTGACACAATATTAAATGTTAAAAAGAAATCCTACTTTAACCTCTTAAATTTCCATCTCAAATGGAAAAAATATGTCTGGATCACCATAAAATCCATTTCCCACCCTTTCAGTAGGCAAGCAACATTGCTGAAATAAGAGTAATCTTTGCGTAGGAAATTTAGGAATGCTCTGAACATTGTATCAGGATATTTTGTATAGCTTGACACATGGGAAGAGAATAGGCAGTCAGTCTTTTTCCTGCAGTACGTATTTTCCATACACCTGCAGCCAAATCTCTAAGGACACAAGATGATTTCTGAATCATAGGTCAGTCTTATCTCAAAATTAAGGAAAAAAGTGCACATGGCCAGCAACTTTGGGATGAATACCTTAATAAAATAAGATTACATTACTATGAATTCAGTAAAACTGACAGCTAGGAGTATTCCTTGCCTTGTGTTAAAAGTTGGTAATTACTTATATTTTCCTGTTTTCACATGAAAACACAAGTTATGTTAGGACAATAAGTCCTTACTGAGAAAACACATATGCATCCTTTGCTAGAGTGATGAGTCTAAGGCTGGGGAATTACAGCCTATAATCTAGAATTCAATATATATGAGCAGAGAGGTCTAAGAGTTTACAGCTTTTTCTGCTAAACTGCTGTGGTGGTGGTAGAAATAAGCTTTTATTTTTATTTCAAGAAAGGGCTCTGCACAAGAAGATGTTCTAATCAAGAGCTTGCTGCAGATAACTTGTAGCATCCTGATTGAAACATTTATTTTTAAACCTGTCAGTCATTACTATGTGCTATTAATGTGTAACTTGGAAGCTTCTTCATAAATATGTGACATTTGGGTCACTGAGTGAATTATAATGATAGAATTATGGATCAAATTTGGAAGAGTGCAATATAATGTTTGGGAGATGTTTTAAATGTTTTTTAAACACCTTTCACTTATCTCCTTGCTTAACATTTACAAAGACCTCCTTTTAGCATAAAAATCCCTGTTTATCAAACAGTGATACAGGAAGAAGTTGTTTACATTTTCAGAAGTACCAACATACATCACTTATGACAAAAAAACTAAGCACTCCATAAGAAATGCTCAATCACTGTCAATCATACACACTAAAATATACATAAACCAAAGCATGTGGTATGAACTGTATTAGATTCAAACTGAACACAGAATTACAACTATAACAAACAAAACCCAAATAATTGCTAGTGACTCACAGGCCTATTTACACATCTCACCAAACTATTGGAAAGGTAGGTAACCATAGAAACCTGTCAGCCTAAATTCAGCACTTCAAAATTTGTATTTAGTTTAAAACGCTGACAATTCTGTTTCTATTTGATAAAATCTGTATTTTTAAAGGTTTTTGCTTTGGTACTTAAATAAATGCTTCAAATTATTTCACCTGTTGGTTACTAATAATTTGCCTTTTATATTTCATTTTACCCAAGTAAAAATTGCAGTTTATTCTTAGTAATATAAAATGTTAATATATTTTAATATCACAAATTAATTTCTAACATTTCTTTAATGACTGAAATTAAATAACAATATGAAACAAACACTTCTGCACTTACCATTAAATGTTTTGCATGTAGACTTTAAGCTGCACACTAGCAGAAAAAAGAAATTACTCAAATTAACTGTTAAAGCTGAAATGCTAATAGCCTTTTCAACTTATAGATCTTTTTCACTGACAATTGCAATTTGCATGGCTTAAAATTTAATACTATCATTAGTACTAATGTCCTATATTTTACTTCATAATCTAAATGAGTAAAATATTATTTTTGTAGTTCGCTGGCTCTTATACTTAGGCTGTAATGTTCAGTGTGTATTTCATTATGTAGATGAGCAATGGAAGTTGTCTAACATGATTTAAATGGGTCAACAGTATTTTCCTATTCACATTAATCATCCAGACAGACATACACACAAAAAAAATAGCCTTGAAAACTAACCTAGGAAATCTCTTTTTATCACTGACTCTTCCCATCACCCCAACAACAGCAAACACATGCTCCAGGAGACGGGAGCCCCAGGATCTGGGAAGCCAAGGCTGGGCGCTGCTCCCCTCGCCAGCGCACAGCTCCCGCCGCTGCCGGCCCCGCTCCCTGGGCTGTCCACGGCCCCGTGCCAAGAATCATTCTCGTCCTGCGAAGTTCAATGGGAGCTGTGTGTTGACAAACTGAGCAAATCTGAATCGGCAAAATTCATTCTTGGCACGGGGACACACAACTGTGCTGAAAGCAAAGGCGCGCTGCCCGCTCCGCTGCGCTGGCAGCCGGCTTCTTCTGGCGTAAACACACTTGTCAGAGCTCCCACTAAAGTCAAAGGACACAGGATGAGGCCATTTATTGCCAATTGTTTATAAAACACATCAAAATTAAGGGTTCTATTCTCAAGCCACGTAACTACCATCTACGGCCCACTTCATATATGGCATAAGGCAAATAAAATGGCAATTTATAAATAACATAGCCCTTCTGTAGAAAGGGAACCAATAAATGCTAAAGGGAAAGAAAAGAAGTGTAAAACAGGCGGAAAGTAACAGAATGATTGTGTACCAAACATTCAGACTCATTTATTCAAAAGATGTATTATTAAGCTAAAAAAAAGAAAAAAAGAAAACCTAATTTCTGAACTACCTTCACCAGGTTATTCACTCTGTATGGTTTACTGAACTGTTCTACTGTCTGATTCTCTAAGCTCGACAGAGTAAGCAAGGGAGTTTTTGCAAGAATTTAGGTCTCAATCACCTTTTTCTAGACTGAAAAGGGTTTACACAGTCTTTTCTGCATAGATAGTAAATCTGTAAGAGGAAATAAATGTTTTGCTTTCCACAAGATGAAGATAATCTAACTTGCCAGCAAAATATGACAGGCACTTCTCCTGAGAATGTTTAGCTACTTTGTCTGCAAAACTGGGCAGTAACCTATGAAATTCTCTATAGGGACATCCATTTAATCAATTACTAATTTGTAAACTCAACTCAGAACTTCTAGATTCAGTCGATTACATGCTAAGAATCCTGCTGCACATTTTTTTCACACAGAAAATGTGAAGTCTATCTCAATCTACATGCATAGCCTATTGAAAGGTGACATGACTGTGAATTTGAGCCTTACAGACCTGGCCACAACTTCATAAATGTCAAGGCTCCTGATCTGCACTCAGTAGGCAAAGAGCTACAATAAAGTTGATTCTGACATGGCTGTTCCCCTGGCAATGGCACAGTCATTGGAAGCCCTATGCCCATGCCTGGGCCGTGCTTGCTCATCCTTCAGTGGTTGGTAGTCCACTGTCACGGCCTGTCATACCGGAGGAGACACGAGAGAACTGCTGCTTTTCTCCAGACATCCCAGGTTATCTTCATCTGGCTGAACTCTCAGCTGCTAACACCCCACCAATCCATTTTGCAACACCCATCTGGTTTCCACAGCTGGGGATACTGTTGCAACAAGCTCCGCCAAAGGCTTTCCATCAGCTACCTCATTCTATACCTGATTTTGTCAAGCAGCTTTTACAGAAGAGTTATTTGGACAAAACAGCCTCCAAATGAACAAAAACAAGACTGTCTTTATCAAGGATATTTTAGAAACAGGCATTTCTGCAGTCTTTGGCTTGCTCTGCAATTACATTCTTTCCAGAAAACATGTATTAGTTAAGGAGAGTATTCCACAACTCAAAACTCTTAGAAAACATAATGGTACTACTCAGAAAGCTGCTGGGACAGTTTTACCAGCAAAATAATTCTTGCTGGTATAACTTGATCTTTTTGATCTTTTTGATTTCCCAGAAGAGAACTATTCTCATGAGATGAGTTTCTGCTGATTTAGTAGGGTGCGTTAGAGCATGAATAAATCTTCATAAACCCAGACAAGACCCACTACCGTATTTACTTCTTTAAAGAACACCCATTTCTACCATGACTCAGGAATTATGTTTTAAATAATCAGTGCAGAACAACCAGAAATGGCTCAGAGAGTTCAGACCTGCCTAGCCACTTCACAGATGATAGTTCAAAAAGGACATGGCAATGAGATTAAGCCTTGTCATCACCTACTATTTCATCCACAAGGCACGAGTGTGACTCGATGCTCAGATCTGCACAAATGTCTACGGGCAACACCTCCTCTCAGTGTCAACCCACCACGTCTTTGTGAGATGCCTACCCACTTTGTCCAGTGGAAAAGGACCTCAGCTCAACAGCTCTAGATGAGTCTGTAAATATACTCAAGAGCTGAGAAGTCAAGCAGAATACAGATCTGCAGTGACTGCACCATTTCTTACATATAACATCTTCATTTTACATGGAGAGAAGCTAGGAGTTCACTTGGGCTTCTGCCCAAGTCCATTTTCACCTGTGTCTATCAGTAAATCTGAGACTGAACAGCTGCAATTTATATGAGAAACAAACTTGCCATTTTCTTTCAATGTTATGCCACATCTGTTGACTTTCTTTTTTAAAAAATACATAAGGCAGGACATAATTTAAATTTATGTACAAGAAAGTATGAAACAGATAATCTGAGAAGTATACAAATTTCTACAGAGAACATCTGATGTGCTGTAAGAATTAATTTATAAATTCAGATTATGTTCATTACTGCAACAGTTCTTCATGGTTCAAAATTAGCTTGATCTAAAATGGAACATAGCTTTAAAAAGGTTTTAACAATGAATACCTGAACATAAACATCTTTAAAATGTGAAAGCTGGAGACTTTATAGAGCTAGTTAGAGTAGCTGGCTATTTATAATCTAAACTCAAAAAAGAACAGTGCGCCTTTCAAAAACACCCATGGAAGTTTTCTCAGGCTGCATGCTAGAGAGCATGTCTGCCAAAAGACCTCCAAGGAGCTCTGAAGAGCCCTTTATTCTCCCTTCTAAGGCTTCCATGCAGCAGGACAGCTTGTTGAACACTCGGTTTTTAACATTCTCCTTTTCCTTCAGAAATTACGAAGGGAAAGACATTATTGATTTGGAAAGGATGTAGTCTCTAAAAGTATAATGAACAAACTTTCTATACCTTGTTTCTATGTCATAAAACATTACCAATGTTTTTCACTCAAACAGTGTTTTCAATATGAAGTACCTTGAGGGAATATAAAACTAAAACTAAAACTAAAAATAAAAATTTCCCTTGTTCTCCAAGGAACAGCCAGCTATCATGCAGATAAAACCCTTTGCCAATGACCAGTCCAGTTGGTAACATTTACCAATCACTTCTCCTAGATAATTTTAGAAACATAGCAATATAACATCATAACTATGACAAAATAGAGAATTCTAACATTTCTTATTATACTAAACATAGTCACATACTATATTTTCCTCCCTGAATTGCATCCAATAAACTACAGGACCTTATCCTGTGGTATGCAAATTTTCATGCATACTCTCTCGCATTTTAGTCCTACAATTAAAACATGCACTATTCTGGTTACATGGCACATCTTAGAAGTGAAGGCAACTGCAATTAAGTAATTACATATGACTGTGAATCTACTAAAGATGGGGCATTCATTTCTATCGCATCTCTAACCCAATGCAGCAAACCAAGATTGGGGCTAAATTGAATATTCAACTATCCAAGCTGGACTGACTACACAGTTCTGATACATAACAAACAATACACAGTTCTTTTCAACCTGTGACTTGACAAAACCTGTGAATTTGATAGCAAGGCTTTAATTTAGAAAGCAAATCCATTATCAGTTTGTTTCAGCTTTCTACATGGGAGTCCACGTTGCCACTGGAGGATGCTTACAAAAGTGCTCAATAAGCTTGAAGAACAGTGAACCAACAGGTCGCAGCCCGGGAGGTCTGCTCTCAAGCACAGGGCAGCTTTGTCCCTTCTGTTGTTGGGCAGTTTCTGCCTGCCTGACAGGCAGTTGACTGTGACATTTCTGGAGAAGCCCCCTAAAGAAGAGCACCATACTATGCAGCACTGGCTGGCAATGAGTGCCTGGGGCAGGAGACTTCTCAGGGTGGGAATGCTGTGGAAGCCCCAGAGTGAGCGATGGGTAGACAAAGGGCTAAGGAAACCTGTGTGCCAAGAGTCACTGAGCAGAGGAACATAAGCTTTGACAGCAACTGCAGAGACAGATGTAAGGGTCAGGGAGAGAAAAGTTACAATAGCTCAGACAAAAGTGTAAGTGTCAGAAGAAGCAGTTGGCAAAACAAAAAAAGGTAGATAACATGGAAATTTGACAATCAAAACATAAGTCATATAAAATGGGTAAGAAATTACCAACTGAGAAGAAACCCTTATTATAAAATAACACAATTTCTATGTTTTGAAACAGTTCCTTTTTAAAAATCCTCTAGAGTCTGTTTTCACCCTAGATAACACCAAAGACCAGTGGTGTTACCTGAACACAAAATATGATTTTTCTTAAATGGAAACTAGAACTTGACTTCATACAGTGCCTTCATACTTCATGTGTTATAAATTACTTTAAATAATGGCAGGCAAACAGCCATTATGCACTCAAGAGCTCATATGTAATAATAGTTAGCATTTTTATAGAGCTTTTCATCTTCAAAGTGCTTTACATACAACTCATTTATCTCAACCAATGCACCTGCAAGGTAGATAAAAATCTGCATTGCATGTGGAGAAAGACCACAGAAAGTTCAATGACTCATCCAAAGCCATGCACACTACCAGCCCCAAATATCCCTAGCTCCTGACTCCTAGTGCCATGAACTACCTGAGCCCCACTCTTTGTTGAGATCATACCTTCTCTTCAGCCACACAGCCATAGGAGAACTTCTTTTACTGTGAGGCAGTGGTAGAGGGCCAACCTAGCTGGAGACCCTCCCTTTTCCAAAGCTGGTAAATTCCCAAGGACTGCTAGCTCCCACCAAGGTCACCAACCCCAGGAAGTGGGAAATCCATGAGATGCCAAAGTGAGACTCAACAGAGATTCTCAAACTGATTCACCACCATGCAATGGTGAAAAAGCCTCTGTGCTGGCAGAAACCTTTCCCTCTCTCCTTATTTATTTCTAACTGCTGCATAGACTCCAGAGAAGGAGATTCCTGTATGTCAGACAACAGAACCCTGAAGCTTCTGGCCTCTGAGTACTGCCACAATTCAAGAAAACAGCTTCACTCCTCTGGTGTTCTCTAACTATTAAAAACTTTCAATGAAATTTTCCCTTCAAGAATGGCAATTCTCCTTCCTGTTGGTGACTGGAAAGAAAAGTCTTAACAGGATTATACTGCATGATTGTACTTTTAACTTTCCAAGGTTTAAAAAAATCTGATATGATTTTTCTTAAACCTCAGAAACACCAGGAATGTCAAACCTGGAGCAGATGAGAAACATGGAAGGTGTGAACAATACAATACCTGTACTGTGCTACAGCAGACCTTACATTCCCTTACACAGAGAAAATGAATAATGGACTTTTAGTAATAACATCTTTATTTCAGATGTTTATTAGTCACTAGATTTAAATATGTAAGTCTGAGAATCCTTATCTGTTCAGTCTCCACATTTGTGAACCCAGAGCTTAGCAAGGTTCTCCAGCCACTATAGCTCCTCCCTGGGTAAACAGCTCATGTTTAAAAGTATAGGTCAGTCAGACAAACTGTTAACAGAAAAGCAAACCCCACTCTTTCTTAAGATATTGAAGAAAAAAGTCTCTCTACAAGTACCGGTATAACATGTTAGTTAAGCAAACACAAGCAGCAAAAGACAAATGAATGGCAAAAATGTACATAGCTAGAAGAGCTCTGCCAGCCTGCCCACTTGAACTGGGTATAAAAGGCAGAATAAGAAGAAAGCAGCAGCCTCGAATTACTCTTCCCCATCTTAATGTTTTAAACTTACAAAGAAAACAAATAATAAACCCACATAGTCCAAAACAACATGAAGAAACAACTCCTGATCATTAAGCAGAAACTACAAGTTCCCCACATTTAGAAGACTTTTAAGCTTATTATTTCATTGATCTAAACTGACCTTGTGTTGAACTGCCAACACCATGCTTTTAAAAAAATATGTCAAATATACAACTCCCGAAGAAAATAAAGGCATATAAGAGCAAACTAAAAATAAAACATGCAGGAAATGCAATTAAATTTAATTACATTGAACACTAACATCCATTCTGCAATCAGAAAAAAAAATTCTAAAAACATTTTCTAAATTAAAAACTCCACCATAATATTCTACAGCTAAAATAATATGCAATTTTTATATAATGTAGTTTTCCCAACAGAACAAAACAGATGAAAGAGCAGCATGCAAGAACAAAATCAAAATATGCAATTGTATCCACTAAACTCTTGAAGCCTAAAAATGATGACACAGTAAAAAACTACCCATCATAATAGTAATGCTGCAAAATTTTTTGCTATTTTGTTTAATAACTCATCACTTTATTTGTACGCAATAATGAAGAGATGTCACAGCAACTCATGTCTGTCTCTGTGTGCTCTATTCTTTCCTGCTTCTGTTTTCAGGGTATGTTAAAAAGAATCTTTTCTCCTAATCATCAGCAAACCAGTACCAGATTTCACTTGTGGTAAAGTATGCTACCCATCAGTACAAGGCAATGCTCCATACAAACAACAAAGAAAATAAAAAAAAAAGCAAGAGGCTAGGTCTGAACACAGTTTTCTTTCAATTCCCTTGGGAATCATGGTTCTATAGGTCTTGAATTCCCAGGCAGAGAGGATCATGTTCATCAGTTACGGCAGCTCCTCTGGGCCTAAGTCCAGGTAGACTGCTTGTCTAAACTTGATGAAATATAGGCGCCATCAGGTAACAGCAGTGGTCAGGGAGACTCCAGAAATGTGTAACTGAAAACTAAAAAATGAAATTAAAACAAGGCTGTAGCCAAACAGCCTCTTTCTACAGGATGCAATAACTGTAAGGCAAAGAGTTTACAACATACAGACTGCTCCTTATATACGTTCTCTTGCCTTTTCACATAGATAATATGAAAGCTGGATTGGGCAGACAAGCACATTTTAACAAACATTGATTTTAAATAAAAATGCTTAGGAAAGAAATCACTGTGACAAATACACATGGCTTGAATAGACAAACCATTAAAAAGAAGTCATTGCCTTGTAACCCACTCCCCCTCCCACTACATTACTTCAAAATATTTTCAAATTAAATTTTCATACTAATAAGTATTGTTAGATCAACAGCACTGGGATGTGGTGTCTAGAAGCACTGCAAGCCACCCATCGTGGCACATCATCATGTCAAACTGTCAAAGAGAAGAAGAGGCAGCAAGACTCTCACCAGATGTGCATTTTGAAGTGCTATATGAATGTGCTTGTTTGGGGGTGGAGAAGGAAGAAGGAACCAAAAAAAGGAATATTGTCAATCCCCAGTTGATAAGATCATTGTAACTGGGCATCCTACCGGTAGTTTTACCACAGAAAAGGCCTTTTCAGACTGCATACACCATCAAGTACTACTTTGAAATCACAGACTGCAGTAGACCAGCAGGACTGTCACTGAAGAATGCTCAAAAGCTCCTAAGTTATTGTTTAAATTTCCACTTGATCACAACTGTCACAATGAGAACATCATGTCTTCTATATCCAAATATCATGAAAAGGAAAACCAGCTTAGATTTCATTACACAGACCTCCACTGCAGTTTTAGCATCAAAACAGGTTCAAAACCAGAAGTAGCTTGTTTTCAAGGTGACTTCTGCCAAAATTCACACCTTTTCAGAATAAAAAAAATTACCATAACACCATAGAAATATTTTTTGTTAGCCTCAATCTTACACTCCAACTATAGCTATACATGAAAGCCACACAAGAAATGAGGTTAAGTGCGCCAAACTGGCCCAGTAGGGTTTTCCCTGCACAGCTAGAGAATACCCATAACACATAAATCCAAAATTTTATAGATATGTGGTATATTGTTTTTATGTGCACCTTAAATTCAGCTTCTGTTCTAGGTAGAGTAATTCAGTGCAAAAACTTGAGTAAAATAAATTCTATATCTAAATCAAGATTATGTCCTGCTAAATTCTTACGTACTTATGTACTGCTAAACTGTGTGCTTGCCTGGTAACTTTGGAGCAGCAGGCACTAGGGCAGGCTCAGGCCCTGTTTCATCCTGCTGATGCTGTGCTGCCACAAAACCCTCCAGAAATTACTCCCTCAGTGCTAGAGTTTCTCCATCCATCAGCTAGTGCTCATGATTTCAGCCCCTTTTGTCTGCCTTAGCTATCTGCACTGTGAGCTCTCAGAGGCAAAAAAAAAATGTTTTATTATATGCTTACGGGACATTTGATCCTACGATTTTAGGGAGTGAAGCTATCTGCTCAAAAATACAAAACAATTCACTATTTAAGGTCCAGAACTTCTTTAGGATTGATTCAATCCTTCATTTTTTCTCCTCAAACACTATACATTACTCTAAACAAATTTATAGGCCACCAGAGATCTGTCATATACTCTACCGCTATTCTTGATGTTTCAAGTTACAGAACATGCAAGGACCAAGTAGCCAGACACTTCAGAGTTTGATCCTGCACACAGTCTCAGCTATCAATCATCTTCCAGTACAGATTTTAGAAGTCTGTATTTTTGTTCCCTTTAATTTAATCTCTAAAGATTGTGAAGTAGTATTCTTTATTTCACTGATTTGCTGTATGAGTAAAGAGGAGGTTAAATCAGTTCTTTCGTTCTTAGCAGAGCAACACTAAGATTTGTGTGTGTTGGTTAACACTGCGTTTGTGAGCCTGAAGAGTTGAAGACTGAAGCAACACCTTTAAGGAGAGACAAAGTTTGCCTTATGTGCTGTCCAGAGGCAGCACTGAACTGAGTATATTGAATTAAAATCACAGACATGACTTTACATTTCAGACTTTCCACCCTATTACATGGTATTATGTTGATATTATGTACTTTGTTTCCACATCTGCAGCCAGGTAAGAAAATGCCAGACAACAGAATCTGGCAGGCAGTGTAAAAGTTGTGCATGCAAACAGTCCTCGCGCAGATATCCCCATGACCAATTGTGAAGACAGAGACAGCATTCTAAAATCTGCTTTGGAAGCACAGCAGCAAGACAACTCCCTACGATGGGGCATCCCACTTTCTTGCTTGAGTCATTCCCAGAGCTTTCTGATATTCTCCTTCAGGGTCAGTAGCCTATGCACAAAGCTTGACAATGGCTCTTCAGGGAATCACCACCCCGGACAGTAACCTTCTGCAGATGGTGGAAAAGTCTCAGAGCTCTGCATAGGAATGGAAAGAGGAAGTAGCACTTTTCCTCTTAGAAAAAGCTCCAGGTGAGCTTTAAGGAAAATTCTGCAAAATGAAAAGTGATACATGCAAAATACACTTCCAAACTAGGTCAATTTTTCCTGAAGGATTATGGCTGGGCTTACTTTCCTTAACTTCTGGCATATGAAAATATATCTAATACATTTATCACACACTAAACACTGGCAAGGTACAGGACACTACTGGGATCTGGACACCCCAGATATAAGGCATGCAGAGCAAACATTCACAAAAAGCTGAAACTAAGTACTTTTCAGGAACTTGTCATTAACATTGTCTCTATGTGGGTTTTAGCTGAAACCACAATGGTGACGCTCTGGTGCCAGGGCAATGGGCACCTTCCTCCAAAGGAGAAAAGACTTAGTCTGAAATGAATGGCTACAAGAGTAGGTGTGGGTCACTAAAGCTGTTGATGTGGCAGAAAATGTTGGTTTTCAGCAGCTGCCCAGGACATCTGCTAATGACTTTCCTTCATTAAAAGGCAATCTTAGCTAATGCTGAGAAACCTAAGCTCACAGAGAAACCACACCCTACACATCCACCCACAGCCTGATGTGATAGATCTTGTAAGAAAAAAAGACATAGTGTGCTGCCAACAATACATTACCTCTCAACTGAAAGAAGAGAACAATTAAACACTTTATTGAAAGGGGAATATTTTTCTCTCGTGCCTCAAACCATGAAAGTGCATGTCTTCCCCAGAGTTGCTGCACAGTTGAAATGGGAATAATTCATTGCCTGCCTGATTATTTTCGAGACAGAGATGAAACTACCTTAGGATCATTTAAAAAATGTTGAAAGTGTACTACAATCAAATGGTTTGAACTTCTACCATGCCTCACTTGCAGCTCATAATGCTAATATTAAATTCTGGAGACATGAGTCTGTCTACAAATTAATGGAAAATGTGAATTAATATTTTTTTCCAGCTAATTGCCCAACTCATATATCGCACAGTGCAGCCAAGCACATTTGATCTTGAAAACTCTCTTGCACAAGTTTTAAATCTCTTTTTCTCATTAAAAAAAAAAAAATTAAAAAAAAATCAGAATTACAGGACGTATTTAATTTTAAGTCTGGAATACCAGGAAACAGTCAAGTCTCTCCAAAATTGTTATCTGTATATTCTATGGTTAATTTTTTTAAAAGTACTGGAAATTACTATAGGTAAAGATTAATTGACTGAATTGTACATTTCTGAATTTCTTTTTAACAGTAAGAAAAATACAGACAAAGAGATACTTCTACCACTTGAATATTAATAGTGCTAAGAAGATTTTTATGTTTCATTCTTAACATGAGAACAGTATCTAATATGCTGAAATTTGTGGTTAAATATGCTCATCAAAGAGCAAGCTATAACATTTTTTTATAAGAAATATAACTCCTGTTTCAAAATGCACCATCAGAAAGAGGAAAACAGACTGATTCAGTAGCATATGGCAACAAAAAAAAAATCTGAAATGAATACTTTGATTTCAGGAAAAAAAAAAGAAAATAATATGAGTCCTTTCACTTCCTCTTAGATATACTAAAAAGTTTGAATTTTATAAAACCATGAGCATCACCAAGGTCTGCAGATTAAAAAATGCAAGAAATGAACTGTATCAGAAACACTGCTCAATAAAAGATTCAGTAAAGCAGGTACTTTATTTATTTAATCACTTCCCAGATGCAGACCCCATAGCACACTTCTGTACAGTAACACACAGAGTCCAACATAAAATGGCAATTTAAAAGTTGATTACCAGTTTTACCATCCTAAATGTCAAAGATGCCATGTCTTACCAGAAAGAAAAACTATTTAAAATTACATGTCTGCACTCCATCTAGAGCATGTAAACCAGATCACATTGCCTCAGTCACTTGCTATACATTCTTTATTAGTCCAAGTAATGTTTCTAACTTGTGTAGTTCATCAGGATAGTTTGATGATTTTCATATAAATACCCTGCTGGAGAAGACTTTATTATTCCTTTAATATACACAGTTTTGGCTAACCTAACCATGAAGTATAGAAGATACTCAACCATGTGTTACTGACAAGGCTTGTGAACCAAACTTGTGACCTATGGTCCAAAAATGAAAAAAAAAAAACCAAACCAAACCCCAACTCATTTCTAAAGAGACTCAGCACTTCTGGGCAGACTTGAAAGTGTGAGAGTTTGAAGCTGTACTGCTACAGAATCAACTCCAGCTATGTCCCTCTGTTTTTATAAAAAATAAAAAAGGTTTAAAATCACATTTATGTATTTCCTCCTCATTTTACTAAGAGAAGGGAAAGAGTAACATTCTCAGAAAAATTTTGAAAACTAACATCTCTAAAAGGCTCTCTAGTCACAGAAGAAGCAGCATCTCACAATGTCTCACATGCTGGAGACAGCTATAGTCAGGTGCAGTTTTCAGGTTCCCCACTGAGGAGTCTATGGACAAATTCCCAGTTCCACAAGGGGCTGAAGAGGCAGCTCAGCCCCTTACCAAGCAAATAGCCAGTCTAGGAACACAAACTACATATGCAAGGGATGTATCACACCCTGTCAGTCTATTCTGAATTGACTTTAAAAACCTGGCCCACAGTAAGTCACACAGACTGCCACAGAATTCATATTCATTGCTAGGGAAGCAAGATCTGGAACCAGCTCTATCAGCATTGAAAACAAAAGTAACTCATTTTACATGGGATGTCTTCTCAGCAATTATTCCCCTGTGGCTCTAAAACCTGAAATTTCATTATAAGAAATTAGGGGCTTCTACTCTACAATAATTCACCTGTATAAAATAAATATATCTGTAAGAGATTACTATGCTTTAAGTCATCTAAGATACAATTGTAGATATAGATGCAGTTCTTTCATGTCTTCTACTTTATTACCAATAAAGTAGCACAGATTCAACTACGTTAATATCTGAAACTGTGATATCTAATCAAACCATTTACAAGCCAGTGAATCACCACACAATCCATACTATCTCTAGCGGCAAACTGTGACAGTGACTATGATGTGTCTGTATTCTGGGTGCTTCCTAGTTTTCTTTTACAAAATAGTAAATTCAATTCATACTCCTATGCATTACCTGTAAATTTTTTTTTAATACTCTTCAAGAAAAGGTGAGAGCTAAAATGCAGTTCAACCCACTGCTAGTCCACTCTGAAATGCAGCATTTGAGCATACAGAATTTCACAAAGGTTTGTGAAAACTCACACCCTAAAGAGTTGTGTGCCTTCTCCTTGGGTTGAAAGTGTTTGAATTCTGACATTAGCAAGGCAGAGACTATTCAAATAACTCCCCTATATGTTTACTGCTAAGTAGTTTTTAATTTCCTAGTATGTTTTTTAATAAAGGGGTTTTTTAGGCTAGCCTAAGTCCTGATATTTGGAGAAAGCATTTAATCAGTATACCAGTTTCCGAGATCTCTGCTGCTCAAGTGCACTTATGCAGAAACAGTTCCATAATACAGCTTTCATCATTTATAAAAATGTAACATCAGATACATTAAAAGTTAAACACAAAAAAAGTAATTTTTGTTCAATTAAGGTAGAATAGATACCCTTAGGTAGACAGAAACCTAATTTAAATTACTTTTGTCTTTCAGTATTTGCAAATTAAATTATACTGAACTGTCCAATACAGGGAAAACTGGATTTCATCTAATCAGTCTTGTCTTAACTATGACAATTTAACTTTTTCAAGTCTCTGTAAAAGCTCATCGCCTAGGGAAGCTGAGCAAGGTTTGATGCCTGAGCGGAAGGTAGGAAGGCTTAACAAATTTAATTTGCTAGGTTCTTTTAACTGGACGACAGACACTGGGTTTTTAGGTGCGCATGGGGCTGAAGAAGGATGTAGGACATGAGCACACAACTTTAACTTGTGAAAGGTTATGTGGTAGAAAATGTGCTCCTCAGAGAACCTCAGGGTTCGGGGGACAAGAGGCCCTGAAAAGCCATTATACAGACGGGCGTGCCAGCAGGTAAGAAGTCCTGCAGTTGAACGGGTTGGTAGAAGAAACCCGTATACTTATGTCAGATTACTTCAGCAGCAAAAACCACCACAGCAAAACTAGAGCAAAACATTCCCACAGCCTTCCCGCACCGCTGGGTCCCCGGGACGGCGGGAGCTGCCGTGTGCCGGCCCCAGGCCGAGCACAGCGCCGGGGGAACACGCCTTAGTACAAGCCGAGACTTGACAGCAGCGGCCGCTGCTGCAGGCCCCGCCGCCACACGCCGCCCCCCGCCCGGACGCCTCAGCGCGCCCCGGCCGGCGGAGCTCTCTCTCGCAGCCCTCGGAAGGCGCGGCGGGACCTTTCGCTCCTCGATTTCAAAGCGAGCCCCGACTGAGCAGCGGCGCGGCGGCGGCCGGCGGGAATGGCGGAGCGGCGGCCGGGCCCGCGCCTCACCCCGGCGGCGGCGGCGGCGGCGCGCACTCACCTCCGCTCCGCAGCGCGCGGGCGGCTCTGGGCGCCGCCATGCTGCCCATGTGAGGCGGTCACGTGGCCGCGTGTGGCGGCGGGCCGGGAGCGCCCCCCTCCCGCCTTCGGCCGGCGTGAGGGATCCGCCCTGGCCGGGCCGCCCGCAGCGCAGCGCGCCCGCCAGGCCGGCCTGCCGCGGCTCCCTGGTGCCCGGAGCTGCTGCTAAGTGCCCTTCTGTACGGCCCCATCCTACTCGGCTGCACAATATCCATAGCAGGATTGGTAACTGCGCCTTCAGCCAGCGGGAACCAGGGCAATGAGACAGAAAGCG
This sequence comes from Poecile atricapillus, assembly GCF_030490865.1. Classification (NCBI taxonomy): domain Eukaryota; kingdom Metazoa; phylum Chordata; class Aves; order Passeriformes; family Paridae; genus Poecile; species Poecile atricapillus. The sequence goes on along the minus strand of NC_081253.1, from coordinate 20,290,126 downwards.
GGACTCCGTCCCGCATAACTTGCAACCGTACTGTTCAATGGGTGCTGGAGCTACCTCATCATTTCTTGCCATTAAAAAATAAACAAAACCCAACCAAGCAAGCAAGCAAACACCACCACCGTCACCTCACCTTGTATTTTGATGAATAAAATAGGAACTACCCTGTAAGAAATAATTCATGCAAAGGAATATTTCTAAGGCAGGTGCCAAGCGGATGGTGCCTGACCTTTTTTAGAGCAATGGCCATAACTAAAACACAAGTTTCATCTCAACATGAGGAAGAGCTTTATGGTGAGGGTGGCAGAGCACTGGAGCAGGCTGCCCAGGGAAGGGCTGGAGTCATCCTCTCCGGAGACATTCAAAACCCACCTGGATGCATTCCAAAATATAGAAGTAATACAAGTAATGCTTTCTTATATTCTCACACATATGTTTATGATCTTTCTGTCCTTACATACATTCATGTGTACACACACAGTGATAACCTGTGGGATAAGTAAGTAAATTGTCAAAAGAGAACTGAGGCTGCTTATCTCCACATTTATTTACCTCCTGGTACAGCCATTAATAGTTTTTGACTTCCCATGTACAAGTTTTATGATTTAAACAAGAATAGACTCAAAGCCCAAGGTGGGCAGGAATGCTGAGCTATTTACTTACATGTGCTTCAGAAAAAGCCCCCCAAAAGTATGAACTTAAAAGTTACACTTCAAGAATTTCTGATTTTAAGGAGCAAATTCCAAGCGTTCTCTGACCAAAAAAAATGTACTGTGATCCTCTTAAACTTTGCTAGTAAAAGTGCATCTCTTAATCAGCTGCCACAGCATGAGAGACAGCTTATCATATAGCTTATATCCAGACTACACAGTAGTTTAAAGATCAATAGAATACCTTGCACTGCCTTCAAAAAATAAAACATTCCCCTTCTTATAGCCACATTCTGCATGAACTGACATGTTTCATCATCATTATTCAGTAAGGGGAAAATGATAAGGTTTTCAAAGAAATAAAGATAGAAATATAGAGAAAGCATTGCTAAGCTGGTCACTTACACCTTGTGAGCACCATTACCCACTGCTCCCTGGTTGAGAGTATGCACACATTTCATTTGCAGGGCCAAAATGTGCATGTCTTCACTTTGTTCCTAATTCTACAACGTTACATGGTCTTTCAGGAGTGTGAATTGCATTAGGCATCATTTTGTCCTCTTTTGTATCTTGGCAAGGCTTTAGTAATTCAGACACTCAACCATTAGTTCTACAACATCAAAGTGCAGTGTAAAGCAATCACACATTCTGCTGCTTGGCCTAAACAACTACTCTTGAGTGGGTGTGCTTGTGTGTGCTTAAAGAGAACAGCACACTTCACTTGAAAGTATCCATGTATGATACGCCACGTTTTCCTCAACTATCACTAAAGGAGAGAAACAGAGAGCTCTAAGGTAGCCTAGTCTCACCTTTCTTATTTGAGTCAGTATTTCCTACTCAGTGGAATAAGGCATAATTAAGCCTAATAGTCATTATTCAGTAGTTTCTAATTTATGGTTAGATGCAGGTTTTCTCCTTTTGCTGAGAAACACAAACAACATATATAGTTTTTAGGACCTTTATAGCAGTAAAATGTGGGGTGAATATCTCCAAAAAGAGAGACACAGCAAACCTGAAAAAAAAAAATCATACTCCAGTGTTCAAGTTGTCACCAAAAGCAAATACATCACTTTCTTCTTCATGTGTATAATTGTCTTTTGGTTACAACTGGCAAATCCCCTGAAATGTTTAAGATGGAGAGGTGATGTCTCAAGATGTCCTGAGCATCAGTTTGAGAGACAGTTTTGGAGATATCACTTTTCAGCCCAGGATTTATTCAGCATGTCTCTGTGAAAGACTCTCCTTGAAGAACGCTTCACATCCCATCTCACATTGGTTCTGTGCTGTCAAAGCAATCAAGTGCTAAATGTAGAATCTCAACTTTATTTCCTCCCAAAATTGGGCAGGCTGATATTAAAATAAGCAAAAGTGTGCTAAAGACGACATAAAGCTAGGTTTTTACATGCAAATTTCAAAGCAGTCTAACAGCCTGTAAGACAACAGTTTTATCTTATGCACACACAAAATCTTTTATAAACAATATAAAAACACAGTTCTAGTTTAAGTGTAGCAGCTGAGGTTAAGCTTAGATCCTAACTTTTGAGGTTATGCTCAGACCAGCTTCTGATGTTAGGCTTAGACTTTTCTTTTAAGATTGTCTTAAAAGATGATTTTGTTCCTCAGCAGCTTTTGCTGATGAGACTGGTGCTGTTTGGGTCCTGTTCTAATCACAAATAAGTGTTCTTTTTTTCAGCACTGATGTTCATCTGATCCAGGTGACAGAGTTTAGAGCCCTGAACTTGTAAAATCCCAGAAACCTCCTACATCAGTGATACAAAATATATGTATAACCAGGTAAAGCTACACCAAATAAAACTTACTTTACACCTCAAATGAAAGAGAAATAACATATTTACAGGTCCGCATCAAATTAAATTAATTCTAGGCAAAGATTTTCTCTTTTCTATGAAACTATGAAGTTTTAAAACATGAACACCCCATATAGCTCAGAGAAAAGCCTAACTAGAAGAAAGGGAATAATCTAAAAATAGCAGCTATTGAACATGGAACACCTCCCGTATTGCTCTACCATTTAGAAACAAAAAAAGGGATGTCAAGCTCTTCCCATTGATCTAGATTTTCTTTACGTTTTATCTCTTCAGCTCAAACTGTGCAACAACCACAAATGGAGCACATACCTCCTGTGTGAGGAATGTTTACAGCATTACATGTTCTTTATTTACTAAAGAAAGAAGCTAGTGCTACTCTCAGAAAAAAAACAGTGGTGTTCCTGCTATATAGATTTTTTGTAAAGGCAAAGAGGGAATTCTGAATCCTCTTCTCAAGGCTTTGTCTTCATTGTGTCATTACCCGAGATTCCTCCAGTTTGGCCTTATATCTGAAATGAAGTTTAAAGAGCCAAAGTAGGACATTTTTTCCAGCCTTTTCTCTCTGCCTCTGGTCTGGGGAAATAAAAATATTTTCAACATGTCAATCTGAAAACTTAGATTAATGATCCTTTGTGGTCTAGCTTGTACCATTCTAGATCTAAAAGGAAGCTGAGATACACAGTGTGTAATGTTGTTTCTTGATGTGTATTACTGAGGGATTTATTGCAAGGAACAAAGAATTTGGTAAGCATGTATTTGAATGAGTAGCTATGGGTAGAAACCGGTAGTTGTATTATTTTTCTTTTAACATTGTAAAAAAGATGAGGGATAGGGAGGCAAGCTCATTCCTACAATTTTCCCACCAGTTATAAGCCAGTATGATAGCAGATAGCATGCCCTGTCTGAGCCGAGCTTGCATCTACTTGTATTGCTTTGTTAAATAGCCTTCCATTTTTACTGGCTGCACTAAATTTTAGCCTTACAATTCCAAATATTGTCACTGGTGTGGTTAACTGCCTTTTGTAAATGGAATGTTTTAATAGAAAGAACCCAGGGTTAGACTGAAATCTCACTGATCACTGGAGAAAAGAGCTAGCAGTGTAAACCAGCTGCAATTACTGAAAATCATGAACAACAGCATGGGGAAAAATATTTCTGATTACTTTAGGCTGGTTTTTTTTTTCCAGAAAATGGAATTATCTGCAACACATACTTGCTTATGAGATACAGATGCTAATATTTTACTATGCTGTCTTTTTTTCAAGTTCAAGTCCAAATTATCCTAGCAAGCAATGTTTCACAAAGCAGTAGCATTACAGAAAAAAATTAAATTTGAAAGCTGAAACTCTAAGGTTTTATATGAAAGGCTTACCAATGTAACAGGTATTTCTAGTTCTAACAGTTTGATACTGAAGAAAGCAGGTCAGAACTGACACTGTGAGGAAAGGTAAAATGGCAAAATATGCAACCTAAGATTTTCAAGCTTTCTAGTGTCTGACAGTCATAAAATATGATAAAGGAGAAACATAAAGAACAACAAAGTCTCAGTGAGAGACAAAAAAAGGAACTGAAAAAAAAATCTATATAAGCACACAAATCCTTCATACAGACATTATGGGCTGCTTACCCTCCTGCTGACATTGCAGAGAGAGACAATAAGTCAGTCTTGAATTGCCTAAACTGCCACATAGCAGCTTTGTGTGTTAGTTCGTAGGAGGCAAAAAGACATTTGCTGCCCAAGACACTCCTTCAGCAACACACAGACCTTTATTCCTCCAACTACAGCAGTTAGTGTCCTTCAAATCCTGCAGCTTCTGGTAGTTGGCTTTCTCAGTTCTGAAGCTATAGGTATTCTGTTGTATTTTTTGAGATTATTAGTTGTTGAACAAGAAGTGTTTCCAAGTATCTGCAGTAGGTAACTTTTATGTTTCAAAATACCTGAAAGGGAACAGTTTGAACCAGGTTTCTGAACATAAAACACTTTTCAGAGCTTTATTTACCTCTTAGGACAAAATCTTGTATTCACACCACTGACAATATCTTTACCTTGGAAGAAAATTTGTGTCTGTCAATTGAGCTAAATTCACTATTTTACTGATTTTTTAAAAAAGTAGATTCACTGTTGTTGTGGCTGGATTTGTAAGTGATAGAAGGACAAACCAGCATCCTGATGACATAAACATCTACAATGAAAAACTTTATAAATATACTCAGAGATCTTATATACATTCTGAATATTTAAATGCAAAAGATTCTCTAAAATTCTTTATCAGTATGCTGTGCAAAGTTTCACTTGAAATTTGAGGTGACTGAAGAATCTGGTTTTATCAAAATGCAGAAAAAGTCACTAAACCTATTATTAATAACACTATTATTAGTGTTTGCTTTAAGTTTCTGTTAGCTAGTAATAACTGGAAAGAACAATAGCAGCTTAAGAAACCTAGGATAACAGATTTAGTATTTGAACAAAAATATTTTTAATCCAGGATTACTTTAGCATCATATTGTGCCCAAAATAGGAGAGGCCTCCAATAGCATTCTGCTTCAGCTATCCAATTCTCGTGCCCCCAACATCTTGAGTGAAAGAGTTGCTACTAAGCCTCAGTGTTAATTTGTCAGCTCACAAATCCACACAATTGAACCCCTCCAGTACCTACTTGCCATTCCATACAGACAGCTGTTAATAGTTCACACGTCTTCTCAGCATGCAGAAGTCAAACAACACTAGTTGTGTACTACATCACAAAGTATTTGTTTAAATATAGTAGGAGGTCCCTGCTATTAGTTACGTTAATACAGAAATACAAACATTACACAAAACTTACAAAACTTTTATAAATAGTATTACACTTTTTTTTTCACAATATGACTCACTGAACAGCTGGAGTTGCTGCTGTGTGTACTTCTGAGACAAGCATCCTGCAGTTCACTAATAGGTGAAATTTGTTATCCTGTTGAAAATAACAAAATATCCAGACTGGCAAGCTAGGATTTTGTCTAGCAGCATCCTGAACTGTGAGTATTTAGCCAATTTTATCATGAATGCATAGTGTCTAAAATGTTAGTTCGAACAGATGCGCCCCACAAGCCTACTGAAGGAAACTGGCATATGCCCCCCAGCAGTGTCAGAAGAGCTAGTGTAGTGTTCTAGCTGTCCAACAAGAATATTGCCTCCTTCTCTTTGCCAAGCGATAGTCCAGACAGTTAAGACCACTTCAGGCAAAGTCAGCAGGGCTAGTTTAATTTGCTGATGAAGATTGCTTCAGATAATTGGCTTAATTTACTGTAATGGAGTAGGGTGTACTCACAAGGTCTTTCCTGGCAGCAGAGCTACAGAAGCTGTGGTCTGCTGCAGGATGGAAAGATTGAAAGTTTCTAGATCTATAGGAGGCTATTTATTCCTATTTCTCATGCCAAGAAGTTTTGCAGTTCACACGCACATCCCAACATCTTAGAATGTTCCCAAGACCATACTGGAATAAGATACCAGGAAAGGAACTGGAAGCACTAATTCAAATGCTTTCAACTGTGTCAACATAAAAATAATAATAAAAAATCCAATATGTTATAAAAAAGTAAATCTGCCCTTGTCACTATATGAGAGAAGTTTCACTCTTAAGTGAAAAGAGTTTCACTCCTTTGCTATTTGTGAATAGCAAAAGGAAATCGTGATTAAAGAAAGCAATTTTGTGCTTTTCGTCTCAGTAATTTCTAAGTGGGCAAACAGCCCATTAGGCAGTGCTTCTTTTCAGTCCTACAGTTTATTCAATAGCTTAAGCTGAGGGAGTGTTACTGCAGGCTGCCCCAAAAAGCATCCTGGACCTCTATGGAGGAACCAAATTTATGCACAATTCTTCAGTTCAGCTCTCCCACTTCTGACTTATCACCAAGATCTGAACAAGTTCAATAAAAAAACCAAACCCCACACTCCCGAACTTAACCTCAGCCTTACTACTATCAGAAAAGGTCTTTTAACAATTGTTACTATTGATTAATAGATTTGGATACTACAGTAGATGAAAGATGTATCATACAGACAAAATATTCTAATCCAGAATTAAAATTTCTAAAAATAATTTAATAGGAAATAAAAAAAATCCCACATTTAAAAATTATTAATATTGAAAATATTTAATGTTTTAAATATTTAAAAGATTTCACTTCCTCCACATCACATCACAACGTACAAGCTCCAGTTTTGAAAGCTGGACCTGAATCCCATTAGGACCATCAAACATCAATCAATTTCAATAATCCTTATTCAGATTAAATCCTCTGAAGTCTGAACTACCAGAAAAGATAACAATTTATTCCTTTGAGGGAGGACAGACAGGATATTTAAGAACTAACCTCAGGTCTGAGAAGTAATGCATAGCAGAACAGAATCAAGGAACTATATAAAGGCACTTGCTTCTTACAGATTTATGTTTCTTTCACTACTAGAAATGCTTTTGGAGTCCTCACAAAGTCTTGGCTGGTTCCCCAGCTGAGGTATCTTCCTGAAAATTATGAACCTGAAAACTTGGGGGTTTGAAAAAAGAATGTGCTTGAGGCACTTTAGAGGCTTAAACAGAACGGGTCTGTTCACTTCCAGCAGCAGGATGCACATTTAGCATAGGGTAAAGAGTCAGCACAGGGGAAACACCTGAGAGACCACAGACCAATCTTGTAACCTGCTCATGACATTAAACCTGCACAGGCCTTACACCATACAATAAGATCCACAGAGAACAGCCCGAGGAGAATCACGTTAGGAGAAATTTGAGATTGCTTAGACTTATATATTAACTTTCTATTCAAGTATCTATTAAGTCTTGATCAAAACAAAAGGGTAAAAGAAAATTCATACAATTGAAGTAACACTGTATCTGAGAATCTACATTGTTTATTTCACCAAGAAGTGCCCCCAAACCCCTACATTTTAAAATCTACAACACAAAAATAGAAAATATTCAAATGCACAGAAACACAAGTCACCTTTAATGTGATTAAAACGTCACATGGGATTTTTTGCAGTTAAGTGGCAATTGAGGATGTGCTTTACAACACTGTATAGATATCTGCAAGTTTCCTGTACAGGTAGGATCCTCATGCTTGTGCAAGTCGTTCTAGGACTCTTCGGTAATCTGAAACAAGCTGTTGGAAGCTCTCTTCTAACTGTTCACGTTGCAAGTTTAGGTCTATTTGGTTCAACTGATTAGTCATCTCCTCTGGTCTTAGACACCTTCTCATCTTGGCAAGTTCCCTCTGTTTTTTCTAAGCAATCAAACAAACAGTAGTTTGAACACAGCCAGTAATTATCAAGAATATGGTATTTCGTTATGGTGTTTCATTAAAACTTAATTGAATTTCAGTATCTAATTCTTTAAGATGTCCCTAATCCCAAGAGAAGCAGTAAGCATGTTTGATTAGTACATTTGTTCTGTTAAAGGCTCATAGTTTCTCTATTGCCAAAAAGCTAATGAAGGAAGGAATGGTTTCAAATTTTGTTTCTTAACCAAACAGATTATGTCTAACAGTATCACCTACTACTGAAGATGTATGGCATGAAGAACTTGACTGTAGAAATCCGACCAGGATATTTAGTCCTACATTAATGTTACACTCGTGTCCCATTACGTGACTCTTCAGCCAACTAATTTCCCTAATGACTATCAAAAATTAATTTTAAGCCTCCAGTACTTAGAGTAAAAAAGTTTCACAGAAAAAAGTTTCACAAACTCTTACAAATTATTCAAATTACCAGGGACTAGCAGTAACAGCACTGAAAAGAGGTAAGATTATTTATAAACATATTTGTACAGAAAAATGAGTTGTCCTTGCTCTGTCACATGCGATTTTTACCTGTTTCTTAAAAACACCTCAAAATACTTTTGTATTTTCTTTACCCAGATATACTTTTATATAGCTGATACCTATTTCTGAACTACTCAGTTCTTCAGGTACTTTCTAGTCTTCAGTCTTCTCTAGCTTTGTAAAAACAACTTATCATTCAACACTTCATAAAAAAAATAAAAGTATTATGTGCACCTGGTATCTTACCAATAAATCTTTGAACTACCTATGGAATCAATGTATTAAAACAACAAAATATCACCAAATTATTCTATTTCTAACAGTCTCAAAAATCAAAGCTCTTTTGTGCTCTAATTTTATGCTTATCTCTCAAAGGAATATTTTTCTTTCTTTGATTGATGCTGAGGGTCAGGAGGGAAGAGTGGAGACTACAGCAAACTGTAAATAAGTAAGACCAGAAAAACTTTTATAGTCTCCCAAAGATTCCACAGATAGGCAAAGTTCAGTTCAGAACTGGAGGTTCTGTACTTAGGTCCTGATGAGGCATTCAGGCACATTTTTTGGCCAATAATCAAAAAACCTTTCCTTGTTGGAAGGATGTAAAAAGCAGCATAGATGTCTGAATTTTAGATTCACATTAGCTCTATGTAGTTAAAATGAGAAGCATACTTAAAACATATGATGAGCTGCCCAAATGAAAATAGAGATGAGCACCTTCTGGCCAAGCTTCTGTCAGTAGAAGAACTAAAACCTTATTCTAGAATTAATTCAAATTCCACCAAATTAACAGGAGTGTCTGTTTAGTTTATAAACATTAGCTCTGAAAAAAGGGTGCCAGCTTTTAAATGCTCACTACATCTGATACACTACCATTAGGCCATCTTTAAGGTCCAGATTCCTGCTAAAAAGCAAACTCTCTTTGCATGTTTCAGATAACCAGTTGTTTCAGTACCCATTTCCCCCCCAAATATACTACAAACGTATTGAGGTACACAAGATTTTGAAAACTGCCATCAATAACATTTTACCTGGGCAGCTTAAAGAGGATTGTTTGGGAGCAAGTTGTTGGGCTGGGCAGAAAAGCAAATTCAAGTAGCAAACAAAGTATTACAGTTATGAAAAGCAGTGCAGCAGTGGTATTTACTTCCAAGAGGGATGACATGAAGGACAAAGACATGATCAAGGAGATATATCTACCAGCACAATCCACGAATAAAAAGCAGAGTTAGTCAGAAATGGAGAAGCCACAGTGAAACTGTACCAGCTGCTCACCCTTTAAACTACCTTGGAGCAATGCCCTGATAATTAATATACCAAATTTTTATTTCCTGTATTAGTACTACCTATACAGAGAGCAACACATCCTGCTGCACCAGTCATCCCAATCTAGTGATGCCACATGCATAAAGGTATTTCCATGATAATGTAACGACTTCAGGGGTAATAGATTATTACATGTCTTTCCCCTGAGGTTTCTGCATATAGTTTTTTTCACTGCTACTGTTAGCCAGGAAATAATTCTAAGATGGAATACCATTTTTATTAAACTAAGATAGAGTCAATTTAGAATTATTCAACATCTGTAAAGCACTGTTCAAATGAAGCTCTCAAACAGCTTATGTAATAAAATGACACCAGTATTAGAGTATGCAGTAATATTCCTGATTATATGTTAATAAAGTTTGGTTCCCTCCTCAAATTACCCTCTCTATTAAAAGTTAGTTTCATTACATTTCTGAAAACTTTCTGAAGAGGTCACTGTGACTAAAACTTATTGGAAGTTGTTTAAAATGAGTGTACGAGTAAGCTATTTACTAGGTAGAACTACCATAAACAAGATGACTATTTCAGAACATAAATTTTCAAATTAGAGAAAAAAAGTGTTGGCTGCTTTAAGGATTCTTTTGAATCCACACTGAAATAACAAAAACCTAAAAATGCAATGTTGTAAAATAGCAACATTTCATATTTATCAATACAAAATCCATTCATTATCCATGCACTTACTGTGTGCAAAGACTGAAGTGGAAACACCTGCAAGAAGCACTACAATTTAAGCTGCTTATGAAATTTTGGATTTCGCCTACAGGACCTCAGCGATGAGCAAAGGAATTGAAACCATGTAACAGTCATGAAAAACAGTTGAAGAATCACCTTATTTGTAGTGGTCACTGAGTGAAATTTAGCAAATGAGACAAGACGCTCGTGAAAGAGAGTGTTTTGATTAAGGTCCTGGCACTCAGCATGACAAAGTTATGACCATATCAGATAGGTATTTAATACAATAATTGTATTGGCCTCTCTTTTCTACTAACAGCCCCTGTAAGCCCAACCTGACTACAAGCAAAGTTTTGCTATTTTGGTGTAACAGGGTAAGTGCTGCTTTAGGAAGGTTTTCAAGCTAATCAAGGATCTCCTCATGCTCTGTGTACCTTTACATGAAAGATTTTGGGTTGCTCGGCAAGGACTTAATTGACAACAGTAGCTAACATGCTAGTTACAGCAATAGACCATGATTTATTTGTGGCCTTTTTGACTCTTGATATAGAAACTGATGCCATTAGCAACTAAGATATTATTTTTAAAATCCATATCTCAAAGGGTCAGTTTATGCAACACAGACCAACCACATTGAAAATCCGGGATGCATAAGTAAGAGGAACTAGGAAAATTACGTGGTAGTATGTTTAATACTTGCTTGAATTTTACTGCTGGTATTATTTTATGTTCTATCCAGATAGAGTTAGTCCTACGTTGATGTGACCTGATTACTTCTAGCAAGCTGTTTTCTTAAGACCTAGCAAACAATTAGAACAGGAATCTAAACTATACCTAGTCTGCAGCGTAACCTTTCCTTCCCTTCAAATTTCTGGCTTGTCTATTTAAGGTATGTTTTTAACCTCTTCAAGAAATTGACCATTTTTCCCCCTTAAACCTACCTGAGCATAATGCATAATGTAGCTGGGCATAATGTAGCTAGTTGGCTTAATAGTAAGCTCCTGTTGAAACCGGGCAGGAAACAGCCAGGAGCCAAACACAGAATCTTCAGTGCTTCTGTGTATGAATGTCCTCTGTATCTATATATATGTCAGCTGAACACTGCATAACTAATAGTAGTTGATTGGCAACATAATTGGCATCAACTACATTTATGGAAATTAAAGTAAAATCAAGTGTAATTAGCCTTGAAATAAATATTAAATGATACTTAAGTCATATACACCTTATAGGGCCCAATCAGTCTTCTTTTAACATCCAACCGATAGCTTCTGGACTGTTCTGCATCACCCATGTTTGTTGCACGCAATCGGAGAATTTCATAAACCCGTCTTGTGTGTTGCTAATGAACAGAAAGGAGAATAAAAACAACATCTGAATAAAGAGGTCACTCAACAGAACTCCAAATGAAGAAATACTGAAATATTAGAGTAACTCTATCTTATCAGAAGACAGGGGCATGGATAAATCTGTCCTATTTGGTGGGTTCAATTAATAAATATTTTTTCTTTTTACTTGAAAACCATTGTCTTCCACGCACCCAGTGTCCGACCTCTCAAGTGTTGCACCAACCACAGGGGTGCTTCAAGGACTTGCTGTAAGTGGACAGCAGAAAGCCTAGAAGCCACAGTCCAAAAACACTTCTAAAAACAAGGACTGGAACTAGGGTGACATCAAGCAATACCAAACAGTATCAACTATATGAATTTTAACAATCCACATACACCTACTGCCCTTCACAAGGCCCCCTGAAAGTTCTAAATATGAAAACGAAACAATATTTAAAGTTTCCTGGTTTTAATTATTAGTAAATGGAAAAACTGAAGTGCTTTTGGTATCAGGATCAGAAAGTATGACATCTGGGGAAAAAATTATGTTGCTACTATATTAGTATTGACTTGCATATGTATGAAAACAGAATTTAAGACCATTTTTTTTTTCCCCTGAACAACAGAAAAAAATAAAATGGTTTGTTTGCTACACTACCACATGTTTATGTACTGTTAAAAAACCAAATGAAACTTATTTATCCCTTCAGATTTAAAATATAGAAGGCTGCAGACGTAGTTTACTTATATAAGCTATACCATTTTCATGAACACATCTGAATATGGCTTCACACTGCCCATCCCTCAAGGTTTAAAGTCTTCAGTAAACCACATTCAAATGCATTTTAAATTAAGCAACTCTGCTATTTCACTACTGTACTCAAAAATGAGTTTAATATCTTAAGATTACCAGCAAATTTAATTGTTCAATTTAACTCTTTAGTTCTCAAAGTATTTAGAGTTGCATTAGTAAGTTGTTTGCCACTTGAGCATTCTGCATTCCTGAAGCAACATGTAATTGTACAAATACTCTTGAAAGAAATCAAAACCATGTCAAATTCTATTACAATAGAATTTGTAGGTAAAAAAGGCATTTATCTAAAACCATGAGCCATGTATCTCCTGATACACCCTTAAAAACTGTCAAAATAAACCAGTGTGTAAATTCCATGTCTCTTTCTAAGTTAAATTATATCGTACTAGTTTGGTAAGAATATGTCCAATTACAATTGTACTAATTGAATACCTTATTTATTTTCAATTTTTGTTGAGCTTCTGTCACCATTTCTTGACTGAAACCTTGCATTAACTTTACTGGGGAAAAGCAAAGCAAATCTTGACAGAGCTTTACAAGAACAAAGTCTCTAAGCTTCACATAGTTCTCAGATGGATCTTCAGCTAGAAAGAATAAAAAAATCTTATCAGCATTATTTGTTTTCTCATCTCTGGTATGTAATTACAAAGAACTATGAAAAACAAAAGCAGATGCAGCATTAATCAGTATACAAACAACTGTGCTTAATTGTAAGCACTATTATCAAAGGTTTTGATGCTTGACAGTATACATCAAACAGGTCACAAAAACAGAAACGTCTAATATTTTGTGTATGCAGTGCTGTAGATATTTTACATATGTATTATAAAGCTGACTTGTTTAAACCCATTTAATTTCTTGGGAAAAGAAGACTAGCCTAAAAACCTTCTTGTATCTTTCATCTATTCTAAATTTGACAGTGGTAGAACTACTAAAATACAAACAAAAGGGAAAATGTGGGAAAAGATTGTTGAAAATATCCTACTGTAAACAAATAGACTAGTTGAAGACATACATTGAGCAGGAGTTAAGTCATTGTTAGCAGGGAAGGCAGGAAAAGGCACAAGAACCCAAAGGACAAGATTATCCAAAATTAAAAGGCAGAAAGGACCTAAACAAAAGTTGATCATGATTTCAAGTTACTTCCATTTTACTTAAAAAGACATAGCTATCAAAACTGTTGCTTTAGAAAAAACCACTGAAATTGAGAACAAGCCTCAGTTAAGATCAACATGAGCCCTTATGCAACTATTTCATGCAGAAGGGAAATATGTAGAACATTGTGAATGTATTTCTTTCTTTCTTGCTTTACACAAGCTCACTACAAACCATTAGCAGGGCCATACTTCCCCTTCAACACTCAGTTTTCTGGGAGCTAGCACTGCAGTTTACTGCTAACCAGCTTACATCCCAGCTGTGTTTTACTTTAGTTTTGAGATACACTGTTTACAGTTAAAATTTGCAGTTTTAGGATGATCAGAAGCAAAACAAAGCTACCAAGAAGGACTGGAATAGAAGCTTTTGCCATGCAGCACACAACTAATGATTTCTTTTTCTGGGTTGGGTTAAAATGCATTGTTCATGAATGGCCTAATCTTGTATGGCAAGCCATATAGAACTTATTCTGCAAAAGAGATTGGAGAAGTGCACTAAAGTAAATTGATTCATTCTTTTGCACTGAGATTAGTTACAAGAAGAATGAGGCAGCTTCTGTCCAGTAAGCACTATCAGCATACATTTTGCTCATGTCAGGATGACAAGGTATAAGCAGAACAAATTATTTGCTGCAAACATGAAACACACAAGTAATTTTAATTAGTAAACCACTAGCTTTTTCAAATAAATTAATTAGATCTTCATTTCTTCTTTACAGAAAGGTTAAAGGCATTATTTCACAATTTTAGATGATATGAGCTAAATATCCTGGCCATATTAAGATTGTCCAAGCACAATGTCCCCCTCAAAAAGGACAATAAGTACTTCCCTAAGAATCTTAACTTTCAGAACTTAGGTGCCATGTAGAATATTGCAAGCTTTCTCCTGCTTCATTCCAAAAAATAAATGAACCCTGTTTTAGTGCACATTTACTGTTTGCTACAACCCTGCACTTAAGGCACAGAGCCATGAACATGGCATAGGATTTATGCAGTGGCATGTTAAGACTTTGCTCATTCTCAATTATAAAAGCTACGTAAAGGTTTGTACTATTAAAAGGAAAAAGTAAATGCATGATGCACATGAATTCCTGTTGCAGAAACTAAGTTATACTTTCTTCGGTTTCCATGAACTGGACTGAAATTATGAGGTGTATTATTTTGTTGGGATGATCTGGCAACAACACATTGTGAAAGCAAGTGGTCTACTGGGTTTTAATTAGAATGTAGTTATTCATGACCAAGATAAGACTACACATAGAATTGAATGGTCAACATATGTCTGAGCTGCATTTCTTCCTATAGTAGACCTGAAACCACAGGACTAATGTCATGCCTGTAGCAATTTTTTCATGTTAGCTTTGTTATGCACATGGACCCTTTATCTGCCATTTCCACAATCTTTTGGTTTTAGGTATTTGTGCACACACATCTAATATCATAGATACCTTCAGGCAGCAATACGTGCTCCTAGAGCACAGGTTCTCTACAAACTCTTACTGTCCGTAAAATTTCAGCTTGCACACTAATATTAATATGCTATTTTAGTTAGGTGTGTTGTTTCCCCCCTCAAGTTTGAATTTTGGCTAACAGGGGTAAGGTGAACACGGAATTTGACAAAGCTTGATCTCTTGGCAAACTAAGTTGTGTATCTGACAATAAAATAGTTAATTAGCTGGTAATCTGTTCACGCTAGGGATTGAATTTTCCTGGTGTGCTGTTCTCTGAGTAAAGTACTTAAGATGCTACACTACATACACTTCTGTAAACCAGGGTACTAATAATCCTGAACTGAGCAGAAGCTACATCTTCAAAAGGCTTTAAATTCAGACAAATTAACATAAAAGTTAGCTTGTGGGCTAACAACCTGTAAAAGTTCCTTATTAAAGATTTAACACAAACCTGTTATATCAAGTACAGTAGGAGAAGACATATAGTATCTATGAACTGTTTCAAGCAGCTGAGCACCATGGCCTTCTCCTTGGAATGGTGGCAAGATCAGCATCTGGCTACAGACAAAGGAATGCATTTTCAGTTCAAATGCAAGCATTTGGGAACATAATGTGAAGTCTTAAAAACAAAATGGTATTTCATTTTGGATTAAGGTATGTTTTATCTTCATGTTAAAATGTAATTTTTAACAGAATCTTAAAATTGTTAAATATTCAAAACTTGTTTGAGATTCCCTCTGCTTCAAGAAGGGAACAATGAAATAAATCAGTGCACAGACAGCTAATAATGGGGATTTTTTTAAACAAATCAACACTATTATAAACAAGTATTGGGAACTTCAGCAGTTCCCTCTTCTGAAATAAAAGGCAAGGCACGAGTTACACCGCCAATTACCTTACACGTGGCCGGGTTTTGTCTGGGTACACATAGTAATTATAGACTGTCATGTAGCCTACGGTCGCAAAGAGCGTAGCTCCATCCTTATTATACTTCTCAAATCTGCAGATAAAACAGAAAGCCAAGCAGGTCAATTACAGTTGCGCTCCCATGCAGTGTCCATTTTCTTTTCCATTCTCCAACTGAATTTTCAGTGTCAGCAAGCTACTCTGTGAGGGCCCAATGGGTACACCTGCTATGTTCTGAATGTACAATTCACTTAATTGGTGTGCAGCAACTTGGATAAATCAGACCTCTTTACAGCACTTCAGTGCACTTGCCTATTATAAAGATGAATAGGTGGCAAGTAAAAGAAAACACAGGCAAAGCTCATTTTACTGTTTAAGCCTACATTCAGGGCTCTAACGGACAACAGCATTTAATTCAGCTCTATTCTCAAGCTTTCCCAAAGCATAATGGAGGAAAACTCAAGCCTCATAAACAATGTTTTTTCTTTCCTGGGAAAAATATCATTATACTGCTCCAATAATTGGCCAGCCACAATTAAAATGCAGGCTTTGTGGAGGTAATAAGGTCCACTGTTGCTTTAGAACTGTACTTACACTAGAAAGTAGTTCCATCTTTCATCATCTACATCAATAAAGCTAGCAGTTTCAATAAACCACATCAAGAACGTCTGAAGCCTTTCATGGTATTCTCGAAAGCCTGGACATGTCATGTCAGCCTAGGGAAAAAGCCAGGAGAAGTCAGGTGAAACCTATCACAGATGGAGGAGGAAAAACTATGCAAAACCTAATTAAATTCTCTGATATAAAAAAGCATATTAATGCTTAATAAATGGATAAAATTATAGTATTTATACACTACAGCTGAATCACTACAGAAGGTGCATCTCTGCAAAATAAAATTGAATTTGGTTGCTCAAAAGCAGAACTTTAACTTAATTTTTCATACCTTGTATATCTGATATGTTATATCTTCACCAGCTTCCTCATGGACAGAATACGTGTGCAACAGCATTCCAAAGGGCTTGAAGTTGACCTCCTTCTCCAGCAGAGACACAAAGTCATCTGTATTTGTGCAAAAACCAGGCGGAATGATTTCTCTAATTTTACTTTCAACATCATCTGCCTGGAGATTACAAAAAGGGGAAGGATTGGTGGAAGATTAGAAAAAGACAGCATTGATGTCACTGTTTTGTTTTGGAAATGAATATATGAGGCACACTATATCTACCAGTAATTAAAAAAACAGAAAGTAAAGAAAAAGAAAAAAAAAAGCAAGCAATTCTTATTGTTCATTAGTGACCTTCCAGCACGTAAAGGAGCTGCACTCATGAGATCAGGAATGTCACAGTCCAGCCTTTGTAAGCATCAAAAAGCTCTTGGTTATAGCCTAAGTTCATGAACATTTTTATGTTTAGAGATTGTTATATTTGTTCAAGCTTGACTAAGAGCATTGATAGCTATTCTGTAAGCACAGCATGTTCAGAAGCCAAGACTTTCCAGACAGCAATTCAGAAAGACTAAGCTATGCTACAGAGGCTTGTAGAACTCAGGTTCCCAAACAAGCAGCTTACAAGAGGTATTAGGTGATGCAGAACTAAGTGGAGAAAAAGGGACAAAGATCAAAAACAGTAGCTCCCAAATAGGAAAGTGACAGCTAGCACACTCTGGCATTCTTATGGCCCCCTGCTTGAAATGCCTGTCTATAGAATCAGCTGCAAAACACAGTACAAACTCAGACAACCACATCCCACATTCTAATAAAAGAAAGTTTTGAAAACAAAGTTTGACATAAAATAGTACAACTTATGAAGACTGTCAGCAAATCTGACCTCTCGTCTAACATACTGTGGAAGACAAAATATTCTGACACTAAAATTTAATTCAGAGATTACTCTTTTCAGATAGCCAAAGTTAGAGACTATCAGCTGAGCAGACTTCATAATCCTTTTCAGACCCCCAAAAGACCACTTGATTGAATACATTTACTACTTCTTTTTAACCATGAATATTTGATGAAGCTTCACAATAACGTATTACTGCTTCTCACCAGGCAATAAAACTTAATGAATTGGTCTCAACTTAACAAAACCATACTCCTCAATACAACCCCTAAAAGCCTGACATTACATTCAACAAAATGAGCTTACATTCAATTCAAACTTTCCTCTGGACAATGAATCCAGGTTTTTACTTAATGGAGTTTGCCGTGAGTTCAGCTGTAATGTTTGTATTGTATCTATTTCCACAAGGGCGGACACAAGAACACTTTGTGTTAACTTACTAAGCAGCTCTTTCACACCGTTTACATGCATGATGGGTATTAGTTCAAAACCAAGACCCTTGCTACTTAGCATTCAAAACAGGGAAATTAAGATGCTTAGAACAAAATACACTACAAAAGGCTAATACAACATGCTACTAATTCCTGTCCTTTCAACCATGGGCCCTTAAGCAGAAGCAATGCACCTGCAAATGAATAGCACTTTATCATTCAGTTACATTTTTAGTGTAGAGAAAGATAGACTTAGTTCAGCACAAACAAGTTTTATTCTTAATGGTTTGGTACTACCAACATTTATATTTATATTTGGAGAGAGAGCTATTAAGCAGTTAAAATACAGCTCTACAATACCTGGTGTAAGAACTCAGTCTTTACACTTATTTCATTCTCAAAACAAAGACAATCTGTTGGTGCCCTCACTGTTCTTCATAACCAATATTAACTAAAATACATTTTTTTACACTTACTGATTTAAGGGCATTACACAAAACCAGCCACTTCTTCAGAATCAATGAATTACAGAAAAGAAAAATATTTACATGGAACTAAATTTAGTAATGCCTTTTTTTAAAAACTGTGCAAATGTGTTGTTTACACAGATCTTGTGTCTGCACTACTGGCAGGGCTGTAAGAAACCACAACTCAGAATCTGTAGCAACTTGCATTTGATACAGCTGAATAAGCATGCAAAAATAATCAAGAATTAAAACTATTTCCAAGCAACACTACAGTAACTCAGACTACATGGGCAACATCTAAAAAGTGTGAATATACAGTAGAGAGTACTATATACATAATATTTAAGTAATTTTGCATCCCCTTACATTTCTAAGTTTCTTCATTAGTGGTGAGAAGGAAGCCAAACTGTGACCTGCTCAAAGCCTTTAAGGTGGCACATCTATCACTGGCTGCCACCAGAGAAAAGTCTTGTTTTCAATACAGCAGAAAGAACTAAAATACGACAGAGCTTAGCAAATAAAGCACTAGCTAATACTTTTGATTCTACATGACTACAACATATTTTTACCTATTGCCTCCTAAAAATTCTCTCCCCTCAGAATGGGGTCTGACACAAGAAAATACAGTCTTCAATTACTTTAAGGGTTAACAGGATCTCTCCTTCTTACAGAGCAAATCCCAGAATCCTCAGTTTAAGCAGTGGCAGAAGTTTAAGACATGTGCTTTGCAGTTAATAGGATCTGAAATACTGGAATCTCAATATATAGACCACATAAAAAAATAAATTGTCTCATTAAAACCTGTACTTTTTAAAGGCAGCATTCATTACTTAGTAGGTCCTTTTCAAACACTTCTCTTTGAGGTGCCCATAATCCAAGGAGTTACCAAAATGTGTTTACTGCCTTCCCTTGTGCATTTCTTTGATATTGGTGAAAGGCTAATTCTTTTCATCAGAGCAAGACACTCGTATCTTACTAACTGGAATGGATAGTAGAAATGGAAACTTTCTGAAGTTTCTCTTCAGAAAAACAATCCTGTTGACTACTACAGCAATGCTTAACATAAGCAAAGCCACTTAAAATGAAGCATGCAAAAACCTGAATTAATCCAGCCAAGAGTTGTTAAGCTTATGATTCATGGAAGTGCTGTATGTAATGAATTACCTTCACAATCAGAATTGCGTGAGGTGATGACACGGAATCTGGTATAGGCTTGAAACTATACCTGATTTGTAGTAGGACTGCTTCAGTGGGTAATAATGTCTCTTTGTACATCACATTTGAGTCCGGGTAATTTTAATTTAGTAATCATTATTGTACTAATAGACAGCTATGACATTTGCATACCATGTAGATGCTGTTTCCAAGACTTAATTTAAAATAGCTATAGAAGCACATGAGAGTTTAATTTCTCAGAAAATTGTATGCATGTATTTCAGAGGGGAGCAATGGAGTGATCAGCAGTATTACATTACAAAAGTGCCAAATATTGAAACAATACTTTTTAATTCACTTCTGTATAAAAACAAATGCATACACTAGATGCAAAGCCAGATAAAGAGTTTAGTGAAATACTTTACCCCTATCCCATCATAAAACGCAGATGAAAAGGAAGATACTGGAACAGCTGCAAATCTCAAAGCAGCAAGCAATTCAGAGGTCATTGCTATTAATATTTACACTAAAGAAAGCAGTTTCTCTTCAGTTATTTGAAAGAATTAACTCCATTCAAGGGATAAATTCTGTTTACTTTCACTAAGTGCCAGTTTCTATTCAAAATATGATCATACTTTGCTGAGGCTCCCCCAATAATATTATCTCCTTAAAGATGGACCTAAACCATGTAAAGATGCATAAATATAACTGGAGTTCTACCTTTTGACATTTCAGGATTGTATCTCTTCCTCATGTTCAAAAAGATCTTGGAGGAAAAAAAATAGTGGTACTGGGATGAATATATCTGTCAGTCCCTAGCAGGGATAGCAGCAGCTGCTTTAGCAATAATGAAACCAAACTTAATATTACAGAGTAAAACCACCTGCTGTTGAATGAGCTTGTATGGGTATTTGGATACAAAATCCTCAGCTGTGAATAACTTTGTGGAGCATTAATACCAACTTGCTTGTAACCAGTTATGGTAAGGGCAGAAACTGCAGGCCCTCCTTTCCTAAATGCCATCTATTCACAGCAGATTATCTGTCATGTGTTGCAGACAGTCTACATCTTAGTATAATTACCATCAAGGAGAAGAGATCAGCAAACAGCTAACTTAGGAAAATAGATGTTAATATGCATTCAAATCAATATCCTGCTGTAATGACAGCTGATGTCTTAACTTCTGCAAAAGCGTTATCTTAGGGTGGTTAAACTGATGGCAAATACAAATGCAGAAAAAGATTGACTACAACCCTATCTTTTTTTCTACATATGTTTAGACATAGCAATATAAGCTGCTTATTTGAATGTAGTGCTAGTAACACTAAGGGAAACACAGGGTAGGCAACAACATTCCTCCCCTTCACTCAAGGCATGCTCTGGAAAGCACACAGAAGTGCTGCTCAAAAAGATCTTTTTTGTCTCCATCTCAGTCCCTAAAGGAATTGGAGGAATAATTCAGCATAGGAAACAAGTCTTGAAAAAAGCAATCGTTTTGAGCAACCAAAAAGTTGCAGTATGCATGGGGCAAGACAGACCTTGTTTAGATCTCCAGAGAAGTAAATTTGGTTTGCCATTTGTACAGAAAACATGAAATAAAAAGCAGATTCATGTTCTATTTTGAAATTATAGCAGTGAAAGGTTGGAAAATTTGATTTTAATATGTTTACTATATGGCCAACAGCCTTTTTTTTATTATTTCCAAAAAATCCTTCTTAAGAATGAAGAGCATGACCTTACACTCCTAAGACATGTTGCTCTACCCTCCAAAGTATTTCAGACATGTCCAGGAACTTAGCCTGTTGAACTGAGTATATTCTAATACACCTTAAAAAGAAGGAAGGGCAAATACTTATCATCATTTTAATGAAGTCATTCCAATGTATTTCTCCTTTCACAACAGGCCTTTCCTTGAAATTATTTAAATAAACTCCAATGAATTTTAAAGTTGTAACTTAAATGCAGTCTGAAATCATATTTGGAGAACATATAGACAGTAGGAAGAAAAAAACATAAAGCTATTCTACAAGTGTTCTGCAAGCCCAGAAACCTCCAGAAAAAAGAAGAAACAATCAAACAAAAACCCTGCAGGTTATTGCATTATCACATTCCTTTAAGAAAGTTGTAAAGCATACATGATACCCATACAGAAGTTTATAATTTCTTTTCTGCCTTACTTGCTCCCCATGTTTAGAGAGACACAGTCAAGCATACTAGCACACTAGCACAACGTTCTCCTTTTCCTTCTCACTGATTCTCTCCATCATAAACCCCACCAATGCTAGTCCTCCTCCTGGTCACAGTAAATACAGAGTTGCCAAGCTGAGGTTTATTTTGTGGAACTGGCTTTGGCATCAGCACCTCACCACATCTGACTGTTCAGTGTGACACAATTTTGATCGTATTGTTGCCAGAAAATGGGAAATCTACAGATGAAGTTCAAAGCTTTTTATTAGCTTAGCAAACAGAGTTTTGCTTATTTCCTTCTAATTTAAACCATGTTTAGGTGGGCAATTACTAAACCTAGAACTCCTGTTCATACTGAAGCAAACCTTCTCAATGTTATGTTAAAGACAGAAGCAGACCTGCACTTACCTCCACACAGTCAAACTTCTCATTTACTTTTGATGTGTATTCAATGCGGAAGAGCGTTGACAGGTTTCCAGCAATGTAATACAGGAGGATCTTGAGTCCCTTGTAGCCAAAAGCAACTTCACTGAGAAAGGAAAAAATAACAACCAGGAACTCGATACATAACAAAACATTCACATCACCGTGGCATCATTTAATGTGTCATTCACACAATCTTTCCCAGTAAGGTAAAGTAAGCTTCCTAATAGGAAAAGGGAATCAAGCTGAAAGTGCACTATCTAGACAGAGATAATGCCTTACACTGCTTCTATTATTTTGCTCCTCTAGCGGAAATATTCTGAACTCAGTAAGGCAGTGCCTGTGTCCTTACTGTGACAGCACAGGAGAGAATACCTGAAACAGGTAATATTGTCTTTATGCTTTTTCAACAGCTTTAACTCATTAACAATTATTTACATAAGTTGATTGGTAACATTTATTAAAAATTACTTTTCAGTGTAGTATAATATTTTGGAATAAACTACTTCAATCTATCATGTACAAAGCACACATAATCAGGTGTAGCAATTTGTGGAATTTTTAGCTGATGGTTTCTATTCAGTTATCCAATCTAACCAGAAATTAGTACACACAAAAGAAGTGAAGAATACAAAAGCTTTTTACGCTTTGAAAATGACTTGCCTGAACACAAACTCTTATGAAGATTAGAGAATTTCTTTTCTGAAAAATACATCCAGAAAATAGTAATGTTCACAAAGAAACATGCCTTTTTTTTTTTTTGTTAAAGCATAGCTGAAACTTTTTTTTTACTGGGATTTTACTTTTATGGTAGTACATTTATAATTTAGAATTTTAAATGTAACTGCCAGAAGAAGAATTTGCTTGATAGCTCAACTAACAGATGGGAGAGATCTCTGATTACTAAAATTATAATTGCTGTCAATGAGAGCTGCAGTAGATGTCTGGCAGTACAACTAATTTACTACATATAGTATAGGTAGTTCATCCTAACTGAAGTACTAAGAATACTTTAAAAAAAAAATCAAAATTAAGAAACACAATAACTAAAGAAGTCCATAGAAACATGCAGCTGGATTTTCCTTAGGGTTTTTTTGTGTTGGGTTTTTGTGGGGTGGGAGGTTTTGGTGCTTTTTTTGGTGTTTTGTTTTTTTTTTGTTTTTTTTTTGGATGGTAGTGGTTTTTTTAATCTATGGCCAGATTGTTGAATATCACTCTACAGAAAATAATAAATGACACTTCAGCACTGATTAATTCAGCATACTCAAAATCAAAGAAACAATACTTTTCTACCTATACTTTAGAAAATACTATGATACCAGCATTTTCCTGGAGGAACTGGCTGCTCGTGGCCTGAACAGGTGTACTCTTTACTGTCTGGATGGTCATGCCCAAAGAGTGGTAGGGAATGGAGTTAAATGCACCAGACAGCTGTTCCCCTGCAGTGTTCCCCAGGGTCAGTGGTGGGGACAGTCCTATTTAATGTCTTTATCAGTGATGTGAATGCCCCCTAAGTCAAACAGCAGTCAGCACTAGGCTGGACAGGAATGTTGATCTGCCGGATTTGGGTCACAATGAGTGACAGACGTGGGAAAGAATGAGTGGAAAAGGAGCCAAAAAAGTGGAGCTGGAAAATTGACTGAACATGAGTGAGTCAGGGTGTGCCCAGGCAGCCATGAAGGCCAGTAGCATCCTGGCCTGTATCAGCAAATGCAGCAGTAGCACCAAGGCAGGACTTCTTCGCTTGTGCTCAGTATTAGCAAAATTTCTTGGTTTTTAATGATTTGGAAGCAACTTTGCTCTTTGGGACCTATTAATTTGAATCTGGAAACTTTAACTTACTCATCTCCAAACACTTGATGGCTGTACTCTGGATTAAATGTTGTGTTATCATCCTCCAAATCCTCAGGAAAACGAACTGAGAAAAAAAAAATAAAAAAATAGAGCATGACCAAGTCACCACCTTCCATTTGTTTATCCACAGATGCCCTGCTAGCTGTTCATGCATGTTTCCACTAGTGTCAAACAACTTTTGTTAGCAAACTATGTGAGGGTGGCATACAAATGAAATCAAAGCATCCTACACAATTTAGATGCATCTTATTTGATCTGAGAATATCAAATCAGTTATCAGACTACAAATGAGAAAATGACAGATGTATACATGCATACATTTCATAGGAAGGTACTAGAATACTTCAGTATCACTTGCACAATATTTAAAAAGTGGTATTACCTAGCTTCAGCTGAATTGCTTCATTTGTATTACACTTGTATTCAGCCAGCTTCTTCTCCATAGCAGTAAGTCCTGAAGAAAGAGGTTTTTTTAAGAGTTAAGAAGTGTCCAATCTCTCTGTCATTATTACTCAAAAAAATATATTAGAAAATGGGTCATAAATGAAGAAAAACACACAAAACCACCAAACAAGAAACATTCAAAAAGCTACAATATGCTACAACATGTCAATACAGAGTATAAAGAGGTCTATCTCACACATTTTTCTGGGAGGAGAAAACATACAAGTATCTCTTTTTAATTTCTGAGAATTAAAGTATTCTAAGTTAACAACTAAATATATATTTAACAATATCACTAAGAAAATAAGAATTCAGTATAACATGTTATTTAAGTAACATGTGCCAGGACATTTCAAGTGTTTGTATTCAGTCATTTTTATAAACAGGTGTTAATGAACTACAGTGGTACGTACACCACTAGCAATTATTTAACCAGCACGCACTACTCTTCCAGAACGGATGTGGAAGAAAAATGTAAATAAACTGTATTTAGTCTGATTTCCAAAGCCTAATCCAGGACAGAAGACAAGTTTCACTTCAGGTATGTTCCAAAAGCTTTACAAACATAGCTCCCTTTCATTTCAGAAGTACCAGAAAAAACTTATTCTACGTCTTATTTCAGGCAGGAAGCCTTAGGTAAAAGCACTTTCGGGTTTTTAATTCCCTGCCTACCGCCAGCAAACTCGTGGCCATACACTCTGGTTTGACACTAGCAGACCGTGGGGGCCGTAAGCCCGAAGACACGCAGGAGCAGAGCCGGGCGGCAGAGAGGCAGCCGCCCTTCCCTCCCTCACACCCCATTCCCCTTCCCCCCTCGCTCCGTCTTCACCCGCATCTGCCAGCCCCGAGCTCACACTCCCCTGCCCAGGGCCCCGGCCACGGCGCTACTCCCGGGCTCCCCCTGTCCCTCCCGGCGAGGCGCCGACAGCTCCCGCTCCCCGAGCGGCCGGCCGGGGGCTCACCCGCCATGTCCGAGTCCCCGCGCTCAGCGAATCAACCCGCGCGCCCGCCCGGCGGAAATGAGGGCGCGCGCACACGCGCTTCCGCTTCCGCCCGCCGAAACGCGGCGGGGAGCCAATGGCTGCCCCGCGCGGCGCGCGCAGCCCGCGCGCATGCCCAGCGCCGCCTCGAGCCTCGCGCTGGCTCGCGCGGCAGGCCCCGCCCCTCAGCCCCAGAAGGCGGGCCGGCCGCGGCGCGTGCGCAGTGCTGCTCGCGCCTCTCACGTGTGGGGGCTCCGCGCAGGCTGCTCGCGTCGTGAGCTCGGTGCTGCCGACCCTGTCCGGCCCCGAGCGTTCCCCGGCATCTTCCGAGGGGCCTCCTCTCCTTCTTCTCGCACAGACCTCGCTGCTCCTTGCTCCAGTTACACTTTGGTCGAGCAAACAGCCAGAGCTTTGTCATTAGTAAAAAATAAAGCGCTCTGTGCTGAACGGCTTGCTACATCCATTGCGGGAAGGACCATGGGGATTTCTGACATTTTCTTGCAAAGGCCTGGCTTTTGATACACATTGATACTCTCTGTGCTGGGTTTGGGCTGGGGTAAAATTACTTTTCGCTGTGGATTGTGTGGGGGTGGGGGGTTTGATCTTTGAGGGTCCCTTCCAACTCAGCTTATTCAGTGATTCTGTGATTTGTGTTGAACACAGGGTGGATAATACAGAGATATTTCTATTATTGCTGAACAGGACTTACACAGAGCAAAGGCATTTTCTGCTTTTTGTACTGCCATGCTGCTAAGGGTGTTTGGGCTGAATGAAAGGTTGAGAAGAGTCACAGCAGGGACAGGT
This sequence comes from Poecile atricapillus, assembly GCF_030490865.1. Taxonomy (NCBI): domain Eukaryota; kingdom Metazoa; phylum Chordata; class Aves; order Passeriformes; family Paridae; genus Poecile; species Poecile atricapillus. The sequence continues at coordinate 20,263,617 of NC_081253.1, read as the reverse complement.
GTTCACAAGTAACAGGGTATTTTATCAGATGGCATCATACTCAGTATATAAAGTGAGTATATAAAGTGAGGATGTTATATATGAAAAAATAATACTCTTGCGTTCATAGATTAGCTTTTTGCATCACAAGTGTTTTGATATAATACAATTTATACTTTTAACTGCTTTGTATAATCTGTCAGTTTATGTATGCACTGTATAGTTCGTATGAGTAGTAGTGTGATAAATACAGGCTTTAGCAAAACGTTAAAATAGAGACTAAAATACTTATATGTAACTAACTCAGAGAATGTATAGCAATTATTCTGTTTCTTATATCTGTGGACTGGCCTCTCCAAGTGATAAAATAAGAGTGACAAAAAACAGAGCATAAGCCTATGGGAAGGATTTATCAGTTCTGTCGGCGCTATCAGGGAGAGTGAACCAACAGGATAAAAGTACAGGAAGAAATAAAATACATAGACCTAATTTATAGAATGTTCTGCAGACAAATCAGAGGTTAAAATCAAACAAAAAAGTTCCTGAACATCAAAAACTCAAAGGAATGTTTGAATACTGTATAAGCTAATGAATATGCAGGTAACCATATGTAGAGTACATGATTTTAAGCTATCTCTGTACTCGGGCCAAAAAGCACCCCAGTGCTAGATAAATTGTTTGTCCTTCTTTTATCCTTTATTAAACTTTTAAAAGTTCTAAAAAATAAACTGTTTTTCACAGGAAGAAGAAGGGAGAGAATGTTTGGGGTGATGATGTTTGTCTTCCCAAGCAATTGCTAGAGGTGATGAAGCCCTGGCCTCCTGCAGATGGCTGAACACCTTCCTACCCATGAGAAGCAGTGAATTAATTCCTTAATTTGCTTTGCTTGTATGCTTGTGGCTTTTGCTTTTCCTGTTAAACTGTTTGTATCTCAACCCATGAGTTTTCTACTTGTTTTCCTTCCGATTCTCTCACCAGTTCTGCTGGTGGGGCAACAAGTGAGTGACTGTGTGGGGCTTGGCTCCTGGCTAGGGTTAAACCATGGCCCGCTGCAGCTAGCATATATATATACATATACATATATATACATACATACATATACATACATACATATATATATATATATATATGGATTTGCTGAACAAGATGATGCTTGGGTGGTCAGATGCTTACCAAATAGGCAGAGTTCTAACAAAACTGTTTCTGCTGTCAGCTGGGACATAGGCATATATGTAGTATGTAAACTCTTAAGTTATATGCAGAAAGTTTTTGTTGACATGTAACTAAAAAAAGTTGTTTTCCAGAGAAAAGTTGTATTAAACTTAAATGAGTCATTGTTTTGTGACCACCATTATAAATTGCTAGTTGCTGTACTGTAGTTTAATATCTCCTTGTGTTATTTGAAGAGTATCAGAATCTGCCCTTTGTTTTCCAGGGGCATCAAATAAAATACACTTTGTTGGGCGCTTGAAATATCACAGCAAGACGAAATATGCAGTATTATTTAAGTCAGGTTTTATAAGCACTGTGATTGAACTGTTGAAACAAAGTATAAACTTGCCCTTTCTTAAGGCTATGACCTGCGTGCTTTTCATTTTGAAGTATAAAGCACGTACGGTATACTCTGCTGATAAAAGATTATATGACGCTGTCAGAAGTTACTGAATTCCAGCCCGATTTGGGGCCTCTGGTTCTATGTTTGAAATACGGAGCTACAACTGACTTGCAGCCTAGCTGCCAGAACATCGGTCTACGAACAGTTTCGGCACCTGAAACCGACAGGTACCCCTCTCCTGACCATTAGGGGCACGGCTGCATCTGTTGCGCCAGAAATGAGATTCAGCAGCATTTAAAAAGGCTCTGTTTCGCCCTGTGGAGGTGCTGCCAGCAGCCCCCCGCCGAGACCCCACACCCGCGCCGCCGGTGCCCTGGCGGGGCAGCCGCGGCCCGCACACGGCGCTACCGGGGCCGGGGCGGGGCGGGGCAGGGCAGGGCGCTCACCCCACAGCGCTGCGCTGAGGCGGAGGCTGCTGCGGCGGCGCGGCGGGCGGGCGGCTCCTCCTCCTCCTCGGCGGGTGCAGCATGGCGGTCAAGGTGACTCTCCCGCTCCGTCGCTGGTGGCAGGAGGAGCCGGGCGGATCCCAAGCGGGGGCCGGGGGCAGGCGGGCGGCGAGGGGAGGTGGCCGCCGCCGCCGCCGCTGCGGGATTCCCGCGGTGGGCCGGAGAGCGGCGCCGACGGGGGCGGTGATGGCGGGGCGGCCCCGGGGGAGCGGCAGCGCAGCACACGCTGCCCCCGCTCGCCGAAGTTCCCCGGGGGGAGCGGGCCGGGGTCCCCGGGGCGGCGGTGGCGGCTCTGCTCGTCCTGTGGGGCCGCGGCGCTCGCAGGCAGCCCGGGGCTGACAGCTGTCACCGGCGCCGAGCCCTGTGCCGTCCCGCGGCAGCGCGGTCATGGCTGAGGCTGGGCCTGTCCTGACGAGGGACCACCCCGTGTTGCCGCCTTTGGCCGGCGCGGCGGGTTTTATCTGCACTGACAGTAGTCCGGCTAAGCGAAGCACTAATTTCCTTGTGTTTACAGGTGCATGCAACCAAAAGAGCGGATCCTAATGAACTACGAAACATTTTTTTACAGGTAAAAAGAACTAATGTTGGTCGAGTGTTAGATTCCTGTGTTTTGCCTTTCCAGCAATTTGCCCTGGCATCAAACGTGTGTCGTGTTGGTGGGACACTAAAAGTTCATTTTGCAGGCGCAGTGTATTGAAGGGGCTGTCAGGCATTGAGGAGAAAGTGCTGCTGTCACAAATGGTGATAACCATTTCCAAATTATAATATTAAATGAATGCCTGAACTATTTTCTAATTTTCTATAAAGCAAATAATTATAACAAAATACTGGTTTTTTTAAAAAAATATCCCTTTGCAGAATTCAAAAACATTCTTCTTCCATGGCTGTATGTTTTGTCCTTGGGATCTATATGTGTACTTACAAATGGTTGGACCACTGGTAATGTTTTTAGAACTTAAAATTGATTTGTTGAGATTTATATACTTCGTAATATTGTCCCTTGAAGTGCTTTAGAAATTAACATATGTAAATAATAATATGAAGGTTTCTCCACTCCCTTAGTTTCAGTAACGCTTCATCAGAAAGGAAAATCCAGTCAGTCCTAAATCTATGATGATGTGAATCAGGCATATGGAATAAGAAGAACAAGAACTATGGTTTAGGTCCATAATAGGGCCACTGATATTTCAAAATTATTAAAATATCTTTTTTCCCCTAATGTTGAGTATTAGTATATTCAAGAACCTTTTCTCTATATGAAAAATTAAGGGTATAAAATTAGGGCTAATACTGTGAATAATAAAACCTATTATTTAACTGTTTTTACCTATCTTTGGTTCTACTACACCATCTAACTATTTCCATAAATGCTAGGTGGTCAGGGAGACCTTTTTGCCTGAGAGAGAGAAGTTGTATCCCAACCATATATTTGGTGGCCTTTCCTTTAGCATGCTGGATTACATGTACCATAACATTGCTGTAGTGGTAAAACTTAGAATGCTGGCATCAAACTGTAAAGGCTCAATGTTAATTTCTAGTATAAAATACTCCAACACAGGTTCATATTTGGTTGACATGGCATTCAGCTTTTGTAGATAAAGACTAAGTAAAGTATGTTAATAAAATTAGAAAATACATCAAAGTATAATTTTTGAAATATATATTAATATAGTATAAAAATGTGGTTCTAGAACATCTTTTCCAACTTTTTGCAAGGTACTTTTGCACATTGGAATGAAAAAAAGTTAAATGAAGTGTCAAAACAGTCTATTCAGTTGTAAATGTGAACTCTTTATGGTTCTTGACATCCAATCAGTAGAAGTTCTTGCTTCTGGAAATAAGCATTTGAAGTTCTTGATAGTGGTCATGCAGAGAACAGTGGAGAGGAAGAGTATTGTACCACTGGATGTTGAAATTTTCTTCCTGACAGTACATGTTTTATTGACCTAAAAAGCAGACAGTTTGTTTTTAAAAAATGGCTTTTTGGTCTTCCCCATGTCTGTCTTGTTTTCTTCAAAGAAATGTGCAAGGGAATTTGTGGATTGCTTGGTGCTCTGAGGAATGAAAAATATGAAAGCTCTCCTCTGTCCCTTTGAGTATCTGAGATTTTGCAGTTAAAAAAAAGCATAGAAAAAGAGTTTGTATTTCTTCTGCATTGTTTGAGTTTGAAATTGTGTTTTTGTTTGATGTTTAGAAATGAAACTTAGTTGCAGGTTTTAAAACAGAAGAGAATCATTCTTTTTAAGACTAAGTTGTAGAAAGTCTTGTTATGAAATATTGCAAGTGTTTAGGGGTCAGATATGCTGTACTCTTCGCTGAGAGTGCTGGCCTCTTCTCTGAGCTTCAGCTAAAGGTCGTGCATTCCTTCCTAAATTTGGCTTCCCTTGGAAATGGTTAGAAGGGAAGATGTGAGCTCTAGGCCTCATCACCATCCACCTTAATCATTGAGAGTCTACTTAAATTTCCTTCTGTTCATGCATGTCTTCTAATGTTATATGTGCCCTCTCGTGGTGTAGTTTACATTTATCTTAAAGGATATTCAATATATAGCTTTCTCTTCAGAATTTATGAAGTGTGCTATCTGCTTCTTCTAACTGTTTTAATCTGTTAAAAAGATAAAGTTTTATTTGCATTAACAAGATGTGCTATTTCTTTTAGTCCTGTAACTATGAAATGCAGGCATTGAAGTTTCATGTCTGTGCACCATCAAGTAAGTTACCTCTTAGGTGTTTGCTAACCACAGACTTCAGTAACAACCATAAAAGAACAAATTTTGTAACAAATTATCACAGAAGGGTAAAAGAGTTGGGTGGAAAAAGTCACCATATTTCTTAGAGAACCTTCATTATTTTTTTTAGACAAGACATAGTCTGCCTTTGGAAAATATTGTTGAATTATTCCCTTCCTATTGAATTCAAGTGTAAGCTTCAGCTTCACCTGTTCAAGCAAGGTGAGAAGGAAAGACAAAAAGATTTCCAAAGCATTTTTTCTGAAAGTGTGAAAGTTCTGTGAAACATCAGCTTGTAAACTAGAGTAGAGGGTTTGTATGTTTATCTTATATGAGGATGTTTTAAAGAAGAGTCTCATGGAAATCCATCAAGTGCTTACCTGAGGCAATCTACAAATGTATACTAAGAATTTTGTGTTATAAAGTAACACAGTTCAAGACCGAGAAAAACACAGATTTAATTGATGTGTTTTATATTCAGATTAGATTATAATTTAAAATTGGGCTAAAAGATTCTTGACTTAAGTCATATGGTGCAAACATAAGACTAATATATTTACATGCTTAGCTACTTTCTCGGGCCTTAATTTATTGACTTGCTGCCAAACTCTTCCAAAATGCCATGACCTTCTCATATGGAGCTCAATGTATCTGTCAGTTAATTATTTTTGTCTCAAATTTTTTTAAACAAAAATTCCTCCAAACAGTTTTTATTGTGGAAGGTAGTATTATAAATTATTATTAATGATAAACTCACAGAAGTTGGTGTCTGGAGGAAAAAATATGGTGTTTAGATTTTTACTGTCTTCAATCTGCACTCTACTGTCATACTGTTGACTTCAGTGATTCTTGAAGATATGCTCCATACTCTGCATGTTTGATGGGCCTTCATACATAACATTTTCTTTGGATTTCATGTCTTGCATCAGAGTTGTGCTTTGTAAGGCACTTTTCAGTCACTTGTGTGTATGGCTGAGAAGAGAACCTTTCAGAGTTGATTCAAGGAAGCCACAGTTTCATTGTGCTGTCATATTGGCAGCAGTGCTGAATTAAGGGATTCCTGTCCACTGCTTTGTGTTCTTGTTTTGGTGGAAATACTCTGTTTTAATTCTCCATAAATTCAGTAATCTGGTTTACAGTGCAGTCTTGCAAATAGCTGTCATCACGTGTGTAGGGTGGAAGAGGAAGAGGTGATGAGGTGATGTGAGGGGCTGACATTGGGGAAGAGATACATGAGATGCTGAAGCAAGCACTCTCGTTTGTATGAATTTTTCCTTAAAAACATTAGTTTCAGGATAAAAATTAATCTGAACATTTATTACTCACTAAAAGAGAAAAGAAATAATTTTTATTTTCCAAAATAATTATAGTAAAGATCAGGAGCAATTATTCAGAAGGTACCTGCTACTAGAAATTGTAAGAAAACTTACGTGCTGCATTTTCAGTGTAGCTGCAAATGGAATGCTATAGCGTGGTTGTAATTCTTATAAATTTTTGCAATTACTTGGCGGTTTCTGAAATATGTTGCTGTCTTTTAATTAGAAGATACTGATCATTATGTGAACATATATATTGTCCAGGAAAATCTGACTGTTGCTAGTATAAAACTAGTACAGTAACACTGTTAGTTTAATCCAGCCCTTTAATTTCAGAGCAGTTATGTGCAGACAGTTGTGCACCATTTTAAGTGATATTCAGTAAAGATACTAATTTGGTCATCACCGATAATTAGCATCTAAATGGATTAATTTTTGTTTGTGGGGCTTTGTTTTTTTATTTTTACTCTAGTATGCAAGTGTTGAGAAAGATGGTGAGCATTACATGACCCCAGAGGACTTTGTGCAGAAATACCTAGGACTTCATACAGATCCACATCACAATCCCAAAACAGTGCAGCTGTTGGCTGGAGTGGCAGATCAAACTAAGGATGGGTGAGAATTTTGCTTTCTATTTGAAACTTGCACTGCATTGTTAAATGTGTGAGTGCATGAGTTTGATAACTTCATCTTCTAAAATTCATTGTAGATTTTATTACACTTTAGGCTTATTTAAATGAGAAGATTTTTTCAAAAGTACAATAGACTATGAATTTGTGAAAACGGAGAAAAGAAGTATGGTGTTTAACATGATTTTTTTTTTAAGCTAAGATTTATTTTGATGATGTTTTGTTAAATTTACAAAAGCTGAGGATGCTGAACATCAGGTAAGCTAAGTGTAGTATGGCTGCCTTAGAAAAGTTCTTTTCTGTATGTTCACATCCATCATCGGGTACTGTGTAGAGTCTTCTGTACCTGTAGTTAAACACAAAAATATGGAAGAGCTTTTCTTACTTTGGTAGAGTGCAGTTAAAATCCAGCCACTGAGGTCTTTTGAAAAGTGCTATTAGAAAAGAGAGACACTAGTGGCTTCATTAAGGAAGAAGCTGTTTACCTAATGAAGATCAGGTCACACCACATCAAGCTTTTCCAAATCTCCTTACAGATGCTCTAGCTTGCTTTTAAACCGTTCCTTGAAACCAATTTACATAATGTCTGCTCTGCTGAGGTAGTGCCCTCTAACTAGTCTTCCAAGGAGCCTTTTCTTTTGCTATATGTAGGCTTCTAGTTTTGGCCTTGGATTGTAGTAGGAGGCCTGGGCATTGCTAAAGTAAAGTGAGAAGGTTAAGATGGGTCAGAGACGAGGTCAAGAATGCAGAAGTGAGTGGTTATTTTGTTGAGAAGAAAATGCTGTTAAAATAGTATACAATAAATTTGTAAATACGTAAATATAACTTAGTTTAAATTGAAAGCTCCTTAACTTTCTTCTTTACTTAAATTTTGGTTTTGTTTTCCTGCATTCTGCTATAGAACATTTTATTAGCTTGCTTAGTATCCTGAGCAACTTGTACAGTATCTGTGCTATGGAAATGAAGTTGTATGTTGTATGTATGCTGTATACTTCTTATTCTAAATGACAAATATAGAGTTTCCTGTTTGATGTAATGCTATATAATTTTTCTTTTCATAAGGCTGCAGCACTTTGATAATATATTTGATTATACATACATTTGAGAAATCTTAGTAACCTGTCTCTGTTTCCAATACATGGCTGCTGTTTGTTGCTTTATTATGGATTGAAAAGGTAATTTTGTATGTATCTGTTCAAATAATAGTTTAATTGATGAAGTAAACCAACATGCTTAGCATATTCCTCCTCTGAAAGCTGTTGGTTATCTTTTATGGTGTGCATTTCTTCTGGAAATGTCTTATATAAGGGTCTTTCTTACAGTAGGAAATAAGTTTGTTTTAATGATACAACAGAACTTTTAAGTATTGCTTTTTGTTACTTTCCCCGTGGATAAGATTTTTGTTGTTTTTGTTTATTGTTTTTTTAAATAAATCTGGGTAATATTTGAATATTCATATAATCAAGTATGGTTAAGTGTGCTTTACCACCTTCTTTATGGGGAGAGTGGAATTTTTATTTTGCACTGCCATATAATTTAAAGTGTAAAATGTTTATCTGTTTGAATACTTGTCTGAAACTTTTTTTCTAAATGTTTTAATCTATATTTATATTTAGTCTGTATTTCACGTGAAGAATTTTTTATAGCCCCATTATCAGCATAAGGGTTTTTTTACATTCACATTTTTCCATTTGTAGTGAGCTGTAATATATCAAAATCCAGACTCTAATAGCATGAATAGCAATTGTAATCTATAACTGAATTCCAGGATGCATTGCATTTTTCCAAGGACTTACTTTATGAAATCCAAGGAAGTATCAGTAGTCTTGTCCTGTGCATATACTTCTACATTAAATGACAGCCCAATGGCATGCAGCAAGTCATTGAGAAGCTTTGGGTTCTGTTATAAAATTTCATTCCTGTATCTGCTATCATATTCTCTTAGCCTTGCTTGCCCTTGATATAAATACTCAGAGTGTTGATGGTTGCTTCCATTGTTAATATTTTTTTATTTCTTTTAGGTTTAAGTTTGGCACTTTACAGAAACAGCACATTTTGGAACTGGCTCTCTGTAGGCATGTGTTTAAAAAAAGTGGTTTTACTTTTTTTCTAATGGTAACTTGATCCTTACTTAACTGTTCCAGAGCACTATTGCCTTCTCCCATTACTGCTGTACAAGACTGGTTTGCTTTAGTGGAACTCATTAAGGTAGTTCTTAAAACAGATGACTGTTCACTTCCAAAATGTTTATTCCTCATTGTTACAAATGCATGTTCTTAAAAATTTATGTGATGACCTCTAAATTAGGATTTGGTGTAAACTTGCCTGTTATCTATTTAGTACAGTAGGATTTCACTGATGCTGAAAGCACTCCTGTATCTTCAGACTGCAGGCACTGGTTTTGAAATTGGGATAAATACCCTCTCTGAAGAAAATACTTACACATATATATGTTCCAAAACCAGCTAAAATATTTTCTTCCCCCTTCAAACCTTCAGAATTTCACAGTAGTAATTAAAAATTCTTTATTTTAACTGCTTGTTTCTGGGTACTCTTTTTTATCAGCATATCATTCTTAAATCTGGAAATTTGTTCTTAAGTGAAGTCCCCAAGAAGGAGTTGATATTTCATCTAATGGAGAGTCACAACAGAGCTATACATAATGTCTAAAAAGCTATGTTGTGTGGGGAAAAATCAGAAAAGACTTGTAGTATGAAAATAGGAAAGTCAGAGAAGAATTGCAAACACATAGGTTACTTTGTGTGCTTTTGAAGGGTAGCAGTACAGAAGAAATCAGAGGAAAGGAAATTTTTTAAATGTTACAGATAAAACGAAAGATATAAAAACGATATAAAAGAAAGATATAAAACGAATGATATTGTTATGGACTCTGTAATGCAGTGGGTTCACTGGATGATACTTGAGTAGTGATTGGGTGGGAAGCTCCATCACTCCGTTTAATCCAGCTCCTGTTATCTGTGCCCTAGTGGCTAATGGAGGATCACAGAGGCTATCCCTGCTCTTAGGCATTGCAAGTTGAATATGGGGAAAGGAAATTGGATGTGTCTATCTCCTTTTGCTGTAGGCACTGTTACAGTGAGACTGCTGAAGACATCTTTCAGGTTCAGGCTTCTATGAATGCATTGTACAGAGATCAGCACCTTGTTTTGTCAGTTATAAAGTTTCCTGGCTAGGAGTTAATTTGTTAATTATGAATGTATATGAGATATATTTTGAAATGATAGTATTTACAATTATTTTAAAGGAACATTTGTTTCTTTGATACTAACCCTTTATTTATCAAGATCATCCTTTGGATGAAATTGACTTTGCATGTGAAGAGCCATTCTCATATCTCTGATTTTTCTGGCTTAATTATGGTAAATATGATGATTTTGTATTTTCAGTATAATAATTATTTTTAAAGTTACTAAGTTTTTTTTCCTGTCTTTCTTGTGCAGTGCATATATACAAGAATGTTAAATTATTTAACCATTTTAAAGTATCTCAATTTTACTTCATGTGTACTTAGAGAAAGATTAGATATAGTAATGAATAGTGTGAATATTGTGATTTTTCTTCTCTTTTTTTCCTGTGGGGAACAGACTTTTTACTTGGCTCTTTAACAGTAAGCAGTAATGTCTGAAGTAATCACTATGAGCTGATGATCTCATATGATGAGTACTAAGCTGAGATCAATTATGTACATTTTCTAGGAAAATTTCTAGGAAACAGTGATATTCTCTGCTTTAACAGCATTTACTGATATATAGTAATTTTTTTGTTTAATATTAAAGATGTAATTCTTATTCCCATTGATTATTCAATTCTAAAATATATATCCTGTAATTTATCCCGTTATTTTCTTGTGCCAACATTATCCTTTGTCTACGAGCTTCAGGTTTACCTTTCTGCAGCTGTTCATACATACAGCATTAGGATGCCTTCTGAAGGTTCTTTTTGGTGTTAGCCAGAATAAGCAGAGTTCCTCTAGAAAAGTTACTTATTATTATCCTAATAAGATATCTGTGCATACAATCAAGTCTGAGTTTATTGGTGACCACAAAGACTTGGATTTACCAGTGCATCCTGAGTTGTGCACTGTGACTGGCTTGCATACACAGCTCAGAATCTTGTGTCCTGCTCAGATCCTTCCCTGTCTTGCCATGTCTGTCCTTGAGTCCAGATGTTTCTATGTTTTGCCCTGAGTACATGACTTGACAGTTCATGTTATTTTTGGAGTGTAGTATTCTTTCCATATGCATAGTAAAGTGCAACTTTTTCTGAACCTGTTTGTTTTTTATGAATGGTATGTATTGTTTTAAGAAAATGTATGTTTTATAGTGTATTCCTGTACTTGCATTACAGTATCTTTTCTTAGTAAAAATGCATATGTAGTAGTACAATGACAGACCTGTGAATTTCACATTGTTAGAATTTTTGTGGTGTTTTTATGTCTTTCAGGTGCTTATTACATTTATACTTAAAAAGTAGTAACTTGTAGGTGTTCATTGAGAATTCAGTCGCTTCATAGAGGAACAAACTGAGTTGCATGACTGTTAACTACTTAAATGTAGCATACTTTCCACTCTCTCTAGAGTGTTAATTATTTTAAGTTAAAATTTTATGTAATATTTGGATCACACTGTTTTAGAGAGTATCAAATACAAATTATCATTTGCATTATGAACAATTAAAAAAAATCTTTATAACTTTTCTGTTTTCCTTTCTAGGTTAATTTCCTTCCAAGAGTTTTTGGCATTTGAATCTGTTTTGTGTACTCCAGATGCAATATTCATAGTTGCTTTTCAGTTATTTGACAGGAATGGCAATGGAGAAGTAACATTTGGTAAGAATACCTAAAGAAAAACAGTTTTAAGAAAGTGATTATAATAGTACCTGTCATAATAATTGTTCATGACCATAGGTTCATAGAAATGCATTTTGTACAGTACTGTACTGTTTTCCTAAGACTCTGCATGAGTAGAACTTTTTTCCTCTCTTAATTCAAGCTTAAGAAGTACAAAGAGGCAAAATAAGTTTTTCTCTGTCTTCTTGAATAAAGGTTTGTCATTTTCCTGAAGTAGTAAATACAGTGATGTTCAGTGTCATCCTGAGTAAAATTCTATATCCTGGACTTCAAACTCCTTCAACCATGAGGGGGTTTTAAGATATGTTATAGATCTTCACATATCTTTGAGTGATTGTCATTTCATACTATAAGAGCTCAATATAGAAATTAAGGACATCTAATAATTTGATTTCCTGTGGTAGTGTCCCTTTTCTTGAGGAGCAAATCTTGCATTAATGTTGTTGAGTGTAACTTACAACTAGATCATATATTTGCAAAATCAGGAAGAAAATCTGGCCTTTGGTTTTGTTGCCTAATCACATTAGTTAGTAATTAGACCAAAGTCTTGAGATTAACTATACTGCTTTGAGATATTGCTAAATAACTGTTACTAACATTGCAGTTTAAAGAGGACTAGGCTTTATTTTTAAAACTTAATGTTTATGAAAATTAGATAAATCAATGATAAGAATTCTAATAAAATGGAATGATAATTAAATGTTTCTTCTATCCAAAAGAATAAAGCACTCAATAAAGAAAATACAAGCTATGCTTGGATTTGTAACCACTTGCTGTTTGTACTATTTCATTATTATGAAAATTGCTGTAACTTGTTGGGGAAAAAAAGCAAAGGTCTTTTTATGGAAACAAATTGTTTGACTTATGATGCCTGATAAATTACATCGTTAACTGAAGAGTCAGATACTAAGCAGTTTGGATGCACAACATCTTGAAAAGAAAATCTTCTAGAATTTAAATAAAGATGAAATTAGTAAATGCAGTCACTAGGAATTGGACAAACTGCTACAATCTGTGTGACTGTGTTAATGGTGGTTTATTTAATAACCTTACAAAATGGGGGTTTGAACTTGATAGCTGTCATGAACACACTTGAAATAGCTGGTTCCATACCTGAACAATAAGCCATTTCAGATTGTATACAAATTCCTCAGTTAGACTGAGGATTGTTATTTTTATTTGTATAAAGTCTAAAAGAAAACACAAACAAGAGAAAGTATAAAACAGAAAATTGGTAAGTTGGTCGTTTTTCTGTATCTTCCTTGCTGATTATTTTGTAAGGCTGATAAATATTGAAAAGGAAATTCTCAAGGGAATTTTAAATTTACTATTGGTTTATTGGATTTTTTTTTCTAAACTAATTATATTGCAATTATTAGTATATTTAACATTTTACATTATGTTATTAACATACCATGGTACATATTTTTTGTGCTACGGTTCCCACATTTACTGCTTCTTTTTTGTCTTTGATTGTTTGTTTGTTTATAACATGGGCTACTTACTTTTACTTCATATGCATATCATACATATTAATACAACTGTGAAAAATGTGAATGATGATCTGTGACATCTTCAGAATATGGTAACCCTGCAGTCAATTTCCAAGTCGGTCTTACGGCTGTTTTATAAATAAGACCTGCACCCTTTCATTTTCATACCACATAAACAGAAAAGCACAGAGTTTAGTTTAATATAAAAACAGGACAATATAGAAACACAAGTTTTAAAGCTAGAAGTTTTGGTAAATTATTGGAAATAAGTTTAGCCAACTGGTGTGAGAGTCACTATCAGACAAGTCAGGTCTTTTATAGACTGTATAATGTACAATGTATAATGTACATGTAAACCATGTTGGCTATGAGAGCAAGCACAAGTCAAGATTTTCTAGCTCAGGTGAAATGCTCTGTGCATGTAATTGCATTGCTGCCAAAGCTATCTCAGACCAGTAAGTCTTGCCAGAAGCAGCATGGATTTACTGAGGTTTTTTTCTGCACTGTGCATCCGAAGCAAGGGACGGAATTATCTTGGTTCTGTTAGACCGGTAACTAGAACCAACACTGGCCTTGTGTGAGATAACATGTTCTCAAAAATTACTCTCATCTACTCAAATTTTCAGTTATCTGGGGGAAGTGTGCTTGTTGAATTTTAGAACTGTCTCTGTTTTTGGTAGGAAGCTGCTCTAGTTGGGTTCGCTTCTGTTTAGGATTTACTTACTGACATGATTTTGAACAATTCTCAAGCACTTAAGCATTTTACAGTCCTCCTGAGTCTCAGTCTGCTACTTGTCTCTTAAAATACTTAGCTTCCAACTCTCCAGTGATGAAACTATTAATTGTGTCACAGAAGAACTGTCTTAGAAGAAGACTTTAAAAACTATTTTGTAGAAATACTTGTGTGCTAAGTTAATCACTGTCTTTGTCTGCTATATCGTATGTTGAAACATGAAGCCTTCTATCACTTTAATGTCATCTACTATTTTCTTACTGCTTTGGGACACTTTTCCAGGGGCTTTGGGCATCCAGAAATCCTGTATGAATGACTGCCATAAATGTGTGGTTGGTATTCTGCGACATTTGTAAAACAGCAAATTTGTTTATTGCAAGACTATGAAACTGGACCTACTTTGTCTATGCAAACTGCACAGCATGCTCAGTACTCTCTACATGTTTCAGCTGCACTGGACTTGCTGTCAGCTTGGTGAATAAAAAGCAGTAAAATGACTTTTTTAGTAATCCATTGATACAAGTGACAGTGTAGTTTAAACAAGTTTTAAATAATGGAAAAATAGAGAAAAAGCATGTATTCTTAACCAAGTGTTAATCCTACATCCTCATCAATGCTTCCTAGTTGAATATTTTATGCAAAATGTGTTGCTGCTGAGCCCTTACAATACTGCATTATCCATAAAATATTTAAATGCTAACAGCTAAAGCTGATAAGGACAAGTGGGGGTTTTTTTCAGGTTGTTGTCTGTAACCAGAGAAGACTGACAAGCGCTTTGCTCCTTTGATTATGGGATGTATTGACTGCGCTACTTAACATGAGTGAAATATTCGAAAACACTCCATAAAATTAATACGATTGTACTAAGGAATATTATTTTTATTTCTATTCTGTGCAGGTTTTCTGACCTGAATTCAAGTTAAAGCAAACCTGAATATTAAATCTGCTCAAGCTATTTGTTTTTTTCTGATGCTGAAGCAGATAATCTTTACTGTGTTTAAAAGGTGAAGTCTATGATTATCTGCAAAACTTCTCTGAAAAATAGGTTGTCTAACTGGAAGTAAAAGGATTCTTTGTAATTTATCTCTCTGGCACACCATACAATGATCTGGACTGCATCACTTTTAATTGGAATATACAATATCAAGGCACTTTCCAGCTGTTCTTCCTTGTAGAGCCACCACAAAGAACACCATTCTCTAATGAGATGAAGAGTTTCAGAGATGCTTTTTCTGTTAAATACACATGCTGGTATGGATAGAAAGATAGAGCTGAAATATGTATGTTTGTGATTCTTCTGTATTCAGAATTATTTTGGAGATAATTGGAAAATATTTATGGAACTGAATTTAAGGCTTTTATAGACACCCTGCACTCAAAATCTAATTACAAATATTTTGCAGAGTATAACAGCATCTTCTTCAAAGGCACTGGGGGGAGGGAGGCACTCAGATGCCTCATAATGGAGCTATGTGAAAATTGTATGGTATTGGTGAACTGAAATCATAGGCATCCATTTAATAGTTTCAGAATCTGAGTATAGAGGAATGTTGAAGTCTTGCCCAGTCTGTTTTCTTAGACAAGTTTTAATCTGAGAGAAAAAGTTCAAGTTTCCCTTAATCAGGACATAGAGTTTGTCAACACTGGAAGAAGATAAGCAAGAACAAGAGAAAGGAGTTGAACACATGTTCATGCTTTGCTTATGAGTATTATTTCTCAGGGAACAGGGTACTTCTAGTACTCACTCCTTCACGTATCTAAAAGGGAAGCTGGCTTGAAGATGCTAAGATTTGGATGCTTTCAAAAGTATTACTGGCAGCCATAAAGGCTTACAATCACATGACTACAGACATGAGGATATGAGGGTAAAGTCCATGTTTTCATCAAGTGCTATAAACCAGAACTACTGTTTATTTTGGCCTCCTGTTCTTCATTAGTTGCCTGCTTTCAGGGTGTCTTTTGCTAAACACATGCAGATATGCAGATAACATAGAAAACATCTCTGTTAGGAGTTTCTTTTTATCCTTTTATTTCATGTTGTGTGGTTTTTTTCAGGCTTCAACTACGGGTTTGAATGCTTGTGAACAATGCAGAATGGGAGCCCCTCTTTCTACTAGTACTACTATTTTTTTTTTCAAAGCCATAGTTCAACAAGAGGGAATAGAAGAGGAGAACTTAATGTTAAAATTATATGTATTGACAACTTCTTATTATGGCTGTCATTCATTTTTCAATAGAATCAGTAATCCTTTTAAATTAAGAGTAGAAATAAAATGTAACTATTTCTAGTTAAACTTTCTCACATAAAAGTAGTTACTGTATTACATTAGGATTACTCTTAATGTGCTTCTCCTGCATCAGGTGCTACAAAAATGGCTTTCTGCCCTTAACTGTGGTTCCTTATTTTATCCTTCAAAGTGAAAATACGCTGTTAGCAGAAATAGTGAACAATAGCAACATATAAATGTTAAAATTAATTATGTACATTAGGCATGAAATATGCACAAATTGGGCAGTAGATTACTGAGTAGACAGATTTAAAGAAACCCAAAACAACCCTGTTAAACAACAAATCTTTACCATACTTATGCTGCTGCTTAAAACTTACCACTTCTATATTTTTGTGTCCCTAAGAAGTGTGATTGCTTTTTATCACTGGTGTGAGGGAATGTTAACAGGTTGATGACACTAGAATTGTATGAGCTTTCCACTCTGCTTCTTGGGGAGCTGATAAGTCAAAATAAATAATAGGTACTGCCATAAGGTTTACTTGAAGTATTGAGCTCATCCCCACAATGGGCCACCAACGAGACCTCATAGTGTTTATAATTTAAAGTATTCTTCCTCCTTATATGAAATTGATTATTGCCTAGAATCTTTGAGGTTTGTATAGTTTTTCTGAGCTTGATAGGTAGCAGTGTTTGATGGAAGTTGAGCCAGTCATGTGTGTGCTGCCTGCAGATAGCTGCTCCAAGCATCTATAATTTGTTTAAAATGATTGGGTGGGGAAATTCTGAAGCAATCTTGTGAGAATGTGTGTCGCCTTGGAGGTAATGTACTAGTACACTAGAGTAGTAGATTTATTGTTCCTGGGGCTGATGGTAAGTTGAGAATGTCATCAGGCTGCTGACTTGTATGCCTATCTGAGAAGAAAATGCATTACTATAAACCTGGAAAGAAAGTTATCAGCTCAGTAGGAAAGAATTCCACTACAGAAAGGCTAGCAAAGAGTAGAAGACATTAGTAAATGAGCAACATGTATTGACAGGGACAATGAATGCGTTCTGTAAAATGTCCTACTAAAATGAAAGGCTTGAAAAATAATTTGCTGTTTGCCCCCTGCAGAATAGCTCTGTTGGAAATTTGAAACACTTGTAGTTTATCTTAATTTAGAAGCATTACTAGGTTTTGACTGAGGAACACAAAAAAAAAAAAAAGCAAAGCCAGCATCTGTACACTAATGTGGCCTGTTTTCTTTGCTGTCAGTGCTTTGCTTCTACTGTGAAAAAAAAAAAAAAAGTTAAAAACTGAAAATTTGTTGGTAATTCTGAGGGGTGAAAGTGTAGGGGATGATCACGTAGTATATAATTTCTGCAATGTGATTGGCTATTTGCTGCTTCTTGTCACACAAGTTGTTAGTTGTGATTATGGCTATTTCTTTTAATGTAATAGAAGAACTACAGAATTGGATTATAAAGATATTGTTGATATATTGTGAAGAAAGCACCCCTGCTCTTGGGGTAGACGTAGTAAGTTTTAGCATCTAATAAGAGGTGTTTGAGGATCTCAGTTGGCTTTGGTAAATTGTATTTAATGTTAACATGGGTTTAGCTAAGTCAGTTGGGTGGTGAGGCACTGGCATAGGTTTCCCAGAGAAGTTGTGGATGCCCCATCCCTGAAAGTGCTCAAGGCCAGGTTGGATAGAGCTCTGAGCAACCTGGTCTGGTGGAAGGTGTCCCTGCCCATGTCAGGGGGGCTGGAACTAGGGGATCTTTAAGGTTCCATCTCAAACCATTCTGTGGCTCAGTGATTTTTCAGAACAAGTGCACAGTTTTGCCTCTACCCCAAGCTTTTCCTAAACCAAGCCAACATGGAAGTAATTAAGCATTATATACAAGAGCATATCTTCAAACCCTAACTATTGTAATACATTCAGAACATACTGAGTGTCAGAGATTGCCTGAAAAAGGGAAATAGGTAAGGCACCTCAGTTTTCAGAGAGGCAACAAGCTAGTTTGGATACCACTTATTAAAGCTAGTTAGCCATTTCTGGAATTCATCAAGTACCAATACACCCAGCTATTGAATATAAATTTATTAATTAATTTAGCTATTATTTTTATGTGCTGAAGAGTCTTGACTTGAGATACATTGATGAGTTGTTGTAAATGTTTTTATGGAGGAAAAAATGGAGTGTAGGAAATAGATTCTTGTTTTCTTAAGTAGGATACAGTTAAATGCTTAAGAGTAATGAAAACACCAGGGGCTTAAGTCTCACTAAAAACAAGTGAAAAATCTGTCTCAGGGAAGATGAATGAATAAGAAAACAAAATTTTTAAAGAAAAAAGTAAGACTTTTTTTTTACCTTCCTCTAAGGTTAAGAGAAGCAATTATTGGAAACAGGTGAAAATAAGATTTAAATTTCCTGGCTGCTTCAGCACATTCTTTTATAAGTTTTCACGCGGGGGGCTCAGTGTGATTAGAAGTCAGTGTTATATACACGTAAGTAGTAGTCAGTTGGCACCCTGTCTGTGTATTAGTAGCCAAGCCAATAGAGCCTATGAAGCTGGCCTGTCTTCTGCTCTGTTCACGGTTCATTGCCATTTTGTAGGCTCCATAATGAGCTGCACTGACCTGATTGTGTTTGTAGTACATGGAGACTCTAGCTTGGCCAGAAGCTGCAGTGAATTAGTGGTAAGTGGGGAATTTAAATGTGCGTACCTTGATTCCTTGATCTGCAACAATGATGAATAAATCTACTGCAATCAGAACTTTCAGAGGAAGTATAGCAAAATAAAATAGTTTAGCACTATGTATTTAGTGCTTTCTTTTTTTCTTCATCCTCACCTTGTACATTAATACTGGTGAGTAGGTATGAGTAGACAGTTACGAATAGTCAGAATAGCTTTTTAGGTTTCTTGTTGACCCTAACAATTCCTTTAGCCTACATTGCAGTGGAAACTGGTTTAAACTGTAGGGTTTTGACTCTTGTGTTTGACCTTTATGTAAGGGTTAATCACTAGCCATAAAATGCCCCTTGAATATGTAGTCTCAGTCTAACTGTGAAGGATGTGATCTAGCCAAGGAATCTGACTTTGTATACCCCTGTTTTGAGACATATATTCTAGACATTTCCTTTTCTCACTGAAAAGGTAAAAACATACAGTGGATTTCCTAGATTTGCTCTAGAACTAATAGACTACAGAATTGAAACTATGAATGAATTGAGTAGTAGTCTTTTAGCATAGAGAAAGCAATACATTTTCTTCAAATTAATAGGTCTTGATAGAGTTATCAAATGATAACTAAGGTTCTTCTCATTGCATTTTGTCTTGCAAAACTGTTTAAACATATAAAAGGTGTGTTATCAGCTAAAATATTTTGTGTTTTAAATTTTAACTGCTACATTTTATTTTGTTGTTAGCAGATTCTAGGTTGATAAATTTTGAAAAGTGTTCATGTGGTATGGGTAGATGTCCTGTTATACAGTTCACGTGTTTGATAATCTGCACAAAAAGCAGGCTTCTTTTGCAGCATGGCGATGTTGTGTATGAATAATGCATGCTGTTTTTCAGATGAGGTTTTTGCCTGAATTCAGATAATATGTTTAGCATTGAGATTTCAGTTGTACAGTATACATGTGGAGAATTCCATAATCTGAAATGGCAGGTTTTTTCTTTACTTCATTTGAAGGAGGACATCTCTATCTTCACTTATCTTACAACATTTTAATAACTGAGACTACCAATTATGTTTTATAGGATTTGATTTTTGTGCTAAGGCCTTATCAAAAGCATCTAATAACGTGCTTTCTGCTGAGTTAATGATATGTTTTAGATGTCATTTCTTATACCTATCTTCAATAGCCATATTCAGACAGTGTGATTGTAATAATCAAGTTTCAATCAAACCATACTTAGTATGACAAATATTGCCTGAGATTGTAGTGCAGGTATTTGTGCTCTTGATAAAGGGCTTAATTTGACTCCTGGCAGAGACAGAGAACCACTATTGATTTTTATATCAGAATGCAAAATAGCTTTTATTTGTCATGTATGAGGGAAATTGCTTCTTAATTAAAACTAAATAAAACACTCACTCCATGGTTTTATGCAATAATACAAAAAGTATCATTTGTGTCTCAGATGTGTTCTTTTACAGGTCTGTAAAGGTTTGGTTAGCAATTATTCTTAACATGCTAAAATGCTTCTTAAACAGCTGTTGAAATAATATTTTTTTGTATTCCTCCTGGAATGTTTATAAATTTACTGTATCCCAAGGCTCACCTGTTGTTTTTCCCTCCCTAAAGCAAATGTCAAAGAAATATTTGAACAAACTCTTATTCATCTTCAAATACCATTCAACTGGGACTGTGAGTTTATTCGACTGCATTTTGGGCATAACAGGAAGAAGCATCTTAACTATTCAGAGTTCACTCAGTTTCTTCAGGTCAGTTATTAACCTTGTTCCAAAGTTGGAACTGAAATTCATTTAACTTTTAATAATACACTAATACCATTAGAAATTTTGAGCTTATTCTGGTAGTGATAATCCTTATCTGATACTAATCCTGACAGCTAATGTTGAATTGTTATTTCTCCATACTAGTTTTGTAAGCAGTGTGTACTCATTGTGCTGTAACTTGAATACCATCCTTTAAAAGAATGTGCTAAAACATGCTGTTTATGAAGTGAACCATTTTACTGATTGGGTTGAGGGTTTGCTTTTTCTGTCATAGGAATTCAATAGCAAAACTAAATTCTACCAGAGAAAGTTAATGTCCTTATTATAGCCAGTTATTGACCATAAAAACTTCCCTGCAGAGGTTTTAGTTTCTGTAACATTTCTTTAGTTTTATAAACATTCTAATACAGATCACTTTTTTTTTTTTCTCACCGGCATGCATGCTACCACACACAAACTGGGAATTTGGTCTTAAATGCAGCCAGCTTGCAGGAGGTAAATCTGATTTCCTGTGATGTTGCTGAACTACTCTTTAGGGATCGGGCTTTGAAGAGTTTAACTTGTTGAACTGCACTTAGTGCTAAGCCAAAAAATTATAGTTAAAACATTATGAATTGAACATTATACTAGAAGGAAGGAAAGGAAAATGTCATCTATAAAGGATGAAGAAAGAGCAAAGTAGGAGAAATTTACATTGTATTTAATGGAAAAGAAGTTCACGGAGTTGTTGGTAATTGCACTGAATTCCATAAATTAACATACAGTGACCACCTTGTGATATAATTGCCCGTCTAGTAGATGTGAAGAAGATGTGAAGAAAAATAGACTAGCACTTCTAGAGCTGTCTTTGATGCAAGAAAAGTTTAGTATGTATTTTATTAAAAGTAAGGAGTGACAGATGTGCGTTGACATAATCTGTAAATATTGTCCAAGATAAAAATACTTCATAGGATCACAGAATATTTTGGGTTGTAAGGCACCTTTAAAGGTCATCTAGTCCAATCCCCCTGCAATCTGCAGGGATATCTTCAACTAGATCAGGTTGCTCAGAGCTCTGTTCAACTTGACCTTGAGTGTTTCTAGGGATAAAACATCTACCACCTCTCTGGGCAACCTGTTCCAGTGCTTTACCACCCTTATTTAGTTTAAAATCATTACCCCTTGTCCTGTCACAGCAGGCCCTCCTAAAAAGTCTGTCACCATCTTTCTGATAAGCTCCCCATCAATATTGAAAGGCTACAGTAAGGTCTCTCATGAGACTTTTCTTCTCCAGGCCTAACAGCCCCAACTCTGAGCCTTTTCTCATAGTGGAGGTGTTCCAGTCCTCTATAATTTTTTTGGCCCTCTTCTGCACCTGCTTCCAAAATGGTTTGTTGGGAACTCAGAGCAGAGTGATAAATGTCTGTTCTGGTTTTGTTTGTTTTTCCAAGATATTGCCATGTAAGATGCAGTAGCCTCTTACTGTCATCATATAATAAAACCCCTTAGTAGGGAAGGCTATTATGGGTTACAGTAATTTCAGTACACAATTTGGATACTTATATCCCTCCTTTTATATAAGACTGTTTTTCTCTTTTGGTCTAACACCATCTTTTGGGGTTTGGTAATTGAGTCAGAATTTAGAAAATTCTGAAATACAGGGTTTGCTGTACCCTGATCTAGAAAACATTCATGAGGTTATGAGAGTTGAGAAATTACTGTAAAGGTGATACAAGCTAGATGGTTTGCCCTCTTCTTACTGTCTGTCAGAACATGGTTATTTTTTTTAGTGGCTTCTAGAGGTCTGAATGATAGCTGAATGGGCTTTATTGTTTGCTTTAATAGAAGGAGACAACTTTTTCTGGACATAGCGTTTACAACTAACAGTATTATCATGAGTTTAGGTAACCACAGTGATCTTTATATGAAGGTTTTTGCAGTTTATATAGGAGTTTTAAATTGCCTGAAATGAGTGAGCATTTGTGACATTATGGGAGATAGCTGTTTGGGGCAATCTAAATCCATCTTATATAATTTTCAGTCTTCCTGTTTGTTTTCAAGTACATTCCAATGAGTTAGTATATAATAGCCCAGTCATATTTCATCTTGGATACGTAAGAGATCAGCTCACTTTGTGTCTTCAAGATCAGTATCAAAAGCTTTTCTAGCATGTAGGTATTTAATTAAGGAATAGATAGCAGGCAGTACATGGGTATGTGAAGTTCTTAATGATTTCTTAAATCATTTAGTAAAAGTGCATATTTCCTTACAGTTAAATTGAGGCTTTTCTTTGACATAGGAATGAGTCTTTGGATAAAATCAGTATGCAGACTTCTTATTTTAGTTGAACTGGCCTTGAAGTTTAAACTGTAGTTGTGCAATTGTCTATATGCACAGACCTGTTGGAGCATAAGAATATGAAATTAGCAAAAGTTGTGTGAATGGTGGGTTACAGAATTTACTTCTAATCTTCTGTCTCTGAATATTCATTCTAGGAGCTGCAGTCAGAACATGCAAGACAAGCCTTTGCATTGAAGGACAAAAACAAAAGTGGTCTGATAACTGGGCTGGACTTCAATGAGATCATGGTTACCATTCGCTCCCATATGCTAACTCCATTTGTGGAAGAAAATTTAGTTTCAGTAAGTATTAACAAAAAGTGCCTTGAATTCAGTGTTCAACAGCTGTGATGTTTGAAGATGGCACTGCTACTCTCCCACTTTTCTTCTACCTGTTTATCACTCACTGCCTTGGTGCTAGAGATTATCAGCTTCATAATAGAGTGGGCAGGGTGAAACATAGCAGCATTCCTTGGCTGCAGTAGTGGAAAGGTTGGCAGTCTGGTTTACCTGTTTAAAGTGCCATTGTAAGCAGTTTGAGTTAGTCTGCTATACTTTCCACTAGTGCAGGGAAAACTACTTGGTACAGAAAGTATCACAGAATTGTAGAACCATGTAGGAAAAGACCCTTATAATCATCAAATCCAATGGAAGTTATTTAGGACAAAAGCATCCAGTTTTTATATTTGAATATATGACATTTCGAGAGTTGGCGATTACTTACAGTTTTGTCCTTTTATATACTCTTGCATTCTTTTCTTTTTCAGATCAGAATTTGGAAAATCAGTATGTAGATTCTAGAGGTAGAATGGTTACACCCCTGATAGTTTGGCAAGATCTGTAGGTAAAGTAATAACATACAAGTTATAATCTGAAAGCACGTACTATGAGAATTACATAAAGATAAAATCTATATAAAAGATAAAGTAATAACTTTTATCTTACTATCTTACCTATAAATCTTGCCTTGTCTTACTCATAAGGCATACTGTCTTCTATAAAATTTAGAGAATCTACTAACTTTAGACTTTGAAGTAAATGGTCATTGATGTATGATGCAAGAAATCATTTAGTGCCTTTATGTAAAGGCATTTGCATTTGCATGCATTACTCTTTCAGAAGATTACTTGGTGACACTTTTAATGTGTCTATCGGATAACTTGAATAATAATCTACTTATATTATTATTTCCTAATAGCTTCCTAGTGTTCAATCTTTACCACAAAAGCAGTATCCTGTCTAATAATTCTCCCGTTGTGTTTCTGTTAAAATACCTTAAAATTACAGCACTAGAAAGATATCTTTAATTCTTTCATAATTTGCTCAAATGATTGTTTCTGTAATTGTAATAAGATGTAAAAGTGCTTAAGGCACTTAATTGTTTTCATTTAATTTTTAAAGGTAGCTGGTGGAACTGTATCACATCAGGTCAGCTTCTCCTTTTTCAATGCATTTAATGCCCTTTTGAATAACATGGATCTTGTTAGGAAGATATACAGTAATATAGCAGGTGCAAGAAGAGATATCGAAGTCACAAAAGGTAAGACCTATTTCCTACAGTTTATTGATTTTTTAATTCTGTCCATTAGTAATTTGTGATGCCACATGGGTTAAGGTGAGTCAGAAATGAGTTTATGGCCACTGAGAAAGTGTTTTTTTAACTGTGGGTTTCATCCTTACAGGTTAGTAAGTATTTTCAGTTAGCTCATTTAGGAGAAGATTCTGGCAAGGGTTGTGTTTGCCTTACTGGTTGAATGAGTAACTGCAAGTCAGCATAATACTGAGGATTTTACTGCTCCTTGAAAGAGTTACATTGTTGCTTAGAGATAGGAAGTTCCTAGGGAATGTGGCGGAATGGCTTAAGTTTGAAAATCTGAGTGGTTTTATATATAGATTATGCCAGTTAGTAACAAATCCCTGTGCATGTGAAAGGTTGCTATATTTTAGTCCTGCCACAGACATAAGCAGATTGCTTTCGTAGCCATTTTATGACAGATTTTATCATCAATTTTACTACCTGGATGGATGGGACCAGCCAAACCATTGTGTGGTAAAAAGCATGCCAAGATCTTTCTGTTGTTTTTCTTCTTCTTTGTTTAGCTTATATTCGTATGCTCTGCATATTTTTCTCTAAAGGAAAGCATACATGTCTGTTCTCATCATCCAGATTGTCCTAACAAATTGCCTAGCAATATTTTTTGGTGCAGATGCATAAATACATCTTGCTTGCATTTGTATTGAGAAAAAAGGCTGCTGTGTTTTCACTGCTCAGACTTGTTAACTGCCAATTATGCCATAAACATGTAGTGTAGTTTGGCCAGATGAATACCTAAGGATTGGTGTCATTCAGAGCTATGAGAGGAGGAAGTCTGGACATGATGGGAATAGATGAGTCAGTTGCCCGTAAAGCTGTGAATAATGGACCATTGTTCTGTTCTGTTTTGCAGAACTTCAGAAGCAAGAATCACAAATTGTGGGTGTCATTTTATTAAGCTTGCTAATTTGAGGATTTTTGTTGTCTTTGGTGAATATTTACCATGAGTCAGAGCTGTGGAGTCAGATTTGGTCTGTGTTGGGAAGGCCTATTTCAGAATAGATGTTCTAAAGATACCTTTTCTCTTTGCATTATGGATTTTGCTTCTTGGTGATAGACTTTGTTTTTATATTATTAAAGTTATTTGAAAGGATTCAAAGAGGAAATTTGACAAATAACACAAATGTTGTATTTCTCTTTCCCTTTTAAATCCAGAGGAATTTGCACACTCTGCAATCCACTTTGGACAAATTACACCGCTGGAAATAGATATTCTCTACCAACTTACAGACTTATACAGTGTTACTGGGTAACATAATCATGAATTTTATCACTTTGCAATCGTAATTTTGGTGTTTCCTGTGTGATCTCTTATTTTTATCCTAATTCTAAAATGTTTCGTGTTCCGTTATATTTTGTTACAGTAATTTATTCAATGTAAACTGATTTTGTTGTGTGCATGGGTTTTGTAAGTGAATTATGTATGTCAAGCACAATTACTAATTGTTGTATTATAGGTATACATATGAAGTAGCAAAATACCATATTCCCAAAAGGCTACAATGCTCCAGTTAATGTTTTGCATGGATCTTTAATGCATGCAAAATCTTATGTAGAAATAGCTAGAAATGGTTTAATTTGTGTATTATATTCCTTATTACTAGTAATGAAGAACTTGTTTCTCAATAATCTGTTCCCTTCATCTCCAAGCATTCTTTAATGCAGTGTAGCAGACTTCTTAGGTCTGCATTCAGATATGACAAATGTCTTTTTTAAACTCATATGTACTTTGTGGGGTGTGGCCAGGAATACTGTACTGAATGTTTGATGCTTTATCTAACCATAATTTGCTTTTCTCTGCCTTGTGTAAAGGCGCTTAACTTTGGCAGATATTGAGAGAATAGCACCACTGGCTGAAGGTGCTTTACCTTACAACCTGGCAGAGCTCCAGAGGCAGGTGGGTAGAAGAAAAAAAAAAATAGAAATTGAGTGAATGTTAACATGTACTTGCAAATGAAAAATAAGAATAATGCACTTTAAACGGATTCCTGATACATGGAAAATCCTATGTGTATTGCTGTAAGAATAGAAATGGGGCAGACTGTTAGATACTGTATATGTCTGGACAAGGTATGAGATGTCAGAATGGCCTGTTTAGATATGAACATATACGGATATTTGGATTCCTTACCGTGAATGCATTTGTTCACTCCTAAAAAAGGCTTTTCACAGGACACAGCCCTCCATGAAATTCTCCAGTGTGAACCCTTCCTGTGAAACCTAGTTCTTTACAAACTCCTCCAGTGTGTCCCTTCCACATGGTGCAGTCTTTCAGGAGTAGATTCACGTGGGTCCTCCATGCAGTTGCAGCCTCTTTGGCTGTACACCTGTGTGGGGTGCTACAGAGTCTGCAGGGGAATCTCTACTCCAGTGTCTGCAGCTCCTGATCCTGCTCCTTCACTGGCCTTTGTACCAGCAGAATTGATTCTCTCATATGTTCTCACTCCTCTTACCAGCTGCCATTGCACAGGGTTTGTTCCCCCTTCTTAAATACATTATCCCAGAGGTGCTACCACTAACACTGATGGACTTGGCCTTGGCCAGCAGTGGGTGTTGGCTCAGTCAGACATGCGGGAAGCTTCTGGCAGCTTCTAGCAAAGCCACTCTTGTATCCCCCCACCCCCAGCTTTGCCACACAAACTCAATACAGGTAGTAAAAAATATTATTATTAAATGTAAAGTTTATAAATGTGGTGTTTTTTGAAAAATGTGATTAAATTATTGGCTTACATAAAATGATAATTCAGTTTTTACTGTACTTGCTGGCTACCTGATCTAGACAGTAGAAGGGAATTTCAAGTATAGTGGGATTGATGAAAAGAATTAGAAGATGAAAAAGATTGTAGTAGAATGTCAACTCTTTATTTCAACAGGGCTTTACATTTATGTTTGGGAGCTTTGCTTTTATCATAGTTTCCTTAATAAACATTACACATGATTAGTACCACATAGGAGTTCCAGGCTGTGTAGTAGGATGCTGAATATATATACATTGTTTCTTACTTCAGTGGCTCATTTTACAACTGTAAGAGCTAAAGATTTAGGACCAAAAATTGTACAAGTGTTTAACTTACATTGTTTTAGTTACTGTTATTAGAGCTGAATTTAATAATTTGGTTCTCTTTCAAACAAATTAGTCTGCTCTGTTCTTTAAGTTACTGCTCCAATGTCCTTGGTTGTCCTTAGGCAATTAGACATATCTGATCCAATACATGTCAAAAACCTACTTAGTGGTGACAGTCTTCCTGTGGGTTCCTGATGACAAGAATGATGGAGTATAATGCATTAGAAATGTGGATGCAGTGTTTATCCAGGCTAATAAATATTTTGGAAGAAGTTTTGTAATGACATTCCACTGCCAGCTTTGGTTTTAATCAGTGTTTTCATACTCACCTCTCTGAGTGGACAAAATACTGACTAACTTCATTTTTCAGAGCTACCTTTGTAGCTTGGCATTCTTTTAAAATGAGTTCACTGATAAAAGTTTCCCTCATCACTAAAACAAAATAAACTCTTTTCACACTCTTGAAGTAGTGAATTATATTTTCATCTTACTGTACATTGTGTTAAAACCAGACACCAGAAAGCAAAATAATTTCATTTTATTTAGTTTATAAGGAATAGTCTTTTATTAGACCTTATCCTAAGTGAACAGTGAATTAAGTGTATTGACAAAATGAAAGATAACTGTTCATGAAGAGCACATATCAACTCAGTGCGGTCCAGCTGTCCCTGGGAAATGAAACCAATTCTGTAATCAGTTTTATATGATTTAAAAATCCCTTTGTAAAGAAAAATCTTAATTTTTACATAAAATCACTCTATATAGATTTGGTAGAAATGAAAATTAGCCTGCTTTCAACCATGTTTACTTTATTGTCAATTTTTTTCATTGTGTAAGATTTTTTTAATGCTTAGCAGCTGAATATCCTATGGGGATGACAGCTACAGTAATTTTCTCTTTATAAATATTCATGATTTGAAAGCTATAGCATTAATTACATTCATTTACATATCCATCTGAATACACAAGCAAACTGAAAACTTTGTGAACACTTATTTAATAATATAAAAGTGACATTTCCTTCAGAAAGAATTTGATTTTTAACATTCAGTGATGCATTCACTAAGATTAATGTCTAAATGCAATGATTGGATTTTGATGACAACCGTGTGAAGCTTTGAAAAAAAAGAAGAATAATCTTAAACCAGCTGAAAGGCAGCAGGTGTGCTAAACTAGGAGAAAATGTCAGTGGAATGAAGAACTAGTTCTGCTTCTGAGGTTTTTTGGGGTATATTATTGCATGTGTCTTTTATTTACATGAATCAAAAGAAATATATGTGAATTTTATAACTTATTTATGTGCTTATTTTGGTTTTATTATCCTTTGGGTGGTTTTGTGAGTGTTTTTTTTTTGTTTGTTTGTTTTTAATAGGCAATCATAGTGGGTTTACAATAATGAGGATATTCATTGGATTTAGTGCTTCTATTGCTTGTAAAGGCAGTATATTTGATTTTTGCTTTTTTTTATGCTGCTCTGCATGTGCAGTGTGTAATTTTGGTGCTACCTAGAATTTCTCTATTCTTTACTGTTAAGCTATATTGTGGGGGAGGAGGATGTCTTGTGGAGGGAAGTGGTTTTAGCTGTACCCTTTTATTCTGTGGAAAAACAGTATAAAATATAATCCATGTTTTTTTACAGGTAACGATATCATCTTGACCTCACAGGCTTTTGTCCTGTGTTGTGTATATACCCTGTAACACTTCACGCAATGTAGGCAGGTTTTTGCACATCCAGTGTAACATCAGCCCAAAGAGAGTCGTTTGTGCTGAGGCAGGTGCTGATTTTCTGTGGCGCTTCAGTGAGCTGAGCGTACCTTGGCTCAGTAGCCTTGGAGAGGGAGCTGAGAAGTGTGTGTGGGGTAGTCTTTGTGAAACTTCCTAATATGCATCAGTCTGGGGTCTGTGGACATTCCAGCTGTGCTGGCAGGAGCACATCTGCTAACAATGCAAGGTACTTCTAGGAAAAACAGGTTTGTGTTTGGAAAGTGGACTTTAGTATCTGCTTTACTATGGAATTTAACAGTTAATATCTTGGCCTGTTAGGTAGCACAAAAAAGTTATACTGCATAATATCAGTTCTTCTCTAATTGTCTTATTTACGTTTGGGCAAAAATTTGGCCCATCTTACATACTTTTTAGTGCAAGTTTGTGAACATGTCTTGTTAATCAGTCACCTTGTTTCTAATAGCCATTTCATAACATGATTGTGAGTCTCTGCAGATATTTTCTGTGCAGACTGTATTATTTAGAATACTTAACACATTTATAATAGTGTATGTAATTGAAAGGATTGAGGTCAGCATTGCTCTGTAAACTAGCAACAGCATGAAATAGTGTTGTAGAGAATGCTTTTAGAAATAATTGACTTTTTGCTTGTTTTGAAGAGATGAAATCTCATGCTTGTGATATGCACTAATGGATATGTAATCTTAAAATATGTCCTGTGCTCACAGACCCTGTCTGTGAGATATTCTGTGAATTCCTTTTGAAATTTGAATTTTATTTGAGTCAAAAGGGAGTTCCATGCCTTACAAATTCAAAGGCAGCAGAATTGAAAATAGCAAAGTTGTTTACAGTTTTTGTCTTCTTTTTCTTGAGCATCGTTTTGGTTATACTGGTGTACTGGTTTGGCACAAGTAGGAATATGTAAGGAATATTTTCTAAAAGGAGTATTTGGAAAATGTGCTTCGTCCTTTAGGCACAATAAGCATTATCTAGTAATTATTTTTTCTTCTTCCTCCTGAACATAAAACTACTAATTTTTATCAGATTCTTTCTGTACCATTGTAAAAGCAGTTCACAGATGCCTTTGTTTTCCTGTGCAGATTTTCAAGACTTTTTCATTTCTTTTTCCCTCACACAGCAATCTTTTGGAGAAGTAGGCAGACCTATTTGGCTCCAGATAGCTGAGTCAGCTTACAGGTTCACTTTAGGCTCGATTGCTGGAGGTGAGTAATATTTCTGCTTTCTGTTTCCAAGCTCTGGTTCATTTAACATTTTTTTGCCAGACTACTTGATCTAATCTAAGGTGGATATTTTGGTTGTACATGTGTCAAATCAAGTGTTGGAACCATTTTGGTTTGCTATTACCTTTCTTTCCTTATCACTTGGGTTCCAGAATCCTTCCACAGTCCTTGGAAACTACGCCAGTAACAAATTTCCTTAGTGGTAATTCAGATAGGTGTTCTTCATTCTACACACCTTGTTTTATGTAACTGTAATCCATTCTCCTTGAGACTTTTTTCCTAGACCTTCATTGTTGTTCTTCCTTACCTCCAACATACCAGAGGTCTTACAAGCTTATATATTCTTTGTGTTTAAATAAATGCTGTAGAAAATAATCACAGTAATTATATATTACACCAACAGTGACATTGCAGAAATAACAGCCCAAATGCTTTCTTACAGCTGTTGGTGCTACTGCAGTATATCCCATCGACCTGGTGAAAACTCGTATGCAGAATCAGCGTAGCACAGGTTCAGTCGTAGGAGAGTTGATGTATAAAAACAGCTTTGACTGCTTTAAAAAGGTTTTGCGTTTTGAAGGCTTTTTTGGTCTTTACAGAGGTAAGTGAATTTAAATATATATATAAAGCCAGTAATTTTCTGTGCCCCTTTTCTTTAAATTTTAATACCTCAACAGCTAGTTTCCTATGGGAAAATCAGAATACTTGATATCTTGTCTAACTTTGTTTTCATTTCTGAGCTCAGTATTTATCTTCCTTTGTGCACCCTTCATCATAAACAATTGCTGGGAAAAACTGGGCTTTTTTTGTTGTTATTAGGGATTTGCTCCTTGCTGCTTAAGTAATTTAAAGACTTAGTTTTTGGGGCATTAGCATTGAGGATATAATTGTAATCTCACAAGTTGAGGATTGCAACTTTCGGCTGGGGTCAGACATGCGGAGCAGATTACCATCTGAGGAATAAGGATTGGTTTTGCAGCACGTATTTTTTGTTAAGAGACAAAAGATGGTAAATTGGAAAAGTATCTGTAAACTGGATGCAAAATCTTATGCCTGATACTTTTTCAGGTAGTGGGACTTGTTTTATAATATTATCTGGTGAACAGAAGTTGCATTCTGCTGTTGAATTATGTTGCTCTGTTTTACTTTAAAATATCACCAATGAAACTCAGAAAATTGTGGTTTTGAAAAAAAATAAAGCTCTAAGATACAGATTAAGAATTCAGCTTTTTATCAGTTAGGCTGAGTTTTAATCACATTGGTAAGGTGACTTAAAGACAGGGTACATGCTTGCCAGCCCTCTAAATAGATACTTAGTTGGATTATCTATTTTTAATTGTAATTTTTCATAACTTTACGAAGTTCACAATTTTCATTAGGATCAGCAAGGTATTTATTAATTAGCACACCTGTTTCTTTAGCTGCAGCAAACTCACATGATGGCTACAGAATTTTGTTCTGCTTTGTGATGTGTTCTGACAGTGAAGACACTGGACAGTGTCCCTTATGGACAGTATCTAGGAAGTTTTTGCATGTGAAAGTCTGTGTGTTTTGGCTAAAGAGTGTTTTGTAGTTTTTCAGAATTTTGCTATGCAAGTAAGTAAGGGAAGGAATATGTTGGTGCAAAGTTAATGAAATAGCTGTAGTCTGTAAATTAGGTCTTACTGGTAAGTTTTCTTTTTTTGATGCTAAATCATTCATAAAAGCAAATGCTTGAGTTACATCTATGAGACTGATTCTTCAGTGCTGTTCTACAGTACTGTTTCCTTTCTCTTGCCCCTACCCTATTTTTGCACAGCAGTATATAAAATAACTTGTTACTTTGTTTTTGTTTTCTAATGATGATTCCACTGACAAGTTTAAAGCAGTGTTTTACACTTGAAAAAGATGTTCTTGTTTGAAAGAATGTCGGTTTGCTAAAAGTTTTAGTAGCCTGTTTAATAATTAAGATTATTAAGGATAAGAAATTCATGTAGTTGTTTTGAATCTGTTACAGTTAATGGTCAGCATGTTGCTAAGATTTATACTCAGAGATTTAGAAGGTCTGTTGGAAGTGTGTTAAATTAAACAGCAGAAACACTTACGGAGTTGGCTGTGGAGCTGTTACTGGGTTCTTATGTTCCTGAGCTGGATTATGCCAATTGTATTGTAATATAACAATACATCTATCCCATAATATAATGGTACAGTGTAGTTGTTTCCTGCTGTTTAAAAAATAGAACTGAACACAAACTAGGAATGTTATCATTTTAAATAAAAACTTAAATTTTTTGGTCAAGAAAATAAAGACACTTTTCAGTCTTGGCATACAACTTCAGAACTAATAGTTTCTTCTCAGGTCCCTCACTAGACCATGCAATGTCCCAGCTTCTCTGGCACACCAAATGCGTGTGCCCAATGAGTTCAGCTACATAAAAAAAGGGAGTGGAGGCATTGTCTTGCAGTGTTTGTCTGGGGGTTTTGGTTTTTTTAAATATAGGCATTGCAGAATTGGATTGTCTTTTCATGGTAGATTAGAAATTCAGGCTGGGAGGGCACAGTTTCTTTTTGTTACTGTCAACCTTTCTTTGTGTTTAATAACTACCTTTCCTCAGCGTAGTAAGTCTGTAAATCGCACAGAAAGTACTATGTTGGAAGAAAACACCACACTGAATATATTAGCTGCTGCATTTTCTATTAAGGCACCTTTGTTCTGAGCTTCCTTTTAAGGAACTAGTATAAAAAGTCTGCAGAATGAGTACTTCTGGGAATTTTGAACATTTAACATTTTTGCTATGATTCTCTGGATTTAACAAACTGGAAAGTGGCATCAGTACAGTTTTTTTGCTGTGGGGTTTTTCTGTTAGTTAACTGGCAAACACTTTTGACAAAATGATATTCCATAACCATGGAATAACATTAGGAACTGACCATATCTAATAAAAACAACTTTCTTTTAAGTTTCATGATTTATACCTATGTCAAAATGACCGTGGAGAAAATGGATTTAAAAATAACAGATGCTGTTATAATGTGTTATGTTAGGAAGTTAAGACTGCCATCTGCTGATTTTTCTTAAACCTATTAGTTCCTAGAAAAGTGTACGTGCATTTTTCAAGTGACAGTTCACTTTGATAGCTATTTTCCAGGAGCAAGGGCCTTGCCAAAATCAGTTTCTGTCCACTAATACCTTCTTTTAGTAAGATAAAAAATGCTTATAAGTAATAGGGTTTAAAGAAGTTCATGCTACTATATTGAACTGAACAAGAGAAAATCCTTTATACCCTTAGTTGAATCGAGTCTTTAGAAAATTCAGGTTAGTGAGTCAAGTAGAAGTGAGTTGATAATTTATCACAGTCGTGTATATGTCACAATTACTGTCTCATTTTAAAAAGTGATTGCAAGCTTTATGGGAAAATGATGCTAAGGGGCAAAAATGTCAAACAAACTCTTATGTAATAGACATATCCAAGGTATATGTTTGGTCCTTAAACTTTTTTCCTTCTGTACAGCAACAGCATCAGGCTTGAATTGAGAAAGGTAGATCTGGTCACACATTTCATTGTAATTTTCAACAGAAATTGTAATATAAAATTATACTGGTATGAATATGCAGGTGCTCTAGCAGCATCCCATACTTAAATGCCATCCACCTCAAAGGATATTCCCTGTGCAGAAAGGCATTTCTGTACAGCACTGATAAAATACTATTTTCTCTATTAGGAAGGTAATGTTGCCTTATGATGTCTTTGTTTCTATAGGCTTGTTACCACAGCTGATAGGTGTTGCTCCAGAAAAGGCTATTAAGCTAACTGTACGTATCTTTTTTTTTTTTTTTTTCCTCCCTGGCATCCTTTTGTTTAACATGCACAGGATTTATTTCTTAAAATGTGTGAAAGATGACCACTTACAAGCATTCTAATATATATGGCTACAAATACACTTGATATATATTAATAAGGAAGAAAAATAACTTAAAATAGTGTGTAATATATTGTATCTTTATTAGGTTAATGACTTTGTCAGAGACAAATTTACTAAGAGAGATGGTTCCATTCCATTCCCTGCAGAGGTCCTTGCTGGAGGCTGTGTAAGTATCTGTCCTGTATTCCTAGGAAAAATTGATTCTCAGTCATGTCCAGAATAGTTGGAATGACAGTTAATGGGTGTGCTTTGTCAATTTGAACAGGAGTGTTCTTTTTTCTCCCAGTCACAAGAACTAAAAAAGTACTTTTTCTGTTTGGAAAGCTTAGCATACTTCTGAGTTCAGTACTTTTGGAATGATGTGCTTAAATAACTTGTTTTGGCTCAGTTTGTAACTTTCAGTTTCAGCAGTGGTTTTTTTTCACAAAGTCCAAAGAAGAGGGTGCCCTATTCTCCCTTTCCATATGTTCTACTGGGCTGCCATTCATCATTAGTTTGGGAAGATACAGGTACTCCTTGAGAATGGATTATAGGCACGATTAAGTTTCCTTCTGCGGAGGGATGTCTAGAATGATTTGAGAAAATCTAATTCTTGCTGAAGATTTTAAGAAGGAAAAGAAATACAGAGCTCTTCAATGTGCTGCGTGTGAAATTTTTACTGTTGTGAAAATATGGATAAAATGAACAATATAGCCTTACCTTTGAGGTAACATGTATGAGTGAATTGTCTGTTTAAATGGCTTTGTATAAAATGCAGCTATGCTACTCCAGATGCTAATTACATCCCTCATCCAAATACAGTTAAAAAACAAACCATGTTTTTGTTGAAATTGAGGGCTGTAATTCAGTGAATGTTTTAGCAATCTATAAGTAGTTTGAATTGATATTGATGATAGATTTCTTTTGGTTTTGTACATTGGCTAATTTCATTAGTGGGATTCCCCGACAGTTGTTAACCCTATAATATGTTTAAGGCTTGAGTTGTGTTTCTTTTGTAGCAGTGAACACTAATGACTTCCAGTTGAGTAGGCTGACAGGCTGGTATAAAACCTCCTTGGCTTACAACAAAACCTGGGGCAGAAAGGTTGTTGACCTCTGCAAACTTTTAATTCAAAGAAACAGCCCTGAAGGGAGACTGCTTATAGTTCTGCCTGATTGAATTTGGCAGCCTGGTACATGCTTGAGTCTTCACCTGTCAGTGTATAAAGTTTATTTTTTGAGAAATGTGAGAAAGGAGCTCTAATGTATAGCTAGCAAAAGACTAACCTTTTCCTAGAAAGCTCAGTAACACAGAAAGCAAATACAGGTCATCTATAATGGCAGAGAATATAATTAATTTGTGTTTGTGTTGTGCTTAAATTCGTAATTCAAATCAAACTTTTAGTATGAATTTTATTATTTTACATTATTTTGTACTGAAATATCTAATACTAAATTCAATCTACATCAGAGCCTTTTTCACTTGCTAGGTACTCCTTTTTCAAAGTAAATTCACTGTCTTACTGTAGTGAACATGCAAAAACTGGGGAGAAATTGAGTTTCAGATAAGCTTTCAGTTTTTTTAAAGATCAGCAGATTTGTAGTCTGTCCAGACACAACACCTTCTAGCTGACTGTCTGAGCTGATATTTTCATCTCCTTTTTCAAGGTAATATTAATCTCACTCAATCTGGTAGAATTTTAAATAAAATTATAAAAGTGCTGGTGACTGTTCAGCAACCTGAGGGATGTTTCTTTGTAGCTTCCTCTGGATCATCTGATAGCTTACCAGTTGAAGATTTTTTCTGACTCTACTGCTGTTTAGTTCAATTTTAGCAATTCCACTTCTTCCTAAATAACAGAATCTTTGTTAGCAAGCCTATAAAGTTAAGAGTCTGAAAGTGTCAGTTGGCTAAAGCAGAGGCAATTAGATGTTAGTCTTCCTTTTTTTCATCCTCAGACCTTTTCGTTCTCATTTTGACAGCTCTTTTCTGTGTTGACCTGCTTGGAAATAGTGTTGGTCTTCACACTTCTGTTGTTATTGTGTTCTGGTTTTCTACAAAATATTATGGGGAGCAACCAGCAATTACATCCAAGGAAGGGCCACAAGTAAGCTTAGTCCATTTCCTTGCAGGAGCACAAAAGGCTTTGTGTTTGGGTAATGTTACCTTTCATTTTTCCTTTATTCTCTTCATTCTCTATCTGTTAGTACAAAATGATGGGTTAATGTGGGATGTTTGGGTTTTATATTTGCCAAAATAATTTTCAGCATTTGGATTTGGGTAAATCAGGTTTCTGTGGCTTTTTGTTACTGTTCAACACTTAAATATTTTGCTAATAGTATACTACAAATCTAGACTAAAATAAAAATGTACTTTTTTACCTTGTTGTAATATCAGAAGAAATAGCATTATGCCCACATGTAGTTCTCAGAGATGGACTTACTACTGTTTCTGACCCTCACTTACCTGTGTTTAGTGTTGACCTATCTCCTCATTAACAGGAATAATGCAGTTTTTGGTTATTTCTGGTATGGAACTGCTGGTGGATGAACAAGATGAGCAGGGCATATTTTCAGAAATTAGAGCAGAAAGCTTTCATACTTTTAAAAGCCTTCCCTCTTGCAAGATATACAAAAGCACATTGTGCATGCCACAGTCCTCAAACAGCAATCAAAAGAATTCTTCTGAGGAAGTGGAGGCAACTTGGGAAAGGTTCTAGCAGACATGGCAAATTCTCTCTGGATGGTGGTGCTGTATCAAAGCTTATATATGGTGTTACAGTCTTCTAAGACCCACACATAAGATCAGGTGAAACCTCTGACATTAAGACAGTGGTGGTTCAGGAGACACTGTGTGGGCTGGTCAGTATCCTCAGCTCTGGAGTATCTGGAAGCAGTGCTGTATTGTCCAGCAAAGGGGCCACTCACAGGCATGTCCCTCCTCCAGAAGTGCTAACAATGAGAGACTAAATCGCTTTGGCCAAAATCTTACTTCTCAGGCTCCAGTCATTCTCAGCTTCTTTAAGCTTATGGTGTAAGCTGTAAGTAAGTCGTGTTCCCAGTAAGAAGAAACGTCTTCATTCTCACAGCAGTTAACAAAGGCTTCCGCCCAGGCAGAGCCTGTTTATATGGTCAGCTGCCTATCTGTTGTCTTTCCTTCCTTACTGCAGGGCAGGGACCTCCCGCAGGCAGCCTGTGCCCTGTGCTCCTTTAAGCCTACCTGCTGGCTGCTGGGCAATGTAAATGTCACTGGGAAGTGCAGGGTCTGCTCTGTCAGAGCCCAGATATTCCCAGCTGCTCTCAAGCTGTAGCTGTATTTGAAAACTGCAGAGCAGCTCAGTTACAGCAGTCAGGTCATACCTGTCAGTGAAAAGGCTCTTGTCCCTGACAGATGAAACTGATATCCCATCTTCCTACCTGCCTGAAGTATGCTGGCTTGTTAATCATTAACAGCACTATCCATATTTACACATGTTCAGGACAAACAATTACTCTCCCTACTGTTACTGTAATTAATTGAATTACATTTCATTGTAATTCAGTGATTAACCTGCATTCCTGCCTTTGAAGTTTTCAGCTACCATTAGCTTTGAGTTGCAGGGAGACTGAGTGAGGCTTTGGCAATGCTTTCCTCTATCCCGACAGAGGCCTGGGAAGCAGAGAGCGCATGCCTGATATGGACAGTGCTTCCCAGAGGAGCTTACACGCATGACACATGTGAGTACATCGTGAGGGGCAAGGTGCTCTAGGGATCTGCTCATCCTCAGCTGGGAAGCAGTGTTGAAGTAGACATCTAATGCTGTGTAAATGATTCATGGTTACTGTTACAGTAGACAAAGATACTGTGATTTTAGTCTGTTAATTCCTATGAGTTACACAGGAAGGAATGGGTTCTTGCCATCCTGTGTGTGGTGCTTAGTATATTAATGGATGAATTGTGTTCCATCGGAAAGATGTTTTTGCTTTATGCTGTAGGAAGGAAGATGATGTAGGGTGCCAGGCAGAAAGGGTCTTGAGAACCTTTGGAGATGTAAGCAATGC
The DNA here is from genome assembly GCF_030490865.1 of Poecile atricapillus. Classification (NCBI taxonomy): domain Eukaryota; kingdom Metazoa; phylum Chordata; class Aves; order Passeriformes; family Paridae; genus Poecile; species Poecile atricapillus. The sequence continues at coordinate 20,225,259 of NC_081253.1, read as the reverse complement.
ATCTGTTGATAATTAGAGTCTGAGATGTGTGTATGTATGTTTGTGTTTGCATATACTTACACAGAGAGGTTCAAATTTACCACTGATTTTGAAGTCTTCATTAAATCTAAGGTTCAGTCAAACTATTTTTGTTATACTTGTAAGAAATAATTTTCATACATATTTATGCATGTATACATACATGCACACAAAATGAATATAGGTTTATCAGGCAAATAGGAATGTGTTGAATATTTACTTTGGAAAAAATAATGTAAAATGCTAATGGTTTTGCTTATCAAGCACAAAAATACAGAATTATAGCTGTCAGACTGCTTTTCCTTCAAAACCCTGAAGATGTGTTACTTCTTTTATTATACTTTAAAAAAAATAGGTAGAAGCAGAATTAAACTTTGCTACTTTACCTTGATTTCTATTGTGGACCTTTAAAATAAAAACGAAAGAGACAATGAGATCACTAGGTTCATGAACAATGTCAGCTTTGCCTAGAGAAAGAAATGCAAGTTCTTTTGATGTTTTTAGCAAGACTCTTTTAAGAAACATCTTATTTTAGTTGCTTCTGTGGGACATAGTTGTGGTCCAGGATGTGGTGGTTTCTAAAAGGAAGGAAGGAAAGGCTTGAAGCAGGCCTCTCCCCTTTAGACCATATGCCTCTCGGGTGGAATTGGAAAGGGCAAGAGGTCTCATGTTGCAGGGTCACTTGTGTATTTCCTTCAGCCTTTGGCATGTCATGGGGCATTTGCTGTGGGATCTCAAACTACATCTTTTCTCTCATAACCTTTGCTGTCAGATTTAGTTCCTTTATTTGCTCCTTGTAGAGTTATTTTACATGACATTAAGGTTAAGTAGAAGCTTTTATTACTGGTATTTTTGATGTGTATGAATAACCTCCATTCAGAAACAAATTTGTCAACCTTTTTTAAAGTGTCTGTTGCAATTTATGTGTGAAGTGAGGATTTGTGAGAGAGAAATCTAGATTTACTGCACCGTCTCCAAAAGCAATTCAGGGACTGCAGTGTATACCTCTGTGTGCACATACGCGTGCACGTGTATTTAACATACATAGCTGACAGCTGAAGTAAGAGACTTTGAAAAAGAATGATGCTGATTGCTAATGATTTGCACAGGAGCGTGGAGATTTGTACTGCAAACCTACATGCTTCCAGTTCATTTTTATTTGGAGATGCTTTTTGTCATTCTCCTCTGCATCCTTTTCTGCAGAGTGCTCTTCTGCTCCCCAAGGCAGCGCTCTCCTCTGCCTCACACATTCTTTGTCAGATAGATAGCCACCTTTTACTTAAATAGAAAAAACAGACAAACTAAAAATCCACTCTTGCATTCATTCTTTAAAAAATACACAGTGAAAAAGGGAGTTTCCTTGTGTAACATGTTCTGTATTAAAGTCAGTGCTTATCCTGCCTGTACTCGTGACCTAGCACATTTGTGCAACTCCACTGAATGCAGCGCTCCTCTTCGTGTGAATGAAATCACTGCTGGGCAGAAAAGTTTGCCAAGCTCTAAGTTAAACAGCGTAAGTCAAGACCTGGATAGAAGGACACAGTGCTGTTAGGGAGTATTTAGCTGGATATCTAGATAGTTTCACTCTTTTTGAGAAAGCTGCCTGTTGAGAAGTCTGTCAGCACCCTAAATACTCAGTGTTCATAGTGTTGATGTAATTAAAGAGCTTTTCAATGGGTTTTCTACTGATAAGCATAGGGTTTTCCTTGTATTTTATTTTGCTTAATAACCTGACTGCCAAATCATCTTCTAATACTGTTGTAGCACATAATTCTGTATTAACAATACAGAATTTGTACCATTGTATTTCTAATTAGTGTTGCTACTAAGTTATTAAAATGTGTTGTGTTCAGAGTCTTTTGCTTTCTGTATCAGAAGAGGGCTATGGCTGATTTTAACAGAAAGGTAGGCAGCTGTGCACCTAGGAGAGGAAAATGTTAATTGCAGGAAGATTGAATTCAGGGTAGAAAATAGAAATGTTTACAAATTGGCCTATTTGTATTTCTATGGTAGGTGTTAGGCAAATAGGAAAAGTTATTTTGGCTGCTCTGCAGGGTGTGCTAATTTTTTAACATTAAAAATAACAAATGGAATTTCACATATGCATGTAAACAAATAATACATATTTAATAGGCAGGTAGCTGGTAATTGTCTAGAAGGAGTGACTTTCTAGTTAAGTGTTGCAATTTAAAGTTACCTGCATTTTTTTGTATGGTCCATTGTATTATGTAGCCAGAACATGCTGCTTAACATTTTATCTACCAAAATAATTTTTTAAAATTATACAGGGAAATGCTAAACATTTGAAATTGGTTTTATGCTTAATGCAATACAAACAAAAAAAAAAGGTTAACAGAATTTGCCAGATGCAAATTTCAAAAATTTTATTTAGATTGAATAACTTTGAGAACTTTGCCTAGCAAGACAGCCATTTCATCTTGCCTGCATAGGTGTGTATGAACTGGAAAAGGTGAGAAGTAAAGAGAGTCTAAGGAATGTCTTTGGACATATGAGTAGTGTCAGCTGAGTAAACACAGTGCAGTAAGTCCAAGGAACAGAGAAGATGGGAATCACTTTGGCTGGTCTGGGAGTTCTTGTGATCTTCCTGATGGTTGCAACAAACACCCACAAAAACATAGACTTTGATTTGCTTTTGGAGAAGCGAAGAAGTGAGGGAATAAAATGAAGATTAACTGTATAGACTGATGATTTAAGTGGGAAGTGTTAAAGATAGTAATTACTACAATGGAGATAATTAATCAAAAGCAGCAGTTGATCTCCTGCTGTTTGGGTCAAGGTGCTTCAGTAAAGCTGTTGCAATGATGATTTTAAATGTCAATATTGAGTGAAGTAATAAACAGGGCTTGCAATAAAAGGCTGTCGGTACTCAGTGAAGGCTCAGAGAAGTACAGGATGCTTCTCTGCAGCAGAAGACCTTTGGTCAGTGAAGGTGTTGAAGCTTCTTGCCCCCAGCCCATAGACACTGCTGAAGTGCTGCGTCATTCTCAGTAAGAGCTGACAAGGGTTGCAGTGCTCTTTTGTCTCTAGGCTAGAATAATTCAGATTGCCAGCTTCTAAAGAGTGCATCAGGGCTAGCTAATCTCAAATGTGTTCTGCCTGCTGCTGGAGAAAGGAAGGTTGTGCTATATGCGTAAAGGATTACTGTTCATTAGTTGTCCAGTGCAGAGACCACCATGCAGGCTGTCCAGGAGGTGCTGTATCAGACTATGGGTTTTACTTCACCACACCCCTGTATGCACACCCCCCTCCTAACCTCCCAACATCACAAAAGGAGCTTATTGCTTGGGCAATTTAGAAGTGGTAAAAGTTTTGACTGCAGATGTTCTGCATCTGTTTACTTCACTAAAATTTGATGGGTTGGAGGAATCAATCAGAATTAAGAGGCACTTTTAAATTGTGCAAGAAATGCTTTTTAAAGTTAGCTGTACTCAAGTGGTTATATGCCACAATTCTTAAGGAAGTGGGTTTAATTTTTAAATGAAAAAAGGTGGGTTAGGAAGAGGGGAGGATAACAAGCTTAGTAAAACATAGCTGGATTGTGATGAACCACAAACTTCTTCAGAAGTGAATGGTAGTACCTACAGCAAACCAGGGAGAAATCTAAACACGTCATTTTATACAGGTTTAAAAACTCTCAAACCAAACTGTCAGGTTGAATCTCTCTCAAACCTGGGACACAGTTCTTTGAAAGCTTTTGGCTAAAGTGCAGAATCAGAAGCAGCTTTACAACACTACTGCTAGGAAGTTTGCAAGACTGTCCCTCAACACTGCCAACAGAGTATTTCCTGCAAGTAAAATCTGTCATGCCCAGCTCAAAGATTTGACTCCTGTTTCTATCTAGTATCATATTTTGAAATGTTAGTCTTCCTATCTAAATTTTATGTTTTGTTTCCACTTAGGACTATTACAGGCTGCTAAACAAAACTCCAAACATCTTTTCTAATAATTTAAAATTACACTGTTAAATGCAAATTTACCTTTTAAACAGCATCACTTCTAAATGCAAATAGCGTGTCTACACATTGGTGATGGATTATTATTGAATAAACATAAGGTCTTCTTTATGTGTATTTGATGCTCTAGTAGCACCAAGTGTAATGATTATTTTAGTTTAGTATTTCCTGTAATATCTGATAGACTTTTAAACGCAGCCATGACTTCTAGAAAGTGATGTCAAGGAGAAGAGCAGAGACAAACTGAATTAATTCACCTCAGGGGGCTATAAAATTATAAATGTAAAAATCTATTTTTACGTACCCATGATTTCTGATCCGGGGCTTTTGACTTCCAGACAGGTGCTTTGTTAAATCTCTCTCATATATTTTTACATGAGAGTATCAGCCAATGCAGTGAGAAGTGAAGGCACTCATCACTTTGCAAAAGTCAATATGTCACCACATGCTTTAGTAACGCAATTTACTTTCTTTTTCCTTGGGTTTGCAGGCAGGAGGTTCCCAGGTCATCTTCACTAATCCTCTGGAGATTGTAAAGATTCGGTTGCAGGTAGCAGGAGAAATTACTACAGGACCCAGAGTCAGTGCCCTTTCTGTTATAAAAGATTTAGGCTTTCTTGGTCTTTATAAGGTACGTACTTCTGCTTTGAGTGCCTTCATCATTTTATGCTAAACTTCTATATTGTTGAAACAAAAACTGTTAAAGACAAAGACATCTTTTGAATTTAAAACCAATCTCTTCCTGCAGGGCAGCCCCACAGTGGAAAACTGAAGAAAACTCACTTCTATATTAATGGCAGTGGGATACAAAAAAATACTCCCCCATTCTATCCTTTGGGCTTTTATGCCAAGCTACAGGGAGTCCTGTATTGCAGACCTGCTGGCTTCTGGCACTGCTCATTTCATTTGGTGGGGTTTTGTGAAAAGTTTCTTTAGCTTTCCCTGTGCGTTTTTCTTTTATTTATTTTGAATCTCTGTATATCTATTGTTATCTTTGCAGCAGGATATTCTCCTTGTCTTAATAAATTGATGGCAGCAAAACAGTAGTGAAGTATAGAAGGATTCAGATTTTTAAGAAGTTAAGTGGTGGGATTTGTCAGTAAATTCCACTGAAAAAAAGCCTGTTCTGTATGGTACTTCAGCAGAATGCCAGTCAACAGATTCCTTCCCTGCAGGTATACTTACTGCCATCATTACAGATCAGGTGTAATGGAGCAGAAGCTATTAGTTTCCTTAAACAAGGAAGAGTGTTTCTTCCTGTATCTTCTGCCAGTGCAAGGGGTAATACGTAAATTTAGCCGTTATATTAGCTGTGCACTTACAAAACATTGCTTTATGTGATTTGCCCATAGACCTGCAATAATACTATAAAAATGTGCACATTTACTTTTAGAGCTGAAGCTTTTGTTTTGAATTTGGTAGAAGAGATTCGTGACTGTTGTGTTTCCTGATTAAACTGCACCCAATTTACAGCATTTTTTCTCTTTTAGCTAATCTTCCCGTGCAGCTTCTTTCTTTTTTGCATCATCTGTCAAACAGATGATGATCAGTGTGAGGTCTTACAGTGCTCTCTGGTATTTTAGTAGTGCCTTTGTGTTTGGTGGAAGAAAGGTTGGCAGGGACTTACCTTGCTGCTCCCCTGGTTGTCAGAAAGACATAAGGGCTGATCTTTGTCACATCTTTCATTGCCTTTGGACACATAGTGTGTAAAAAGTATTTATCCTAAGTACTGATGTCAGGATTGATGTCATGTATAATTTAGCAAAATTATACATGAACCTCAAATCTTCCTCATTCCAGATACTTAGTTTAGATATGCTTTATTCTTATTTTCAAGTTCCCTGTATCATCTAAGACATTTATTTTCTGTGTTATTTATGTGGTAGATCGAGTGAGTTTGTACTTTCAGGGCTCAGGCTGCTTGCTGGATATCAATTTTAGTCTTATTTACAGAATTTATTTGCATTCTGTCTCTTTGCTCCGTGTCAGGGTGCCAAAGCATGTTTCCTCAGAGACATTCCCTTTTCTGCAATCTACTTTCCGGTTTATGCTCATAGTAAACTGATGTTTGCTGATGAAAGTGGCCATGTGGGAGGGCTTAATCTCCTTGCAGCTGGAGCCATTGCAGGTAATTTTGCAGAATGTTTCCTAAAAGTAATTTTTTTTCTTTTAGTGTGTAATATTTAATATTCATTCAGTAGCCCCATATAAAGGAAGGGTACTGTACCATTGTATCTGATTTAATCTAAATTTGATCACTGTTATCCTTAGTGGGAGGCAATGTAATTTTGATGAGAGCTAATTACATTTGCATAATGTGGATAAACAGCGTAATGCAGCTCAGCAACTTGTAGTCAAATTTGATCTGTCTGTCTCAATGGGGTTTTAGTTGTTACTGAGCTCTCAGAGTTGAAGGCTAATTTGAATCTTTGATGAACATAAAATGAGAGATCATAAGAGCTAAGAAGAAAATGACTTACCCAGGTTTGGATTCTGGAATAATTGAAAAGAAACTTTGTTCAAATGTAATTGCTGAAAAATAGGGCATTAGTTTATAAAGAAGCTGAAGTACCATACTCTGAAATTTAAGATATTTTACAGCATCTCATACAAGTTTAGTATAAAGACAATATGTGGCTGTGATAAAAGGTTGTTTTCACTAAAGGCAAGGGGTATAAAAATATTAGATGTAGGAACTGTAGTGGTTAATATTTAAACATGCAGATAGAGATGGCCAGATTCTGCACTGTCAGGGATGAGCTCAGCAGATGAAAACCAGGTGTCTGCACGGAGCCTCACAACTGTGAATGATTCAGTGTCAGAATCTGCAGTTCAGAAACACCACTGGACTGAGAAAGACCCTTTGCTACTTGTTACAGTTGTAAGGAATCACTATATAGATATATACATCAATTGTGAGTGTCTGTGAGTAGCAGTTTCCCATATTGGACTTGACACCTAGCTTGGCTGCACCTTCTCTGTGCCAGTTGGTGTGTTCCTCATGCCAGAGGGAAGGGAGACCACCTAGGAAACATCTAACAGATCTGTAGCCCTGTTCATTCTTTAGTATTGGAGAGCTTCCAGAAATGGAAAATTATTTAGCTTATTATACTCATACAATACAAATTTATATTGTTAACTTGCATCTCCTATAAGACTTTTTAGACTGCAAACTTCAAACTTTGTTGTTTCATTAGTGTTTCTGTGTTGCTCATACTAAGGGATGAACCCTATTAAAAACGTGTGTCAATCTCATAGGCCTACTTTTATAGCACGTACAGGAATCTGTCTCTCTGAATTGCAAATTTCACATTCTCAGTTGCTCACTCAATCCCGGTTACACGGCAGCAGGCAAGAATACAGTCTTGAAGGGATCTGCCTGTAAGGAAAGTCTGCATATGATTGCTGTCGGTGTATGCTTGCAGGCTTAACTGCAGTGCTTTTGTTTTCCTTTAAAACCTCTCAAATTGGTCAGTGACTCTTCAGAGTTTATCATCACCTATGCAGTCAGTGACTTGTTAACATTTTAATTCAATATTAACTGACTGTAAAAGTTTAACAGAAGTCAAAATTAATTTCATGGTTTTAAATCAGAAGATGGTTCCTCTTTTTAGGGGGATGGAGTTTTTACAGTATTCAGAAGTATTCAGAAATATCTCAGATAACACAGTTACATACTGTGGAGTACATTTCTGAAAACTTTCTCCTTTCCTTTGACTAGAAAGCCGAGAGTGGTGCCTTGGAAGTGAAGATTTGTTCTTCCATCACTGTTGGCTAATATCACGCTGTTGGTACTAAGCAGACTTGTAAAACACCTTCATTGTCCTCAGTCTTTTTATGGCTTGCCTACTGAAGTAAGCAGCATCTATTCTCTTACAGAACAGTCCAAACAGCTGTTTAGACATACTTCTGTAGAATAGGGGTTTTAAGCAGTAGTTTTTTCTCATCAACACCTTTAACAGATGGATGCATAGGATTCAATTGCCAAATCAATCATCTATGTAATCTGGAAAATATGTTGTAGAGTATTAACATATACAGTAAATTTACACAACTAATTTTTATATATTACATATATAGCCAATTCTGTCTCGATTCAAACTACTACTTCAGCCATACCACTAGAAGATGCTGAGAATGGATTTTGAGAGTTGATTTCCTTTACTATCAGTTTCAGCCTTTAAATTTAGAAGACAAATTATTATCTCATGCACGACAGTTTTATGAGCATTAAGAGTAAGAACCTGCATTTTTTTGTAATGTGTAGCCTTTGTAAAAATTATGAAAGTTTGCACTTGTATTTTTCAGTTGTGTTTTATCTTTTACAAGATCCTTTGTGCAAATTAAATGTGGTTTTCTTCTAAAAGGTGTGCCTGCTGCTTCTTTGGTAACCCCTGCTGATGTCATCAAGACAAGACTGCAAGTGGCAGCTCGCGCTGGTCAGACAACATACAGTGGAGTTATTGACTGCTTCAGAAAGATTCTAAAGGAAGAAGGCCCTTCAGCTTTGTGGAAGGGAGCTGGAGGTGAGAAAAAAAATTAAGCCTGACCCTAAATCTGTAAATTAACACTTGCTTTGTTAAGAACTGAAATCAGATTACAAGGTCTGATGGTGAAAAACCTAGCACCTTGTTAAAAATGTTTAGCTTCTCTACTGAGGAATTGTTTTATTTAACACTGTGATTTTTAATGTTTAACAGCTCGTGTGTTCAGATCTTCACCCCAGTTTGGTGTTACTTTGGTCACTTACGAACTTCTGCAGAGATGGTTATATGTTGATTTTGGAGGCCTGTAAGTCAAGTATTTGCTATTTAGCTTGAACAAAACAACTGCTAAATTTAAAGAAAAACCCCAAACTTTTTCATGCATGGGAGCCATTAAAACTTGTTGACTTTGAGCACCTGTACTTAGATTGTAGGATGCAAGAAAATTCCCCCATGCTTATATAATTCAGGGAAACTTCCATGCCACTTCTAAACAGATGAGGAGATGAAGAGCCATTTCATATTTATTTCAGTACACTAATTTGTATTTCCATGGCAGCAAGACAGTTTTGTCCATTTTCCTCAGTATACTGGAATCAAAAAGAATTTGAAAAAATTATTAGTAAAAATGTAACTTCAATTTTAGGTTTTATTTAAAATTAAGTAGTGGTCTGATCTCATTCACTTCACCATAAGAGTCAATTAATTAAGGCCAGCTTTAACAGTCTTCCATATTCAGACAAAAGACTTAAGTATTTAAGCCACAATAAGTCTATTTAAAGTCCTTTCTTATGAAATCTAGACTAACAAAGTGACCTTTTCCCTTTGTTCAAACAGGAAACCCACTGGATCAGAATCTACCCCAAAAACACGAATTTCAGATCTTCCTCCTGTTAATCCTGCACATATAGGAGGATACAGACTTGCTACAGCTACGTTTGCTGGTATAGAAAATAAATTTGGTTTGTATCTTCCAAAGTTTCGAGCTCCTGCCACCACCTCAGCTCAAGCACACAGTAGCAGCTGAGTCCTGAAAAGATGTTTCAAATGAACAAAGTGATGAAGAGGAAAGAGTTCATAAGAGTACTGCTGTATTGTTTTCCAGTCAGCTGCATGTGTTCTAGCTGAACTGAGCTTGCAAATCTAATTGCTCCTTTCAAATACTCATACATACCTGCATTTATTTATTTACACACAAGGAACTGATTGAAGCTGTGGTTCTCTGCCTTGTTTTAACCAGTGGCATGAAGCTATAGCCTAGACATTGCCTTGCACAGCTTGCATTTAGTGTTACTGTACATATTGTACATCTTTGTACAGAGACATCAGGGCATCTATACACGTACATTTATATAATGGGTATTGCAGTTCAGAATAGTTTGAAATGTACAGATGTTTTGAAAGTGTTTTGTTAACAATCGTGACAATAAAATGTTTAAAAACGCTTGTGTCCATTTGCTTCTTTGAATTTATAGGAAGTTGTCCAGTATGATTGTTTTGCCCTCCACAGAGGAAATGTGAAGATCAGATGCAGCCATTTAATGAATGGACAGGACAGGACAGAGCCTCTGCAGGAATGCCCTTTGCTGCTAGTTACAGCGAAGGAATTGAAATGCAATGTGCTGGCTCGTGTTAGAGAACACAGTAATTAGATGAGCACATGCAATATTTTATTTTGCAGCACTACTTTGTGACAAAGAATTCTCTCAAAATAGATGGCAATACTAAATACGTAATAGATAATTACTTCTATGATAGCATATTCAAAACACAGTGAGAGATTTGCCAGTTACTAACACACTCAAGAATTTTTGCAGGGTTTCTTAGACAGAGTGCCTTTTTTTCCAGTATAGAAAACTTGTTATAAAAAAAATGAAAGCATTCTCTTTATTTCTAGATTGTTTTACCATGAGATTAGGTTATTCTGCATGGGGGAAAAAACCTACTTTTGTATTATTTTTATATGCAAAATTGATTGTTTGTATTTACAGGTTTGTATTTACAGTAAAAGGAGAAGAGAAAGTGAAAGCTTGAACTATTTATGGCTTAGTGTCTACCAAAAGTTTCCCTGGTGTAATACTTAAATGCAAAAAATGTCAGGGGAAATACAGGAGTTTAGATTTCTGCTGTCATGGAGGAAAATTAGTCACACTGTTATTGCAGCCAGAGATGAGATGGGTGGTTTCCAGCCTTGCTTACTGAAGTTTTACATGTTTCTTATAGGGTTAAACATCCTGGAATAGAGCATATCCAAGTGGTATAAACCAATGTCAGGTTCTGTTTTCTTCCTTAGGTGACAGCAGGCCCATCAGAGATTAAGTCAGTTTATGAAGAAATGGCTTCTTAAGAACTGAACGCTACACAGTCCAGCCCTTCTCCAGCTCTAACCTCTAAGGAAGATAAAAATTATTTTGGTGCTGAATAATATTTAGTAAGCCAGAGGTTACAATACACTGATCTTGGAGGTTTGATTACTAGTCTGCAACATGAATATAGATAACCACATTAGATAGAAGGCTTCCTTCTTTATTTGTTGTATTGTGTTTAAGGAATTTCTTGTTCTGTACTGTTTCTGGATAGAGACAGGCTTCTGGGAACTCCCCTGTATCTATGAAATTTGTCTTGCACTTTTTGAAATAGTGATAAAAACGGCATTTAGTCTTAATCACAGCTTGGTGACTGCCTTAGGATCAAGGCCTTAGGAGACTTGACACTGCACACAGCATTTGTATTTCTTGCAGCTCCAAAACTGGATTGTTTGGCTCCCAGAATCCTCATTTACAGCATCTAGCATCACTTTTGGTCTCAAGATTGCAGGTATGGCTTTTACAACATTTTTAGTTTGTAGTTAACTATTCTGTGAGGGAGGACCACAAGACCACAAGCAGGAATTAAGATTAAGTAGCATTAAATTTAGTAACTGAAAATTATTAGAAGGTTAGAACTACACAAAACTAATGCCTATGACCTGCATGTGTGTGAAAGAAAGCCTTATCTACTGGATTTCTGAAAATAAAAGTGCGAGGGAAATGTATTACTCAATGAAAAGTAATGTCAATAAAAAACCCCACAAGAACAACCAGCCAAAAACCCAAGCACCCCCTCCCTCCAAAACCATCAAACCAAGAGACCTTGTGCTTGTTAAGAATTCTTTTGGTTCAAGGTACAAACCATCTCATGATGTGCCTGTTCTTACACTGTTCACCTGCTGCTGTTGTAGGGTTGAGCAGAACACACAGGATAAATGCCTGCAAACCAAGCAGCATGGCTGCATTCAAAAGGGAGGGACACACACTTCCACCAATGGAAGCCTAAACACATTTCACTTCCAGACCTGCCAACAAAGAAAACTTTCTGAGACAGAACTGCTGTGTCTCTACAAGCTGCTCATAATAACAGAACTAAGGCAAGGAGAAAGAGGAAAAAAACCCTCAAAACTAAACAGAAAAGTTTAACAGCAAAGAAACAATGACATTACTGGACATGAAAGTAATTAAGGAATATAAACCTATTTCCTATTTTTAAGCATATAAAACTAGCTCTTCTGGCAAAACAATGAGCTTGTAACATATTAAGAACAAATGTAGTCCTAAGTTAAATACCACAAAACCGATTTAGTGTCTAATTAGGAAAACTCGCAGTATTTATTAAAAAAAAAAAAATCAACCAACCCAAAAGAAACAGCCCCTCTGCAACCCATCTTGAGAGAAAACATTATAATATGCTAAGAAAGAAAAAAGTAACCTTTAACAGAAAGTCTGACATTTCTGTTTCAAACCATTAAGAAATTTTGTTTCAATGTTCAGTGTTAAAAAAGAATAATAAAAATCTTAGTACAGAAAATTAGTAGCAAGTCTGTAGTTAACAGAATAAGAATCATCATGCTATAGAAATTAACTTAAAGTCTAGTTCCTTATCCTTTGGAAAAGAGAAATTTGATAACAGGAGCCTTTTTGCTATTGGCCAATTGCCATGGCAGTAAGGGGTGGTTGGGGGTAGAGAACAAGCCTGTGATGTGTGCAGCAAAACAAAAGGATCAGCTCCCAGAAACTTTACACAGATTAGTGGTCAGGGCAGCTGACAAGTGCTTGTATAGTATTTATTTATCAATCAGTCTCACCTTTTAATGCATCAGTTCAAACAAAAGGAAATTGGTATTAAATATGTATTCATTAATTCAGGTCTGGTTATCACGTAAGTTTGTAACTACAGACAAATTTTTATTCACATATATTACCCACTACCAGAGTCTGAGGCTTATCTATATATAAACAATGAAACTCAGAACATATGCATGCATATGATGGGTAATGTGAAGAGTTCAAATTAAAGAATGATTCAGAGATTTTCTACCTAATGAAGGTTAGTCTGTAATACAGAAAAAGTTTTAGGAGCAGAACTTTTACTTTTCAAAAAGATACTGTTTCAGATTGGACTTTACAGAAACCAAGTAGCAAATTTATGCCAGGTTAGTGTTTCAGCAAAAGAAGATCCTTGCAAAGTCAAAGTTAACTGTATTAAAAGTTCCACAAATCCAGAATGTGCTTGCAATTTATATAAAACATGACAACGCAAGATCTGATTTTCAGTAATCTTAATACATTTCAAAGTCCATTGTTGAATCCATATATTCCTCCCCTAAGCTATGATTAGAACTGACACACTAGGATTTGCATCCAGTCATTGCCAAGTGCAGCCCTGCAGCCTGTTTGGAGGGCTCTATGCCGGGATGCGGGTCGCAGCCTCCTCCTCTGCGTCAGCTCTGTTGGCGTTGATTTCTGCCAGCGTTCGGCCAAACCGGGTCCACTCGTCCCCGCGAGGAACAGCGATTTGCTGTGACACAGAGAGTGTTACTGAAACCTCCTGATAAACAGAGCTGAGCTCACTTTCAACAGCAGAGCACTTAATGTTCAGAAGAGGTTCCAGGAGATAAGCTTTTAGTTATTTACTGTAAGCATCAAAAGCTCTAACTAATAAAAGAAGCAGAATTTGAGACTCCTGCATTGAAGTACAAAATGATATTATTTCAGGCTTGTGCTATGTATCTCCACTTGAGAGACTGCCTTCAAAGGGAATACTAATGCTATATCCTCATCCCATCAATTAGTCATGTACTATTGCAGTACACATACTTGCAATAACAACAGCTTCCCTCTAAGAAGAAAATCGAGGCTGCTCCATGGCAGAATTTATTGTTCAGTACTTCTCAAGCTAGGATCAGAATTCACATGTGCCACAGTTACACAGAAGATAAAATTTCTGTAAAAAAACTGATTGATTCTTATTTCACCAGCCTTACAGTACAGCTTTTTCTTTTTGACTGGATGGCAGCATGCTAAAAAGTTATGCTAGAACACCATAAATAAAACACTACTAGGAAATATTAATTAAAAAATACAAATTAAGCCTAATTATTATTCCTCTAATGACAAGAGAAAAAAGTGAAAGGCAAACTGCTAAATAAAGAAACCCTAGTGTTTTGCAATATACATTGCACAATACAGGACATACATACCTCTCCCACGTCATATATAACTATTTGTCCCTCTGAATCACCTACAGCAATCTCTCTCCCAGAATGTGTCCATCTCACACGGTTCAGAGCAGGATTACCCTCCACGGTGATGCTTGCAGTGGGCACCTGTACCAATTTGAAACACACTGCTAAAAAGGCATCAGGTTTCCATAAACTAGAGATTACAGAACACACCTAAGCCATCTGTGCTGCATCAAAAGTGCCCAACACTTCAACCAGTGCATGGTACACAGATCAAAGTCTGTTCACAATACAAAGACCTCAGTGGCCTTAAGCTATCCTCAGTGACAAAAACAACACATCTGTCCCTTGGCCAAACATCTGCTATCGAAAGGCACATCTGCACTCTTCTTGTGGGACAGGAGGCACCCTGGGATCTCAAGAAGATTATGACAGAGGGCAAGGTGGAAATCAGCTGTTTTGGCAGGTCAAGCCCTGTCCAAAAGGCTAGAATTGGTAATTCCAATTTAAAGCCTGTGGGTGTCCAAGCAAGGCTGATACCCTGGCTGGAACCAGCACGGGCGGCTATCCTCAGCCGCGCGGTCTATATCCCACTGCATCAATGTGATGGATGGCGAATATGGCGATTTATTGCAGGGAAACTTAACATTTTATAGTCTGGGGTCACTGTGTTACTCCCATCTGCTTACATCACAGTTAGGTGCTATTGGCTAATTGCAGGGGGCCTTGCTATCCTAACAGAGAGGGGTGGGTTTCTAACTTTCTCGTTACATCCCGAGTTCTTCCGCAGCGCAAGGCCTTAACTACAACAAAAGCCACAGGCTGGCATATGGTCCTGCAACTTTCTTCTATACGTACTTTTCAGATGGTCAAATTTAAGTACTAAGTATCTGTCAGGTTTCTCCTCTGATCTACCTCCAGCAAATCTTGGAAAAGGTTTCTGCTATAATGAAGTTTATAACTCACACCAGAAAACCAAACATTCCGTTCACTAAGTTAGAAACAAATGGCACTTTCACTGCAGTATTACTGTGGCAGTAGGAACAGCGGTGGTGTGTGGTAACAGCTTTGTTCACACTGTTAAGCTGTAGGCTGACAAGGCCTCAGGGTGGGAGGTCTATAATCACTTTCACAACATGGATCAGTGTTACATCAACAGATGTTTTAATCTCTCTTGTTATAGGTAAAACAATTTAATTACTGCTTTTATTCATTAAGGGGAGTCATTTGTAACCCTCTAATCAAAGAATGCTATCTACTACACAGAAACTACTGGAACTACAGAATATTTAAAAACAAAAAAAACCCAAACAAGCTATGGTAAAAAAACATGCAAAACTGGTAAACACCCAAATTTTTCTGTTTTGTATAAACAATTTTCCAGCTGCATTTGACCATTAACCTGACTTCTCACCTCAGTATCATTGTTGAGATTCCACAGGTCAAGCCTGCCCATCCCATCCACACAGGCAAACAAGGCAGGGTGAGTTGGAGACCACATCACATCATAAACATAATCCGAATTATCTTCAAAGGAGTAGAGAGGTTTGTTATTCTGAAAAGAAGCAAAGACAACAATGTGATAACCAAACCCTACATTTCAAAATTATAAAATGAACAGGTAAAGCAAAATACAGAACTTCAACAGTATTACCAGCAATGAGTAAAAAGTGATTTGCATTTTGACTTGCTTTATAAAATTGCCACTGCAAAAATCAGCCAAAATCTAATGCTTTTTACTATTAAAGGTATGCTTTCCAAAGCATGCAGTCTATAGGCTGCTATTATAAAACAATCAATAGCAAGCCAATTGTAAATTGTAAATGTAATGCTTTAATAATCTTGTAAATCTAGCCAATGATAATTCAGTGACTATTGCTCAGAGATTTTAAATCCGATTTCTCTGCTTTGCATTTCTCAGGGCATCAGTCTAACAGTGAAAGAAGTCATTCTGGCAATGGAAATGACATATATATCAATTGTGAGCCTCATCAAGTTTAATTGACATTAGTTTTGGTGCCATCCCTTAGTCCTCCACAAAATTGTAGCAAAACATTTGCCTTATGAATATATGAGGTAATTGACTTTATAACATGATTTACATTTGATTACATTGTAGTCATTGTTGATAACAAAGGGCAAAAGGTTGGAAAGAATGGATCAGAAATATACAAATTATGTACAAGCTGAAAGCAAAGTTTTATGCTGTTAATCTTAGTTCTGCTCATCAGCTGTCTCCTTTTTGCAGGACTGCAGCTAAGAACCTCACAACTTCACACAATTTGACTTCAGGTTTGTGAACTTCCATAAGTAGCTTACATTATAGCACCACCTTGTGTCAAGGGCTATGAAGAAAACCACTGAACTATCTAAGTTACCTTCGTTGTCCAAAGCTTTACTGTCCAGTCAAAAGAAGAGGTGACAAAAAGATGTGAGAAGTCTACAGGTCCAACTGCTGCATGGCAGTTGATACCAGTGATTGGTCCCTGGTGTCCTTCAAACATCTCACTGATTCCAGCTTTGCTGTTTCAGAATATACAACCAAGGTTAATTGATTTGGCAACCAAACATCTGCAGACAGAGATAGCACTGAAATGCAATTTAAATACAGCCACAAGATTTTGCTGCCTTATATAGATATTACCCCACTGCAAAAGGCTTCACCACAGCAGTATCACAGAAGACCAGGCTTGAAAACAGACCTTAAGTTCAACATGTATTTTCTACTAACTCTAAGTGCCAAAATATCCTAGGGACAGGAGACTCATTCAGGTACCAGTCCACACATTTAACTACATTGTGCTCCAAGCAATAACTACAACTTCAATTCATACAAACAACAAAATTCAGTCTCAGGAATAAGCCTAAAACTCCCATTAAATTAGGAGAAGTTGCATATACTTCAAGGGCATGAGGTTCAGACATAAACCAGTAACAATATATCCCTAATAGCCTCCTATCAGGGGTGATGAAAAAGAAGGGAAACAGATGGGAAGGATGTTACACAAAAGTGATACAATTTTGGGTACTTTGGAACCAAAAAAGCTGTGCAGCAAGGTGATGTGTATTTGAGATGAAACCTGGACACTCAATTATATTTAAGAAAGCAATTGATAAGATACAGTCAGACAATTTCAAAATAGATTGAACAGCAGGAGAACAGCTAGCCAATTTAAGATTTGTGCGTGATGTTACTGTACAATTATCTACAAAACTGATACGAAGTTTGGAATGTTCTGCTACAATTCAAATGAATAAAACCACAGTGACCTTTGCTGCCCTCGACACAAACAACTCATAATACCAATTCAGAATTCCAACCATTTCGGTTTTTAATGAAGCTCTTACTCAGGAAAAAGTGCACTGAAATTCAGAGATACTCTGAACTTCTTCAGTGCAAAGGAGAAAGTATGAACTTCAAAAATTTTGAGTGTAAAGCATTCAGGAACTCATCCTTTCACTATTTTTATTTCCTTTGAAGAATTAAAGTTTGTATTCACCTGCCATGACGGCATGCAGTGTACACTGAGCCTTCTTCACTGCCAACAACAAAGTTGTTGACATCTCCAATAGGGAAAGACATGCAGGTAACAGCTACAGCCTTGGACTGTTTGTGAACCAGCTCCATGCTATCCTGTAGTGAAAATATCAGCAACTTACTTTATAAAAAGAATTATTTACATCTCTAAAAATCTTTCAGATTTTACAATAGAAGAATTTTCTTTTTATTTTACTTGGTTAGATTGGGCAGTAATAAGGAAGTTTTCTTACTACATTTGTGTTCACCACTAACACAAGTACACCAAAACTATACAAAAGAAACAACAGAAAATATTTGATTCCACAGCTGGGGAAATATTTTATCAAATATCAAGCTGCCTTAATTCTGTGTGTTGGGAAAACGTTGATTAATGTTTATTAGATCAACTGAATTTTTAATAGAATATTAATCTAGAATAGATAATATATATATCTATATATCTGTATCTCAAAAGTTATCTTACCTGTGGTTGGGAAAATATTTTATCAAATATCAAGCTGCCTTAATTCTATGTGTTGGGAAAACGTTGATTAATGTTTATTAGATCAACTGAATTTTTAATAAAATATTAATCTAGAATAGATAATATATATATCTATATATCTGTATCTCAAAAGTTATCTTACCTGTGGTTGGGAAAGCATATCCAGACTCCAAGAGCATATTTTCCCATCAGTTGAGATACTAATCAAATTATGAGCATTCTGGGTCCCAACAACATTTACACAGTACACTGGGTGCTAAAAAACAAAGTATTATCAGAAAATAATTTAGAAGTAATAGCCATTTCTGATATAATTAATGTACAGTAAAATATACAACTTCACCATTTAACAAAGCACAAAAGATTGATCCCAATCAAAATTACACATTATATTCCCCTATAAAACTGATACTTGTTTTTTCTGACACTCTGGTTTTTATGGATAGCCTGGTTCCTAAGTGTCAAAATACAGACATAAACATTTAAGCACTGCCAATATCAAGTGCACTGGACAGAATTTACTAGACATTAAACACATCTCAACAGGGCACAGTCCTTGAAGATATTTCACCTCCTACCGTGTGAGCAGCAGCTGAAAGTGGCGTTCTCTGCACCGGGGTTCTCTTATTGCTGCGATTATCCCACAGCACTATCTGGCCCGAGTATGTGCCACCAACCACCAGATTGGGATGAAATTTTGCAAATGTAGCTGACATCACTGCCGACTGAAAGGAAGAAAAACATCACCAAACACTGAACTATCATTCAGTGACATTATGTCTAAAACTAAAGGAAATGAGGCCAAATATCAGATAAACTTCTTTGCCTAAATTTATTCAGCACATTATTTCACTGCCCATTTACTTAAGGATTCACCCACCCTTTGTAACCCCTCAATAGTCTTTTTGCTTCAATTTATAAAATGAAGTTGTGCTCCTCTTTTCTTTCACACTCATACATCTATTCCTCCTAGCATAGTTTATTAGCAAAGGAAAGCCCAATAAAACACAAGATTTTAATAATGTTTTGCCACATTCTGTAGTCATTACTTCTTAGAGAATGTAGAAATACATTTTGATATAACAGAGTTACTTTTGCAATCTGGTCTTTGACAGTAATGTGACAACATGAGGTTAAATTTTGATTCAACTGTGTAATTTTCCAAAATGATGGGAAAAACGTGGATATCATGGGCTTGGCATAATGGAAGAGATTTGCATGTGTTTATCTTTCAGAAAACTACTGGAAAACCTCTATCTGCCTTTTTTTTTGATGCGTATGTCTCTAACTTTCATCCTCGTTCCATTTCCTCAGGCTGTCTTCATTTTATTCAGTAAACCAAGCTGTAGTATGCAATCTCACTCAAGCCCCTTACATACAAACCTTTGTGGTTCAACCAGTACACAAGAAAGTTTTCCTGTTTTTTAAATAAAAAAAAGGAAAAGAAGCTCTCAAACAAGACTGAATTCTGAATGATGTCAGAAATTCTGAAACAGAATAATATTTCTCAGCTGAAGTCTCTGGCTATCAACATCTGTTGGCAAATAAATGTGGTTAAAGCAAATGCCAGCCCGATTAAATTATTATATTGACAAAGATAAGGAAAGGGCATACAAATTCATTAACATAAAATTCCTCACAAGAGAGAATCATACCTGGCAGTGAAAGACATACTCTGGAGTAGTTTTCTTGTACTTCATATTCCATACAAGGGCCACCCCATCAGGCTCATGAGGCGCATCCTCATTGTTGTTGTAAGAGGCTACAAGTAATTCTGGATACTGCATGGTAAGCGGAAGAGACTCAAATAAGCAAGATGATTAGCTAAAGGTCCAGATAATCCTAGAATCTTTGTTTTCTTTTGCCAAAATAGGGCTAAAAAACCACCTTGCATTATAAAGGCATGAAAAATAGTTAAAACTGCAATTGTTGCTAATTTAGCTCCTAAACCAGCATTAACATACACACTTAGTCTTGTTCTCTCATCATAACTTTCTTATAACTCTAAAATCCATTAAGTGAGCTTTCTTTTTAGTGAAGATGAGTTACCTCCACAAAGCAGTTCATAAACAAAAACCAACTTTCTTCACAATATGAATCTTTTGCTACCTTTCATAAAATATTAAGAGCTCTGTCTACTTTTTGCAAACCATGGAGCACATAAGAAACACATTTAGAAATACAGCCTGTATCAACTGTGCTTTTATGGGAATCAAATGCATAGAACTACAACAATTTACAGTCAACTCTTTACTTGAAACATTATTTTTTACCTGAGATGACCAGTCCAGACAACTGACAACACGATGCTTTGACCAACGTTCATCAAAAAACTGCCTGTTTAAGGACAGTTTTGCTCCTGCTTGAATCTCTCTATAAAGACAATTAGGAGACATTAATCTTAGATAATTTTTTCAATTAAAAGTATTGGAAATTCACAGAAAAGTATTTAACATTCACATTACCCTTCTTTGTCCTCTAAGTCTCTTCCACTGTAGTCAAAGAAAATGTTGATTTGCTCAGAAAGGGCTCTTTCAACAATCCTTGTGGAGTGGTCAAAAAAACTTAAAAATTCTTCCGAATGCAAAATTTGTTGCTTTTCCTCCTCTGTGAGCTCATGAGGGGCAGCTGAAATAAATTTATACAGACATTTTCTGGACTGTATGCTTTCACCAATCAAGAAAGAAAAACACTATTTATCATGATTTTTAATAGTTTTTGCATTTTATGGTTTTCTGGCTAATTAGTATTTAACAATGAAATTAATTTTAAATTAACAAAACAAAAAGTTAAAAGATGTATTGATGGCTTTCTTTACAGCATACTCAGAATGTCTTGAGGTGAACAGTACCTTCTTCCTCCTCCTCTTTTTTTAATGTTTTTTCTTCCTCAGGTTCAACTAATGGTTTTGGTGCAACCACATCATCTTCCTCTTCCTCATCTAAGGAGAAACATTATGGTGAGACTGTCAGTATTTCTAAAGGGGGACAGTAACATTCTATATGAATCTCAAATAAGCTGATGTAAAATGGTATCATGTAGCTTAAAATGGTTGCATTTGTAAAATGTAGTGCCAAGGATAACATTATCACAAACCAAAATATCATTGGAACACTGTCTCCACCTGGGTATCAGTTGCACTGAGTTACATAACTGCATAAACAGAAATAAGACACACAGGAAATTGTAAAGAATCCAAAGTGGAAATCTGTCTTACAGGCATTTATGATTCCACACAGAACCATGCGGTGGATTCACGTTCTGTGTAACACACTGACACATTAATGCTGTGGAATAAAGAAAAATCAGATGTCTAAAATAGTCTACAGAGCAGCTGCTTACTTATGATCTGAAAGCATCAGTCTAATGGGTCTGCACATGGCATGAAGATGGCTTACATTAGCTTTCAGGTTGCTATTCTGAGAGGCAAATTTTGCTAAAGATAATAGCGGAGAAATTACATTTTTTCTGTCATTCTAGATGCAAGTCTCATTATCTGTATCATGTTTGGCAATGAGAACTTTACAGGAAAATGTGTTTTCCCTAATTGCAATGAATAACATAAAATGTTAATGTTCAGGAATACTGACAAGGCTTACAGCACTTTCTGCATTTCCACATTTTATTCTTTGAATACTGTAAACCAGAAAATACCTTTAAATTACTTAGAATTGTGGGATATGCTGGCTTTTCTTCATCCACTTTCTAGAATAAGCTTTTGAAAAGACTTGTTTTTATAGGTTAAACAGCTACGTCATCTGCTTATAAGGGAATGGCAGCAGGAGACTGCTGCATGCCTCATCACAAGTAATGAGACAGTATTCAACAGGGACTAGGCTTGATTGTTGCAGCCATCTCCCTGACCCATGTTCAAAGTTATCTAACACAAAAAGTAAAAAAAAAAAATAAAAATAATCCACATGCATGCACACAAAAAGAGTAAAAAAAAAGGAGTGGTCAAGGGATGGGAACCAGCTGCCAAGCCATGGTCCCAGCAGCCAGGCCAGCTGACTAGATAGCAACAACCAGATGGTACTGCAAGGATTGTCTCTCTGCTATGAGGTGGCAATGGGATGGCACAACATTTTTCTGCCTGACTGCTTCCAATCATGTCTTTCCCCAATGGCAAGCCTGTGCAATTACCAGCACTCCAGGAGGTCTACAGACAAGCCTTTACCCTGCAAACAAAATACAGCTTGTAGGCCATACCAGCTGCCAAACCACACACATAGTGATAGGTTTAAAGAGGTCTGAAAATCTTTCTAACTCCATAGTATAGGCAATAAAAATATAACTGTACCTGCAGGAAAGAAAGCTTTAAATGACACTGTATAATGCACACAATAATACAAACTCCAACTTAATCAAAATGATAATGACGTATGCCAATCCTACATTACTTGAAATTGAGCGATTTTTATGTTCTGACAAGTTTACAGAACTAGGATAAATGGCATGAATGATTTCAATATATGCTCATACTTTTGAACCAAATGGTGAAGGTTAAAATCTTTCCTTTCAAGGGCCTCAATCAGCCACAAAGGAAAACAGTAATCACTGTCTTTTCAGCCAGCCCAACTGCATTTGTCAGCCCTTTCTCCGTCAATGCAGCCAGAGCAATCAACCTGCCAAACATTCAGAATGGAAAAACAATCTGAAAATACAGGGTATAATGCACCTGCCAGTGAAAATGGCCATTTCAAGAAAAGCTAGTGATCTCAGTGACCCTGCTGAGGAGGCGGTGGTGCAAAGGGGAAAGAACCCGTAAAAGAATTCTTAGTGATCTCCACTCTCTTGCACATTGACACTTCCTTACAAAGCATGCCAATTACAGCTTTTGTGCTACTTAAAAAAAATGAAAGCTTTTTTGGGCAAAATAATCACGCAAAGAAACAGAAAGACACTGCTCCTTTCTCGATGGATTCGCATGCACAGCAGACTCCTAACCTGAAAACTGGATAACTTGTGGCCATTTTAAAGAAGGGAATTCTTAATGTCAAATAGCTACAGGTGTGAACAATGATTAATTAAAAAATGTAATATGAGTTAACACACATGACTTTGAGAACAACACATACAGGATCACATATTTGGCCACTAGGATAAAAATACCCCTCTTTTTAGCCCTGCCAATCAATCTTGCAGAATTAAATGATGCCTTCAAATTTAGAAATTTGATTTTGGGTCACTCTGGATACATTAGTCTAGCACTGGAAGTCCCAAATTAGAAATTTCAGCCCAACCCCCCATTAGTCATACTACACTGATTCTAAGTACCATTTTCAGTGACAGGAGTCAAATTCTTGTCAAAAGTAGATGGTCAACCCCTTAGTGCTATATGACCTTCTAATCTACATATTTTATTCAAAAGATCATGTAAGTTGATTGCTCTTGACTTTTAATGTTTGAAACATAAATGGCATATATTATACAGAGCTCTAAATTCCTTCATAGTAGTTTTACTGCATACAGCCAGATGATATTACTGTATTTAAATGCGGGATACAGCACTTATTTTAATATTCTCAAAGTATCAGACTTGAAATTGAACATGTCATCTCACTGATTTATCTGCAACTGCATAAATCTAAAACCTTCTCCCTAAAGAAGAGTCACATGCAAACTTTCTTATTAAGGGATCTGGAGGGAAAAAAAAGCCAAAATAAAAAAAGTATCCCCAAATATACAACTTTTTTACCTAATTATCTAAAACTAGAATGCTTTCTATTCAAAACCCAGGAATCTTTCTTCCAGTTCACAAAAAAGGCACCATTAAGCTGCTGGACTGAAAAATGAGGTAAGTAATGTTTGTTTTAATTACTTTTCCCGTCTCACCTTCATCCTGAATTTATTTAATAGCAGAGCAGATGCCAGAATTTGCAAGGAATAAGCATAACAATAACAGAGCACCCAGCAAACATGGAAGCACTGGACATACTATTTCTGTGAAAGTCCCAGTCTAATAAGTCAAGAACCCACAATACCGTCATGCATTGCATTTATCTCAAGTCAGCTACCTAAATTTGAAACCTTAAGGGCACTCCCTAACTGCATCCCCCTTACTCATTATTGACTGTACCTATTGGCATTTTAAGCTACTTCAATTGTCAGTGTACCAAATATGATTTCAGATTAAAAAAAAAAGCTGCAAAGACTTGGAAAAGTCCCAGGGCGATGAAGACAGGAAATGGAACCATATGTCACATCAACGTATCAATGAATATTCATTATAATATGCTAAGGGATTAACTCCATGTTGTTTCTGACAGGCAATCAGGGGATCTAAGGTTACAAACTGAGCAGTAAAGTAGCTGCTATTTTTATGCAAACTTTAATAGCAACAAATGTCTTGCCAATGAATGCTAAAAACAGATTTAATGAACCACTGAATTTTTACTTTGAGTTAACATAAAAATTGTGATATATTTTGGCAAGACAGAAGGAAAAACAGTGCTGTAAATTAGGCTGCACCTAGCAATAACACTGTAGAGTGTAGTTCCAGTTGTCTGAGCAATCTGTTGCTGCAGAGAAGGTTAATCAAAGTTAAATCATCTGTGAAATGGGTGGCTTTTGTTAAGCCAAATGTCTTCACATCAAGTTTCCCTATCTGTATTTCTGTACATTTAAGGCATGTACTAGATAATATAGAATCACAGAATGTTCTGAGGTGGAAGGGACCCACAAAGATCATGCATGATCTTTGTTATTTCTTTAAAAAATATTAAAATGTATAAATCTTGCATTCACTGGACCAGCATCCAAGAAGCAAATCCTATGCATCCTATTTTTATTACGCTGCTTAATATTTTAATTCTGTGTCCTGGAGATGTTAGCAGACAATTATTCCTCAAAGAGTTTAATTAATACAGTAACACTGTCTGCAGTCAGCTGCAACTGCACATGCACAGTATTGTACAGCAGCACTAAGTAGCAAGTACCCAGTTAGTCCTGGAAAGCCTTAATTGTGACAGCTGAGCAAAATCATATTCCCCATACACACATCTTTCTTTGGATTAACTGATTCCTAGGAGACATTCTGATTTTATTGTTTTATAATATTTAAGAATCAATCTTCCTAAGGCAGTTTCTGAAATACTCTGAAGTCATAATAAATCAACATATTAGTACTGCAATGAAATAATGGAAGTTGTGAAAACTGTTAGAACACTAAATGCCTTCATCTCCTATGGAAGCTGCCACATTTCAAAATTAATATAACTGTTACAGGACTCCGAAACAGGCATTTCAAAATGCCAAGTCTTATTTGAGGACATGAAGTCTCTCCTATTTAACTCACTTGGTATTATGTGTTGCCACAATATTTCCATAACAACTAGAAATGGTTTTTATCTAAAACTAGTTTACTTCTACTTCCTATCTGTCCACCAGGCAGATAGGTTTGAATGTTTCTTAATTCAGCTTACAATGGAACTACATAACCACTGTAGCACACTGAACTGGAACAAAAAGAACTATTTAGTGATTTGCTGTGGGTTTATTAATTTTATTTCATGTGCTGTCCCTCCCCACCAAACCAAATGTTAACACAATCTAATAAAAATGCTATTTTCCTTATTCAAGAGCACAGCTCCAACAGCATTTTAAAATCTCAAAATACATTATGAAGGGCCCAGTTTACTTCACTTTATAGGAAGCTGTGAATGCTGAGCCAACCCAGCTCAGATGCAGCTTGCTGCTGGATAAGGGAGCTACTGCAGGTGTAAGTTCAGTTGCAAGCTCCCCTTTCAAGTGTACTTCACTAGGTTATTTTTGTTTACAGATAAGCACAACTCAGACTGTGAGAAGAAATGAGAATCAATAAGATACATTTTACAGAATTTAGATTTATCTAATTGCATCCCGTAAATTCAGCATATTGCTTTTGGCAATTGTTTTCAAGAGTTTTAAATTCTTTTACCAAGAAAAATCTCTTACCTAGTGACTCCAGTTTTTGTATGCAGCATGATTTATTCTTTTTTTTTTTAAACCTACATCCTATTTCAGATATCATTGTAAAATGGGAACTTAGAGCTTTGTTATTAATGTACTCAGGTGGTCTTAAGATAAACCTTAAAAAGATCTTCACTGAAATGTTGAAAAGACACCTGTGAATTTTGTGAAGCACATGAAATAAATATATTGAAAAAAATTATGATGGCCCTCAAGAAATCGGTATTTGTGAGATGAAATGGATCAGGAGACAATACATGCATTGAGACTGCTTTCTGGTAAATGCAGAAATAGAGATGACCACTGTTCCACTCCACTACAGCAAGCCTCAACTACAGCCTATCTACTGTGAAACTCAGATCATACAATCCCAAGCAATTTCCACTGTCAGCAGGCAGCAGAAGTAGAACTCTTCAAGTACATAAACTGTAACCTAAGTCTTCAGATTCCATGAACCTGACAGAGGGGAGGAAAAAAGACCTGAGGGATTAGAGAAAGGAAATGTTGAGGGCATGGGAGAAATGAAAGCAGGAAAACCACAAACACCTACCTGTGCAGGTATACAGATAAAATGAAGAATAGAAAAGAAGCACAGTTAGAGAAAAATCATATCCTCTGGCTCACTGAGCAATTCAGTTTGAAAGATACATCCTTGCATAAATACCCAAAAGTTTGTATACCAAAGAACAGGAAAATGCAAAATTATGAATGTAGAAGTAGGACCTAGAATTGCTAACATAGACACATACTCAAAGTCAGTGATATTAAACAACCGAGAGACTTTGTTGTAGAAATACACACAATCTAGTTCAGGACTAATACTTCCACTTGCAGATAAATTCAGGTGTTTCATCATTGAAAAGGAAATCTGCTAGCCAACCACATTTTTGTTGGAAAAAGTTATTTTTTGAAAAGCAAACAAGTTATGACTGAAAGAAAGCCTGTGTTCAATTGCTGAAAACAGAAACTGCATAAGTTATAAATAAATTAGTTCCTTCTTTTAAAACTCATAATAAAAGCTTCAGGTATAAAAATTTAAATTCTTATGAAGTAGGGGAGTTAATTGCTAGTGGTCATCATTATTATATTAAAAGAAACCAAAAATAACTTAATAGTAATAAATTAACCATTCACCTTCCTTGGGCTGAGTCATAACAGGTGTTTGTGTCTCCTTTGTGTAGGTAACAATTTCTCGAGGCGGAAAGTCAACTTGTGTAATTTTGGCCATTCCAAGTTTAACAGGTCCACGTCTAAAAAAAATTAATTTAAAAATTAAAAAAAAAATTAATTTTATTATTTCACATTTTGCCTAGAATAATACCCAAGTCATTATGTCACAGCACTGCCTAGTCAAATCCAGTGGGAACTTTGAACATGATTACGACTACTATTTTATAATTATTATTTAAAATCAGCAACCATTTATAGATCTGTGACAAAAAGGACGAGGTACACATATAAATATCTGGACATTATGATATAATTTTGAATTTCTGCTCTTTGTGCTTGACCAGAATACTGCCACCTATATGATACATCTGTATTATTAAAGGTACAGATCTACTCACAAGCCATGCTTGTACAGCAACAGTTCCAGGATTATAAAGCTTGAAAACCAATTTAGTTATGCTGATGGAAAAAGCATTTCCTAGTCTTTTACTTTGCTGCTCTTTTTAGTCCACCTCTAAGGTACTATCTGGATTGCAGAGCTGCCAGGCTGACCTGGAACTCACACTGACAAATGATTTATCCATAATACATTGTTACAGAGCACAATACTGAGAACCTCTGAGCTTTCTGACTTCATTAAAGGTAGCTATAGCTAACATCATACAACACATAATATATTCCAAAACCTCCACAACATTAATTCAGCCACTGTAGCCTTCTGTAAAACCTAATTGCAGTATGTACTGTAATAATACTGCAATGATCCAACTATTTACCTAGATCAGATTTAGTTTCTTATTATCCGCTCCTCTCCCAAGATAAAAGTAGAAGAGTAACTCCTTTTGAAAGATTTTGGTGGGCAGAATCATAATTTTTAGCACACAATACAGGTTTTAGTTAATGTTTATAATGAGCTACAGCTTTTATAAACATTTCTAAGAAAAGATGGGAGTTGCTCTGTATTTACAGTCACGCTAACCTTTTTATTTTAAATAAATAACTCCTTAAAGTTTCTATATTGTCAAAGAAAGACTCAAAGAAAACAAAACTTATTTGTGTTTATTAGAAATAAGCATCTAATGTATATTAAATGATATAAAAATTTCTCATTGCAAGCAAACTGTGCTAAGTCTAGGGACAGCAAATTTCTATTACTTACAAAACAGTTTCTTAACAACAACAACTACAAGTCTTAAAGGAAAAAACGCTCATACTTATTATCCATAAGCACATGAAAGAGGGAATATAAGAAATCTATGCAATACCCCAGATCGGAATCAGAGTGGAGCTGAAGAACTGATGGATCAGTATCCCAATGCAGCGTCCTGGTACCCCAGGTTGAACAATCATGCAGCATTAGCAAAAAAGGCCAGAGATTAGTGAAGCAAATATAAACTATGAAAATCTAGAGTTACAGCAAGCTTATAGTTATTTCATTGTTCACAAGAAACAAGGCAATGCAACATCAGTTAAGGGAAATTCAGCAAACATTCAGTGCAATAATACATGCAGTAAATACAAAAGTTAAGAAGCAAACAGAATTCAGAGCTATTAGCAAAGAATTATTTTAAAGGTTGAAAATTAAAGGTCTGCAAACAAACATTGCCTTAACGAAAGGCAAACAAAAGTATTTTTACTACTTATAAGAACCACTAAAAATTTGAAATTCCTTTTAAAATATGTTCAGATTTGTTCAAGTTATATGAAGACAGATTTGTTAACATAACATAAATTTGCCCAGAGCAGTAAATATGTGGAGGAAACTGTCATATTGGTAAAGGAAGTGAGTCAACACATAAGCCTTTTGGCAGTGGGGCAAAAAACCATTTCCACTGGGACAGAGAACTGCTAGAGTTTCCAAGATGTGACATTGCAGTAATTATGGGTTAAGCACTGCCTTGGGCTTGTAAGTGTCATCTGAGTTAGAGCCAACTCCATCTAAGACACTCAAAATCTCATAAATTGTGGGCTTTATATTAATAACATGTTTCAAAGTCATGTGGAATAACAAACAGAATGGATCCATTTCAAGTTGTACTAGAAGAAATAGGAAGGGGGAAATCAATATTCCCTCTACCTTCATTTTTAGCCTTCATCTCTTCTTCAGAAATTTTCATGCAGTCTACTGGCTATCAGGCTTAGGCAGAATTTTAGGAATGCACTTGTAAGAAATTAGCAGATTACCCTGCATGTTTTTTCCTGACATTCTCATATGTTATCTGCATTTTTTAAAATAATGTCTCTGAATAAAAAAATAAAGACTATGCAGTATTTTACTATGATAAGTCAATAAAAGACAATTTTACATTTTCATCCCATACATGGTAACTTTTCTATTAATCAGGTGCGGAATTCCTAAAGTTCATCTGAAAAATATATACACAACGCCATAAAAGTTCATAAATACGGGTGTGCCATGCACTACCTTGTTCTAGTGGAAAGTATGCATTAGGACTATTAGTCATAATTAGGAATTACAAATCCTCCGTCTTCATATATAGCCAATCAACTGCATCCACAGCAATAGCTTAATACACAAATCTCAAAAAAAATTTCCTATCTTTTGTGCATCAGAGAACACATCATTTTAGTCTAAAGTTAATTTCTTTGAGCACAATTATTCACTAGATCTCTGCTATCCTACTTGACCAAAAAGATTTAAGAGTTTAATTTGGTCCCTGAGACTTGAAGCTGGGTATTGCTTATGTGTTGGTCAATCATAAGCAAAACCAAACCACCACTGCAATCTTCATGCTGGAAAGAATACCTTAGCTTCAGATACAGATACTGCATCACCACAATACCTGACAAATATTTTCTCAACTTTTTCTATTGTGTTTGAGAGGAACTTGGGGAAAAGGCAATAAACATAAAACGCTCTAGCTTCTGCACCTGTTTAACATCTAGCCCTTAATGAGGTACCTTTCCTGCTTTCAAAGCACTATTTTCACTTTCAAAAGTTGCTTCAGTTGGATCAGGGACAGTCTATCTTTTCAAACAGCTGAAGCTAACAAGTAGTAAAGGAGATATAGTTAAATATTTTTCAGAGATATTCTATTAAAATAAAGGTAACATTCTAAGATAAAATTCACCTATTATGTATGTACCAAAATGATGCAAAATACTGTTTCTTTTGTTTTCCAGTTTGTTTTGTCTTCAGTTAAATGAATTTATCTACAGGATTCAGTGAACAAATTTCCCATTCTTCCACATATGTCTAGATTTCTCTGTATTCAGGTACTTTCCTAACACTTCCTATATCTCTTAGGATATTTTCTGGTTTTAAACTAATTCTATGAAGCATCCACTGGCCTAAATGTAAACTGGCTGTTTTCTAGTGTAGGACTTGGACTCTTGACTGAGGAAAAAAGAGAAAGGAACAAAACTCTTTACTAATGAAAATAAAGACAGATGGAAGTAACAGCAGGAGCACAGTCTGAACACTGCTCTGCTACTTGCTAGAAGAGTTCCTGACAAGATTCAGCATCACAGAGGATGCTTTATAAAACATCTCATATTGGTAGGAGTGAAATGCCACATGTAACACCAAGGGATATCATACAGTCCAACTTTCTTGTTCAAAATGTGTGAACCTGTACTAATAAGCGAGGATACAGACACCCATTTCCTGGGGCAAGGGAAGAATCCCCTGGTGGGAGTGGGGGGATTCCAGCAGGGTCTCCATAATGCCTTCAATTTAGCTGTATATTCATACCTTCATGCCTTAAAGATCACAATCCTGAGACACACGAAGTTTTAAAGTTTAAAAATGCATTAAGCTTTTGAGACTCAGGATATGGGTCTTCTCAAGGCTTCATAAGAAAATGCATGCATACAACATTGCATTACTATGTTTGAGAATACACAATCAGCGTGCAGTGCACTGATGAGGTGGAAATAAATTTAGTACACAACATGGCATTCCATTACAGGTATGTGGCCTATACATACAGTTTCATACTGAATTTAAATCAGGTGTGAATGGAAAGAAAATATTTTCGTTTCAGAAGTCATCATCAAATACTCTTTTTTGTTCTAGCGAACATAAATACATATATAAATATATAAAAAAGGCAATTTAATAATAAATAAGCAACAACTAAAAACAATTAAAATTTGCTTCTGCTCAATTAGGGAACAATTATATTGCTTAATAACACAACAGGCAAACAAGATCATACCTGAGCACTGTTAAAAAAAAGTCTGGGTTCACATCTGCTGTCTGATGTATTCTCTGTTTTAACTTAATGATTTCTACTTAGAAATAGGCACCACATAACCTTTGTTCAGGTCATTAGTATCTTGAATATTTTCAGATTAAGATGCATATAGTTATGCATGCATAATCCACGTGCACACAAGATGTTACTGCAGTCTCTTTAAAGATGTTTCAAATCGGTCTAATCTTTGACTCCTTTTCCAAAACAACTACTCATACAACAAGAGTAACTGATAACTGCTGCAGTTACTGTGCTTTAACCAAACTTCATCCACAGTGTATACTTACTAAATTTAAAGTACACAAACTTCTCTTGATGAGAATATCTTACCAATATTAATAGGCAGCCACTGCTCTTATTTGCAGACTCCATGGAAAACAGTAGAAATACCCTTTAGAAGTAGTGTTTTCCTGCCTTATAACCCATATATCACCACTTGAAATTTAACAGAAGTATTTATCTGACTCTTCTTTAGAGCAGCATGTCTCAAATCATGCTCAAAGAAATGGTTAAACACCTGTGACAAGCACAGGCAGTAAAGAAAGACCAAAAAAACTGTGACTGTACTAAGATGGAGTTAAGCTTTGACAAAATAAGAGACTGCAAATGCTGTAGTTGTGCTACACAGATGAAGTAAAATAATGAGAAATATGGTTCTGAGTAAGGGGAAAAAAAAAATCAGAAGTAATGCAAAGTTTGTAGACTGTATCTTTTATTAGATCAACTAGGTATGGGAAAAAGCAAATAGCAATCCATACCCATCGTCCTTTAGAAAAAGTTGGGAAAGCGTAGAAGTTAGACCCTTTGAGTTTGTTATTGTCCCAAGACAATCATTTTACTTCAAACTTGGAAGTTTAAACAACTTCACATTAATGTTGGCAACTTCAAATGAGTAAGTATAGTCACATTTCAAATTTTACAGTAAAATATTTCTGCAAAACAGTCACTTTTGATAGATTCAATAGTGTAACCTCAAATTATTATTATCAAGTAGTTAACCTTGACTTCTTCTCAAGCTTAATTATTCAGAATACAAGTAATGATGAGCAAAGGAACACGACCAGGAAAGTGACATACCTAGATCCAACAGCACCATCCCCGGAGTCCTGGCTCCCAGCCTCACTTGGCGTACTCACAGATTTGGAAGACGGAGAGGTAGGAGGAGGGACTAAATAGTGAAACAGACAGGTATCCGCTGTTACTACTCGCAGAGGTTGCACAGCTTAGGATGTTTTCAAATTAATTAAAAATGAAGTATTAAAAAAAAAGTGATGGCAAACAAAAAATACATGGATGAAAATGAACAGTAGAAAGAGAGGGGAAAAGACAATGTTAACAATTCATGCTGGACTTTCATGCAGTTGTTTGGCATTTATGCATCTGGAGCATACAAAAGACATGGAGGGGAAGACATTTAAGAGAAAATGAATTGAAAAAAATATTTTTAAACTGAACTTTTGACAAATGATGATACTGGTTTTCAAAGGGTAATTTCCACTGATTCATGTTGCTTAAACATAGAAAAGATAGTTGTTATTACAGCTCTGATATTAGTCTTTCTTTAAGATTTGACAATGAATGTGTTTAACTGGAAATGTTATTTCAAAATATATAATCACCAAACTGTGGGCCAAAAAAGTGGCTATGTCATACAGCATCCTGTTATTTTTGTTCTAGTTTGAATCAAATCAACACAAATCTTGTGTATTAAAAAGTTTCTAGTATTAGGTCTTGAGAATGACTTTTTTTTTTTTTTGCTTGACAATAAACAGTCTAGGACCACTATAATTAAACTTCCTAAGTGTCAGTTCATTTCCTGCTTGTAAATGAAGACTGCATTTACCATTTGAAAAGTAACATGCTGTCTGGAAGTGATATATAGTGAATGATATCATGCAATCTAAGAAAAATACAATGCTACTTTGGTATGTCTTTCAACCTTTCTTTTTAGAAATGGTCATTTTCTAATGAAACTTAGGGCTTAAACACAAGAATCAAGGGGTATTTTGAAGGTTTTTATATGCTTTGTTTTTCAGTAATATGTAAACCATTCACTGCTTAGCAATCCTTAAAAAAAGCCTTTAATCAACTGAACAAAATATAAACAGTTTATATAAACTGTTGTGTACTCTGTCAACAGTTAAGCACGGGAGAACTCTGAACTCTCTGAGATTTCTACACAATTTCTTGAAATCACAAGTATATTATGAATTCTAAAGAATTTTTCTACCCCATCTCAAAACAGAGACATGGCTCTGATTGACAAAAATACTCCCTTAATTTTACCAAAGTAACACTGAATTTTTCAATGTATTAAAATTTCATTCCTCCTACAGGAGAGACCTTTTTTATAGGTCTTGAGGTGTATTTCATACACGCATTTAGACTTCAGATAACTGGGGGCACATAAGAATACATAAATTCTTCAACTCATCCTCGCCATGTACTGGTTAATCTACAGCAAAGGAGCTGCCTGCAGGCCTTGGCTTTGCCATCTGTGTGCGTTTTCAGGACACAGTAATGTCGCGGCCCCGGCGCCACTCGCAGGGCCCAGTGCCGGTGCTGCAGCGCTCTCTTGCGGGGAAAGCCATTCTCAGGAAACCCTTCCCAAAAAGAGGTGAATCCCACAGAAAGACCGACAGTCTTACAAAAAGACCAGATGGCATTTCACCTACCCCAGAGGATTAAACAATAACGACTTTTTGAAAATAATTCTGGTTCACGTACTTAAGGCTTCTTATATATTAAGTATGGTAGATACCAAAAGCACTAACACTGATGCAGTCCCTTCTCCCATAAGAGCTTGCGCTCTCTCTCTCTCTAGCAGTTAACAGCACAGGAATTGCCCCAGGAATTAACACAATTTTCTAGGAAAGAATCTAATGTCAAGCAACCGCCCTCCACTGACAGTGTGAGCACAAGCTACCTCAGCTGCACACCAGACAGCTCAGCCATAAGTTAGCATTAGTTCAGGCATGCAATCACTGTATTTGCCAGCATCCAGTAAGCAGAAAAGGAGCTTGTGCCTTACGCATGCTAACAGCAGGCAGCAAGTAGGACATTTCAACTTGATTAAGGATCCATATCAGATCTGGTTATCTCGAAAGGAAACAGAATCAATTCCCTGCATACACTGAAGGGTGTGATTAAGTAGCAGCTCAGTGGAATTAAACACAACATGCATGGTTGTGCTCCACTTTTGCATGTCAGCACCTCTGAGCTTTTCATGAACACCTACTCTAAGTATACACATTAACTTGCTTTGAGGACTGGCTATTCTGTGGCTTTTACATTCTCTGCTAGATGTGAAAAAAAGCAACAACCACATACATTCCTACAAAAAGTTCATCAGCTGCTTAGCACAGTATCATGCAAGGGAGGTGTTCAACTAGTCTAGCCAAGAAAACCCGTAGCAGGTCACTTGAACAGCTGCACACTGGTGCTAACACAGGGACATGGAGTCTCTCGACTATTGAAACCGTTAGAATTACCAAAATTGACTGCTGGGGCTGTTGGAATGTGAGCAGCTATAATGGTGTTCACTTCTGAACACTTGAGGGTTACACAAAAGCAATTATGAAAACATAATCACAGATAGATCTGTAAGAAATTATTATTACTTTTTTATTTAAAAAAGTTAAATAGAGCCCCACCTAGAAGCCAAACTGATAAGCTTTAAACCTCTTTGATTATGAGCTGGAGACAAAAGACAAAGTTGCATTATCATGTTTCTTGCTTTCCTCTTCCATAGAGATGTGCCTAATTAAAGGCAAAAAGCAAGAGCCAATATGCTAACATAGCCAAGAGCTGCACAGATACCAATCATCTGCCTTGGAAGCTAATTTTTATACTTAGTGTTGCTATTGCTCCATCAAACTCAGTCAGGTATTTGAGATAAGAAAAATTAGGGTGTAAAAGATGTGGAAAAGAAACAAGCCAACCCCTTATGAAATTAGCAGCATTAAAATTTAGCATTGTGGAAAAGAGTAAGAAAAAAAAAATACAGGATAATAAAAAGCATGAAAAATGGGGGGTGGGGGGAAAGAAAATGCATACATGATACTTACATATTTTAACTAATATACTTCAAATAATCCACTAAGTGTAAACGGTGTTATTTTTTAATATAATTATTATTTTATGTAATGTGTACTGAAGTACATAATTTGACATTTGTAACAGATCATGAAGGACAAAAGAGTATAAAACCTAGACATGTTTAACCCCTGAAAAAGTGGCCAGAGAATTATTATGTCAATTACATAAATAACTCAATCCTAACAAAATGAAACAAACCACCCCCCCCCCCAAAAAAAAACCCAACACAAAGCCCCAAAAACAAACAAACAAAAAGATTAAATAAAAAACTCCCAAACATTTATTTCAAATAGTAACATTCCTACCAACAGGAGACTCAGGTGTCAACCCCATGCTCTGAAGTAATGCTTCAGCTTCTCTTCTCTTCTTTTCAAGATCAGATTCTTCTTGTACTGGAAGAGCTTCTTTCTTCTGGTCAGTCTACAAATTATTTAAGTTATAGCATTTAATCTTTCATTTATTTTGAGACCCCACAGGGGTTTTTTTTAATACTGAAACCTACCATCAAGTAGGTTTGATATTCAATTTCAATAATTCTGATGGTTCTTTTTCATAGATGAAGTAAATAGACAGGAATAACAATGTTCCAAAGCTTTGGTACTGTCATTAAAGAACATATATAAACATGCAAAAAGTGTCTGCGTATCTACCAAAATGACTAGCACTTCATAAGATTGAGTATCTTTTTTTAGAGACAGTCATATGGTTCCTATTTTAAAATGACAATAACTGTATCAAGGAAAAGTAACTTTCTTTAAGTTGTCTGCTAGATATAAAAAAAGTACACCTCCACCCTCTTTCATTTAGAAATAGTACAAGCTCTATTGCAAAAGATGCTGAATACTCTGTATCTTTCTACTCTTAGCTGCTTTTTAAAAAGCAATTCTGGCAATGCACTGCTACAAGATCATTAGTACATAATTTGAGCCATTTCTTTTTCCTTTTTGTCTGAATCATGTCGTTGGCAGCTGCCCAGTCTCCCGTCATGTGCTGATTTAGAACACCAACTAGATCATAACCAAAACACAGAGAAGCAATAAGAAAATATCCCAAAACATAGGACCAAAAGTTGCTTTTATGAGACACAATTTGCATTCAGGAAATACAGTAATCTATCTCTGATTGTCATATACTTCAGCAGTGAGAAATCCAGAAGACTTATTAACAAACTAAACGTAACACACACATACCACACATATCCTGAGTGTTGCTCTAATTTTAAAATTCAGCCTATAGATAGGCCAAAGAGCAGAAGAACACAGCACATTGTTTGTACAATGATAATACTGACAGTCAGATAATTCCTACAGACATCCTCAGAATTGTACTTCAGAAATGAGTTCTTTAAATAACACCAATCACAATTCATTAAGCAGAGCTTTCATGCAATGGATCAGAGTGATTTGATTAATTATGTCACATGCACACAGACAGTTCTAGAAATCTGAACTTTATGCTAGTCTAAGATACTAATTTTTAATTTTTTTTTTTAAATTCAGCTTATCATATGGACAGTTGAAAAGAAAACAGTAGGTATTTACATTATCAGAAAATGAAAGTGCTACATTTATATTAGCACAAACCATTAAGTAGACACTCCCTGAGTAGGACATAGAAAATGATTATGTGAACCTACTCTTAAATTCTGGGCAAGTTACATATGCAAGTGAATTTGGCAAGTTACATAGGCAAGTCAATTTTCAAAGTGAAAATTATTTCTTACTTCTTTCTTCTTTCTTTCTTCCTCCTTTCTCTTCTTCTCCTCTCTGATTTGAGCCAATCGTTGCTTCTTGCGCTCCAACTCCGCCTTCAGCTCACTTTTGTCAGACATGGCTGAAACACTGATCAATAGAAATCACGTCACTGTTTGGCTTTTGTTTTGTTTTGATCTATTTGGAGTTTTTCTGGTTTTTTGGTTTTGGTTTGGTTTTTAAGATAGCAGCTTTTCTTTCCAGAAGCTATGTGCAAAGAAATTACACTAACTTACCAAAACCAGCTTATCAGAAACCTGAAAAGTCAATGATAAACAAAAAACCCCCACATTCCTATTTCTGTTTTTCATTCACTTAACACATTCTCAATACTAAGGTGATTGATTTAAAACAGATAAAACCATGACATGATGACAGTATCCATTTCTAAGGTCACTTGCTACCAGTTTGGTGCTGTATCAAAGCGAGCTGTGTAACTTCAACAAAGTTAACAAAGATTCTCTTTGAAGGAACTACTTTGGAAGAAACCTTAGCCATTGATGACTGAAAACAGCAAGAAAAGCAGCAAGATAACATTTCTCTTTCACTTTTCACTTCAACATCTAAATACTGGCATTCTATAACTTAACAGTATGTAAGCTATATAACCTTCTACAGACAATTATACAGTTCAAAGTAAAGATTTATTAAAACATTTAGTAGGATTACTCTAAATTACAAGGCAATGTAAGTACAAGTGTGGTGATCAAAGAAAACTATAAAACACATGAGTTATAACTTTTTTTCTCAAAACTTACACTGCTAATAAATTGGTGGATCATTTAAAGACAAAAAATGCTACAAGAAGTTTTGCTATGTAACTAACTCAAATACGAACAAGAAGGTCCACAACAAAAGGTGGAAACCCTGTAAGTTTAGCACTTCACAGAGATTTAGAACAAGGTAATAAAAAATGTGTGAAGGGGTTAGGTGAAGAAGAACTTAATTTTACTGGTTTTAAGCAAAGTTAAGTCAGGAAAGAAACTGCACAAGTGGTCCTACAACAAATGAGGCAACTATAAATGCTTTTACAGTAAGACTGAGAATGAAGATACAAGATAAAGCACTAGGAATATGACTATGTCCTAATTCAAAATAAAGAACACTTGCAAATGTCTGCATAGCACAGCTAAGCACAGAAATGGATGCAAAATGTTGCAAGCCTCATATGTCTAACCCCACATTTTACCAATACGTATACTGGAATAAATATATGTATTCCTTCGTGTCGTCTGTTAGCACTAAAGTACTAACAAATAAATAATCTAGTCAGCATTTTCAAATGGCATTCCCGTGTCCCTTTAAACAGCACAAGGAAAGCGCGTTGTCACACCGTGGGTTGCCGCCCGTCCAGTGCCTGCCCGGGGAGGCGAAGCAGCACAAACCGAGGGAACCCGAGGGGAGGGGAGCCCACCGCACCCGCCAGGAGATGACCGCGGTACGAACCTGGTGCCGCCAGAACCAAAGTCCCCACCCAAATCCCACAGGCGCCGTCCTGGGGAGAGCGCCCGGCAGCCCGGACTGGGTCGCACCCCGCCCCGCGGCCCGGGAGCAGACAGCACTCCCAGCCTCTCCCACTCACTGAATCCCGGGCCGCCCCCGACCCCACCCTGCTGCCGCAGCCCTCGCTGCACAGAGCGAGGTCGAAGGAAGGCGCGTTCCCACCGGGCGGCAGCAGCGCTGGGCGCGGCTCGGCCCCCCGCGCACCTGTCCGCGGCTCCGGCCCTGCGCCCGCCGCCCTCGGCCCCGCGCCCCTTCCGCCGCCGCACAAAGGCGCCGACAGCTGGCAGGCGGCTGCCGACGGCAGACGCCGAGGGTCAAACCAGCTCCGAAGGCGTTGCGGGATGCGCAGAAATCTATGGGTACTGCGGAAGGATTCGGAGATCTGTACAGTAAAACACCCAATGCCCCCCTCGTCCGCACCGTCACGGCCGGCAGTCAGAAAAGAAATAACACGGGGAACGACAGCGAAGCGACTCGGAGACAAGGCGGTTCCCGAGGCCCGGCGCCACACCCTTTCCCACGGGGAGGTGACTGGCGAAGACAACGACACCCAGCATGCAGCGCGCACCGCTGGATGGGCCTCTCTCTGGCGTTCCCCGGGCGTGGGCACGGCGGCGGCGGCGCGTGTTGTATGATGGGAGTCGTAGTCTTCCGGAATGGGGGCACATCAGCGGGCGCGCGGGGAGCGAGCGCCACCGCTTGCCGTGGAGTGCGCGCGCGCGCATATGCGTGCCGTGCCCAGATTCGCTGATGGCGGGGGCGCGCGCCGAGCTCCCCTCACGGGGGCCTCGGCAGCGGCCCCGGTCAGGGCGGAGCGGGCCGTGGCAGGATCCATGTGGGAGACAGCACCTTCGCCTCTGCTTTAGCTTCCGGGCAATGAGGGACGATCCACGTTAGCCCCCTCCCGCAGCCGAGTGTGAAAACCAGTCGTGTCGATGCTGACGCTGATGGAACTATACGGTTTTAACTCCGGGCCCCACGTGCGGCCGGCAGCCATAATCCCTCCAGTGACCTGGGGATAACGAGTATAAAAGCCTGATGCGGTGTGAGCGGCAGGCCAGTGGCAAAATGGCCACCGCAGGTGGTGCTCTGTGCTTGTCAGCCGGTGGCCTTGGGCTGCCCTGGCGACACGGCAGCTCCCATCATGAGCGCCGTGCAGGAGTGAAGTTACACAGCTCGCTTTGATACAGCACCAAACTGGTAGCAAGTGACTTCGCTCTTTCCCACTCGTCCTAAATAAATAACTGTATTGTCATTTGTACCCTGTGGAAACCTATATCAAAATCCTGTACCTGATTTTGGCAACTGCTGAGCTAGTGCTACTGACTTCTATCTCAGTGAAGTGCTAGGTCCCCCGACCTGCTGATCTGCCAGAACTGTGGCAAATTAGCAAAACTAATTAGCAAAGCAGAATTATAGGGAAGATTGTTGTAGTTCAAGTGGAGCATGTGTTCACAACACCCTATGAAATGAAGCTTTTGGAGGCAGTAACTATCAAGTCCAGAGCAGGTTAAATTTTCTGCTACTACAGAATTGGAATAATTTATTTGCAATTACTGGATCTACAAATAGTTATGCCCGATGAGTGTATTTTTGAAACTTGTCCCGACAAGCCCTGGAAAAAGGCTTCATTTGCAGTCCAGCTTTGTTGCAATTCTGTTAGGTATAATAAACTGAACAGGTTTATGTTTAGGTTGGTTGGTACTTCGCTGGGATAGCTGTGAGGAAAACTTCAATTGCTGCAGGAATCAGTGTTGATTATTTACTGCAGTGTTCGAGGTGAGTCAGGGTTCCTACTTTACCTTAAAAAATTTAGGAAAACTCTCTGTTGTTTAGATGTCTTCTGATCATTTAATAACCTTCATACATTTTGTAAGTTTCTCCCCTCTTTCCTGTTCCTGATAGATGGACAATTTTTTTTCTGTCAAGTCAAAATAAGGTGATGATAAATGATGGGTCCTTTCTGAGCTGAGAACCTTTTTGCAGCCTGCTAACCTTTGGCACAAAACACACACTAGTAAATGGTCCAGCACTTGAGAATGATTCCCTGC
The DNA here is from genome assembly GCF_030490865.1 of Poecile atricapillus. Taxonomy (NCBI): domain Eukaryota; kingdom Metazoa; phylum Chordata; class Aves; order Passeriformes; family Paridae; genus Poecile; species Poecile atricapillus. Next base: position 20,184,518 of record NC_081253.1, on the reverse strand, counting down.
CAAGCACTACAGAAAATAGGTTTACCAGCTGAAAAATTCCAAGTTCTCCTTTCTCAGTGTGGTCTCCATATGGTACTCTCAATTTTTTTCTATTATGTGGTTAAGACAGGAGATAATGAGAGCTTCTTAAGGGATACTGTAATTCACCAAAATCTGCACTAGTTCAAGTGGTTTTATGAGAGAGTAGGAGAACTGCCAAGAGATCAGCCCAAAGGAGCTACTTTCAGATGTGTTGTATACTAGGCTATATTCTGCCCTCAGTTTGTGCAGCCTGTTTCCCACTGGCCTTTATGGAAGTTTGTGTACTCATCAAAAGAGGAGAATATCTTTGAATATTTGTTAAGATGATAACAGATTCCTTTTGTATAGATTATGTTAGCATTACTAGCCAGAAAGATAAGAGCATAAATAAGGAGGCAGAAAGTGTGCACTTTTTTCCCTACTGTAACTGTTAAATTTTAGTACTTTCACATTGTTTTGAGCTTAGTTGAGTCACTGACTCACAGCAGCAGTCAGATCTGTTCCATAAAGACTGGGGCCATGGAGTCATTTTACTGAAAACAGAAATTTATTCCTTTTCTGGTTCTTTCATAAGAAACTTGCTGATGTGTTGGAAGAAGGCCTGAAAAATTACATGCATTCAGAGTGCAGTTAAACTATAAAGCAAACACATAAGCATCAATTTTTCATAGGAGATTTTTCTCAGTATATCTCCTATTTCTTAGCTTAAATCCTTGCTTTTAACATAAGTTGCAAGGCCGTAGATAGTTGAAAATGCATTTGTCACGAGCAGAAGCCAAGCTCCATATTTACAAAACACTTGAGCCGAAAGGAGATGGCAAGATTTGACTCAATAGAAAGGTGAACACTAAAATCCATCAAGGAATGGTTGTCCAGGGGTCTCTGGCAGTTTCCAGCCAAGGGTAACCCTTATGAGCACAGTCTGAGACTTCAAGTGATCAGCTCTTTTAGATGTGATTTCAGCTCTGTGATCAGCTCAGCTCGGCCCAGCTCCGTTCATGGGTTACCTCAGCCAATGTGTAGACGAGAGAGGGGAGGCTGTGTAGTATTCTGCAGAGTCCTTTATTGGCAGGCTTCAGCAAAGGGGACCAGTGACAAACTTCCACTGAACTGAGCAAAATCTGGGGTTTTTATAGGGAAGGGGAGATTTGGGAAAAGGACCAATGGTTTAAGACCGGGGTAAAATGACCAATAATTTACAGGGAGTAACATGGGGTCCCGAAGCAGGAAGGGGTCCACAGCTTAGTCACCATGACTAAGTCCTTTTGTCTTATCTTAGGGGGCAGATCTCCAAGGAGGAAGCCTTTTGGAGGACTGGCCTTCCTCCACAGAATAGTTCATAACTTTCTTCCTAACAAGGAAATCAGCAACTGAATCATAGCAATGTGGTTTCTGAGCTTTTCTTCCTGCCACATTTCAAAAGCTAACAGAGTTACCCTTGTGACACAAGTGTGAAGTAAAGGTGACAAATACTATACAGAGATTTACAGGAGTTAACTCAAAATCGGCCACAGATATTCAATTGATGGTTAAAATTTGCCCTTCCGTCTCTTAGTCCTGTGATCAATTCAGAAGAACATACAAGTTTTCTTAAATATCAAACAGTATTTAGAAGTAAACATTTTAAATGAAGGCAAGCTCTAAATTTGTGAAGTTAAAACATGACCTCCATAGGGTAGAAATTTGTATGTGCCATTGTTTGAACTCTTGATATGCACTAAAGAAAATTTCATATTTATTTCCATTGGGAAGGCAAACTGCTTTTCAAAGAAAAGGATCAAAAGCATCACAGTGGATATGGTATATTAATAATAGGAGGTGGGACAGTGAGGGTAGAAGAACTGATGGGACACTTACGGTTCAAAGAATTCAGCACTTTTCATTTATCCTGGAAAAAATGTAAATTATGTCACCCTTGCCTCCTAGTGCAAAGTTATCAGACAGACAATCACTAAGTGGTACTGCTGACATTAAAATGGCTGGAATGTTATTTACTTGTATTTATTTCTTTTGGAAATCTTACTATATCTTACTGCAAATTAAACAAAAATACACATTTCTTACAATGGTGTAAGAAACAAAGGTTTGTCAGTAGTTTCAATGCTGGATTATTGTTCTATCTCAAAGCTAATTGAAATCCAAGACGTTTGTATCAAAGCTGTAATGAGACACTGACAAATACCTTTCTGCCCCAGTGGAAATGTAATCTTTCTATTGAACATTTTGTCCTGGTAAATTCCATCTCCAGTAGGCACAGGCATTTTGCATTTGAATCAAGAAGGTCACTCCTTTGGATCAGATGATATAGTGTACACTCCACTTGCCTTTAGATGAAATTGATCCTTTACTGCATTGAACACAAGACTGTGCATTTTTTACACCTAATTATCTTATTGTTTCATCTAGATGAATTTTGAATGCTAACACTACCATCCCTTTTTGATCTTTGCACATATCAGTGAGACAATTCTCTGAAAAGCCTTACTCCATAGACAGAAATACTTTAAAAATACTCAGTTGCATTTCTTTGCTAAATAAACCAGAATAAAATCAGTGTTTCATTTATTGATAGCATTGAATCTTTCATAACATTTTCCTTTCTTTTGCAGCAGTAACAAAATAGTTCTACCTATAATTGCTCAAACTTGTTTGACTAATCTTCTTAGTATCTAGTAATTAAGCTACATATTCAATGTTTTACTCATGTTATTTATGAGTATGTTTTACTCATAAATAATGCCATTGACTTCTGTGATGAAAGGCATCATAAAACTGGCAGTTGCACTGTGTTCACTCTTCAGTATTAAAACTTTCATTACCTTTGGAAATGTGACTTTTTTGTAATTTTAATATAAAGTAAATTATACTGAGTGTATGTACGAAAGCGCGTAGGTTATTTGTACAAAAACAAAGGGAAGAAATCTCTAGCTATGGAAGGACTACTGTGACATGCATAAATAGCAGCTAGGTCTCTGCAGGTATGAACCTGTTCTCATTTAAATCAATGGAAATTTCACTGCTGACTGCAGTAAATGCTGCATCAAGACCTCAGCTCTTTCAGAAAATCAATTAAATGTGTTCTTAATAGGCTTCCATGCCTTTGAAAATCTTTCTCTAAATTACAGATGGGAACCAATCAATTAGACCTCAGAGTTCATTTTATTAAAATAAATCCCACATTATTGTACAAAATGAAATATAATACTTAAATTTACTGGCTTTTATTTATCCAGAAAGATTAAACAATATCTGTGATTGCCAAACCACCTTGTTTTGTTTGCTAGAACATGTAGGACTCAACAGAATGCTGATGTGACTCTGTGTGTTTTGAATTATTTCTGCACTGTGAAGAACAGTGCTGGTACTAGGAAGTTGAACAATGGAAAATCTCTCTGTCAGAACATGGACTAAAATTAATTTTAAATAGTCTTTTTATGTAATACTGTAGCAATTGGAAATTCTAATTCAGTGTCTGCTAAGAAAATGTTGGAAATGCTTTTAGAATTTTCTTAACCAACTGAAGTTCGTTAATAGTGGATACCAAAAATATAATTATTAAGGAAGATTAAACAGTATTTAGGGTAAAAAGACTGTGGCTTGTTCTGATTTGTATTTATTTTGAATCTTTCATTGTTCACAGGAGATTCAGTGATGGCTGAAGAGTACAGGACATACACTGGCGGGTGGTACAGCATAAGGTTTGCATAAAGCTAATTTTTCTTCTTCTCCCATCTTCATCTCCTGTCATTCATGTGCCATAACCTCTTTCCTCAAACTGCATTGTTGTTAAATATATACATATCCATTTCACCATGAGGTTATAACATGTTGTATGCTTCACTGTGCTCTATTTACCCAGAACATATTTTGAAATCTTAGCTAGTTATACTGCTTTTATAGATTTAAAATTACAGCATTAATATCCATTTTGTGTTTTGTCATTTATACTTAAGCTGTATTTTACCTAGATATGAAACAGCATATTTATTATTGCAATTATATTATATAAATTAAATTAATAATTATATAATTATATAAATTATATAATGTAGGTAACAGCAATATGTGCATATAATATGCATGTTACCTTATGCATAGTTCTTATAGTAAGGATATCGAGGTTATTCATTTAATTTAATAAATTCAGATACTGAGTCAAGTCAAATACCTTAGAGCTGTTACAAAACCAGAGAGAAGATAAACTTCAGGAGGAACTTCAAAACAAACAAAAAAAAAATTAAAAGTGGTATTTGAGGTGCTATTATATTTTTTTTACTTGTAATTAGGAGGGAAAATATTTTAAAAAGAGTTAAAATAAGGAACTACTGCATTTGATAAGTATTTAATGAAACCAGCTGTATCTGTATATACTTGAAAGTCTAATCTCACAAACTACTGAGTGGGTCTCTTCAAACTAAAAACGGAAAAAATGTTACTGTTAGCCCAAGAATAAATTTTATAAGTATTGGGCTAGAGATAATTTGAGAAGTTATTTTAAGCTAATGAGAAGTTCATAAAAGAAAAGTGCCATTTCAACCAAATAAGTGTGATAATATCAGCTAATGCAGAAACACATTCTGGGAAGAAAAAATAAGCATTGCAAAGCCTGAAATGGCCAGCATGGAATACAGAAATGTATCCAAGTGAGTAAGCATTAAATGAAGGATTATCCCTACTTGTGGAGAATCCATTCCAGCAAGAAATTGAGCCATGGGCTACTGCATCTGAAATTCTTAGGACTCCCTAGAGAGCTAAAAGGGACTCTGCAGATTCATTCATCAATATTCCAAAGATCTCTGCTCTGTACTGTAGTGCTCAAGAGTAAATGTTCCTCAGATTTCCATTTTTAAAGGACTTCTTTCAGAATACTGATCAAACCTTGGTGTTCTGAATTTACAAAGGTACAGTGAGGTTCTCTTTGCTGTTGTTATGCATGTGAATGCAAGAAAGAACTTCTGATTAAGGTTGTAAACTTAGAGCAAAAATGTTGTTATATTCTGAAATAGGTTGAAAGGTAAATAGAATGCTACCAAGTGTGCAGGCTAGCCACAGAAAAAGAGAGAGGATAAGAGTTGAAAAATAAATATTTTATTCCATATTTAGCTTGAAGTGAAAAGAGACTGTGCCAAGAGAATAGCAGAAAGACAGCCAGGTGTGCAAAACTACGTGACAGGAGACTGGGGAAGTGTGCAGGATGAATCTTCTGAGATTGGTAAATAAAGATGTTAGGTATAAACTAGAACTGATTTTGTACTGAAGGTCATGCCAGGACCATGATGCTAGAACACATTGATGCAGGAACATCCTAGGTATATTGCATATGTCTCAAACAACTTCTACAACATTGTTCTAGACCACACATAACTAGGATGCCTCTTATGTTTGGAAAACGATTGCATTATGAGATTCTGCCTATGAACTTGAGAGGTAATGTGATCTGTAGAATCAATGCTATAAAAGACTTCACAATTTTAATCGATTTTTTAACCTTGTGTTTTGTATTTTTCCTGCCACACATTCAGATGGAAGGCTTGCTACAGTGTTAGACTTATATCACCAGGAAACCTGTGACACATTTTAAAATTTATTTTAGAAAGACAGTGACTCAGTTCTCTCTTAAACACTGTTCACTGATTCATTCTGTAAGCTTTCTTAACTTGATTTTGATTTCATCCTGTGTACAGCTGCATGAAGATAGTGGATTAGGGTTTATCATACACAAAACTATTCTGAAGAATCAAGATATTTTAGCAGAATCTGACAGCAACAAGAACTGTTCAGCCAAGCCCAGTTAAGATATGGTTAAATACTTTTTGCCAATCTTAAATAAAAAATACTGTTGTAAAAATGACAACAGCTAAGAAACATACATATATGTTTATGTCAATGAAAACTAATTGGATGAGCTCTCTGACATCAAATTCAATTGATTTGATTGTATATCCAGAAAGAAAGCTTCATGTTTCTGAAAGCTAGATTTAAAGTGACATTGTAATGAATTGAAGCACATCTCTGCCAGTGCTTCTTGATCTAGTGAAACATAAAAGATTTTTCATTTTGTTTATTCTATAATAAATGGCTGCATGTATAAGATAACACTGTATAAACAGCATTGACTTGTGGAACATCAAGCACACTTTCTAGATAAGATTTTTCGTTCTTTCAAGCAAGGAAGAAGTATCCATAATTTTATCTTCGGGTGGATTTACAGTCACTTCTACTGCAGAAATGTAGGCTTGATCCCCTTAGTCCTTCAGTGCTAAAACTCAGTTGAAGTTGAGATGTTTTCTGCTGTCCTCTCTTCTCATTATATTTGTATTACTGACAAAAATAGGGACTCTAGTAAGGAACGAGGAATTTGCGGCACAATGAGCTGTGCAAATAAAAAAGAAAAAAAATTGTTCTTCACTGGCACATCCTATAATCCAAGTATAAAATAGTTTGGACAGAGGTAGACAGCTTAGTCTCAGGCTTAATATTTAAAAAAACACAAGACAGTATTGGCTGGTATGATAGTGAATTCAGTGTATCAGTGAAGCACTGTCAGGTTTTGATAAGCATCATAGAACAAGACAGTTTTAAGGAAAGAGCTCTGAAGGGCTGGTGAAACTGGATCCCAGCAACTTAGACAGCTACTTAGGGGGCTCCATTAATAAAGAAGACCTGTTTTCCTGCATGAAATCATGTTCTCACATACATTTTTTTCAGATTTTGTAGGAAAGTACTATGTTTCTAGCTAAATTCCACTGATACTGTGTATGTATAGTTGCATACACTGTTTCCTTTTCATTGGCACTTTCTCCTTTCCTGTCAGAAGGTCTCTTCTGGTTATATTGCTGTTAATCATGGACAGTTGGTTGCTTTAAAAAATTCTCGTTGGACAGATTTCTGTGTTGGGTCAGAATAGGATATGATGTCTTGTCTTTCTAACCAATCTGATGAATCATGTTTATAATGTCACCTCCCTGACTTGTGGTGCAAGACTTATGGAAAAGAATTGAGGCAAAGAAGTGCTGTCAGCTGCTGGTAGTTTTGTCCCACTCCTGCACTTAACTGTATAAATGAATGAAATCACTAAAAGAGCTACTGGAAATAAGGCAACCTGATATTCTGTTGGGAAAGTCAGTTTTATTCCAAATCTTTACAGAACTAAAAATACCTTATTTTTCAGATGAAATTGTGAAAATTTATGTAAGCACATCTATTCCAAAGAAATCCTAAAGCCACCTTGATCATGTATAGGATAGTTTTATATTGTATTCCGTAGGAATAAAAGTGAACTTGCTGTGTCTCTGCATTGAGCCTGCTGGATTCCGTTGGAACACAATGAACATGGTAACAGTTTGAGCTAGCAAGGCTAAACTATTAAAGTTGGTTATAGCCCCATGGAAGGGTGCACAGTGATGCTCTGTGTAGTCAATTTTGTGAGGTAGGTTCTTTCATTTTGGGCAGAAGAATGAGCAGTCTATCTGCTTGATATGCAGACTCCACATTTAGCTTCATAAAAAAGATAAGTCATAATTATGAATATCTATATCAAAGGAAAATAGCTAGTAGTAGAGGATTGTTTAGTTACTAGATAAAAGTGTAAAACCCAATGATCAAAAATCAAAGGTAGATTAATATATTAATTATGTACTTCAGAAATTTGATGAATTATAGTTTGGAACAATACATCTAGGGTAAGAGGAATATTCTATCTATTCTATCTAAATTCTTAAATTGTCATTTTTTCTGTATGCTTATGCACAATTTCTGAACTGATACGGGAGTTATTGACTAAGACCTACGACTTTTGATTTGAAGCAAATCACAATAGTTAACAGAGGTTGCACTTCATACTCTCTGATCTTCCTGGTAAGACTTCTTGCTCTGAATTTCATTGTTAGAAATCTCATTAGCCAACCATTGGGAAATAGGGAGGGGAGAAATAAGACACTTCTTGTTCCCTCCTTATGTAAGAGAAATTAAAGTCAAATGTGACATAGTGGAAGACAGTAAAAAATATTGGAGGCTTTGAAACAAGGTAACTCTGTGTCAACACTTCACTTTAAAAGCAGGGGAGCAAAATGTAAAACCCCAAACTAAGTCTCAATTTGCCATGATTTGCAAAGAAACTAAATTCTTTTTGAAGGTAGATAAATGATAATCTATTATTTATCAGTATATCAGTATAATATAGCCCTCGTGGTAATAGTGTAGTTATGAATCAGGTTATTAGGTTTATCTTCAGATTAATTCTGTATTCAGGGGAGTCTCAATAGATGGGAGGGTTCAGTGAGACCTTGGGTGTTCAGATAAACTTGTAAACTCCAGGAAGCTTGTCCATATACCCCAAATTTGAGGCTTTACTGGAATTTCTGTTCAAGAAACTGATATTAGAGGCAATCTTTAGCAAATGCAAAAATACTGAGCAATTATTATCAGTGGCCCTAAGATGACACTTTATTTCAAGAAATGTCACTTGAGGATTTGCAGATGATAACTGAATATCTCAAATATGCTACTTTCTAGCAGCAAGACCAGCACTGCAAAAGGCATGACTTAATTTATAGGATCAGTTATTCTTAATAATTGAATTTCACAAGATAAACATAAATCTGTAATAAAAAAATTACAAAACCATGAAGTCACTTGTTGTAGTTAGAAAATCTGATTTAAATGTCAGAATAACCTTTTATTTAAGTAACTAACTGAAGGAAAAGGGAACAAAGTTAATTCTTACCCATTTTTCTATTAAATACATCTAGTTCAGGAACTCCAGAATATTTACCTCAGTAATATGATACTATCTTCCAGTTATTAAATTTAAACTTTTAGGCCAAGTAGATAGTACTTATTTTTCATTCAGTTATGGTATCTAAATTGATGTATTAGGTGTATATTATTTAATTAGAAAAATTACTGAAATAAAGTAAATTACCTGTTAATAATTACATTTGAAAACCTATACCCTTTCAGTGCCAAGATCCCTCTAACAGCCTTCTGCTCTCAGTATTTATTGTGTGCTTACTATGGAGTCTTGCCTTGCTTGGGAAGTTTCCTGCATTTTGATGCAAACTTTTTCCAGTATCTCAAAAAATTGCATTTTTCATGGGCACTGTACATTAACAGAAGATGACAGTCTGCCAACTGAAGTTGCACAAATCTGCCTTGTAAGCCAAAATCTTTACCTGTTTAAATGTCTAAAGAATGTAATTAAAAACTAAAGAATGTGCAAAGGACTATACAGACAATGAATTGCTAAAATGGTTGTAATGATGCACAGTTCTACAGTCACCCTTTTCTCTCTGCTGAAGGACTCTGTGTAAAAGGCAAATCCCTGCCTGACAGATTCTGATGAGAGTCTTAGTTAATTACACTTACGTTGCAAGGGGCACTATGTCAGTTCTATATAAAAACAGTACATTGCTTCCATTATAGTTGGACATTTGCATGAAACCACAAATAGTTTCCTTCCTTATCTGTGTTCCTGGCTTGGGACTAGTAGCTTTCTTGCCATTTATTAGTTGGAGCATAATCTAAAATAGAGGATGAATAAAATAATTGATCAAGAATATAGTTTCAGGTATTATTGTCTGTGTGCCTCAGTCTATCTTTCCCTTTTCTGCCTCTCCCTGGGGGAAAAGCAGTTATCTTCCTTATGCTAAATCCAGTTCCTATCCACAGCAATCATGTAAATCTTGGCATCAGTCTCACAGCAGAATAAAAAGTAAAATCAGCGGGAAGCTTCCACATAAGAGCAACAGGCGGCTCCAGGAGAAAAAAAAAACCCCTACAAAAAAAAAATCTTTTCTAATTCTTCCATTTATTTTCTTTCAAAAATAAAGGGTTCTACTCATTAGAAACCCTCGGGTTTTCTTGTATTTTTAAAGATAATATGCCTTCAAAGAATAACAACTCATTATTCAGACAGCCTTTCAAAGCCTTCTATTTCAAAGCTTCTTTCTGAATAAACAAATCTATAAAGAGAACAAATTGAAGTTTCTGCTTTTCCTAGTGTTTTGCATAGAGGCTACAGAAGCTGTCTTTTCTCAAAATGAGCCAGACCTGAAATTACAAGGTAACCAAAAATTGTTGGATGTAGCTGGTGGAATTAATTTAATGTATTTTACCTACAGACTGGCTCTAAAGCCACAAAAATATTTTCAATTGAAAATTCAAAATGTTACATCAAAACTCCAAGGTATTTATTATTATTGTTACTATTTGTTTAGGGATGTTTTAAATGTTTAGAGATAGGCAAAGGAAGACTAAGTATAATACAAATAACTATCGTAAAGATGGTGACAATGTAATAAAACTAAAAGTAGGGTTTGTGATATAATTTGAATTTGTACTTACTAGACTGATGTACAAAATGTGTACTGAGTTACCTTCCCCAGGATGAGAGATTGATTAAGTTTTAAACCAGAGAAAACATACTGAGAAATATAAATATTTAGTTGCTAGAGCAGCGATTCAGGGAATACAAAGATAGCAGTAAATGTCCTCAGAAGAACTGGAGAAAGGAATCTGGAATAAGAAGGAAATGTTAATTAGTGAATGGAGCACATGTAACACAGTGGCTTGGAGAGCATAATGTTAGTAAGCGCAAAATAATACAATTTGTAGGAGGAGAAATAGCTATAAATAGGGAAGCCAGTCTGTCTACAGCAAATACTTCATGTAAACTGATCTACCCAATTCTGAGTACAGGCTGAACATGCAAGAAGATCGCTGGCAGAGCAGGTCCTTTAAAAGAAAAGGGAAGTGAATATATAAGTTCTGACATGGCTATGTGTTTTATGACTACTAACCTTCTGATTTTGTTTTGAGGCAGACGGCTCATTGTATCACCTAAAAGTAAGGCTGATCTAGCATCTGCCAAATGCCATTTTGGTAGTGCTTGCCACCTAGTGGATTCCTGCTTGTATACACATATGAGCAGGATCATCTGTCACAAAAATATTTGACCATCACACTATTATCACACTAATACTTAATTATATCCTGCAGAATTTGAGTATTACTCTGTGTTGTTTTTTTTTTAATTAAATGCTTGTGAAAATTGAACTAAAAATTGCAAACATTTTCAATGTTTTTATCCATTTTCTGACAGCTGTATTTGTAACTATGCCACGACTTGGTGACCAGCAAAATACGGAATTTGAGAGCCAATAAGTAATCAGTGTACGTGGCCATGGACTCAGCTGTAAACTCAAGCCCCACTTGTGATCTCTGTAAGACCAGTGGGCAGTAATGAGTAAACTGTTAGTCAGGTAGAATTTCAAGTCCAGGGCAACAAAATGGATGACGACCATTCCAGGCAATTCAGCTAAGAGAAGGGAAGAGGTAATGTTGAGAAAATCCAGATTAGAAGGTGAAATACTAATTGTTTATACAGTGAATTATTTCACTTTCTGTTATATACTGATTATGTTCCTAAGACTACTGTGCTGGTTTCTCATTAATTGATATTTAGTAAGGAGATAAAAACCACCCACATTATTTGGTGCATTGGCTAAGAAACTCAAATCGGTGAACCTAAACCACTACAACTACAAAATGCATAAATTTCATCATAAAGATCATAATAAATAATAAATAGTTGAAATTAAGACACATTTAAGAAACTTTGTACAACTGTCCTTCAGTTTTCAAAAAGTAATTTAGGAATAATTTGATCTTTATCCAAATTTAGAAAGTTATATTTTAGTACCAGAATGAAAATCTGTACTCAGTTGTATCACAAGCTCAAAAAATCATTTTTATTAATATATAAAAAAAAGAATAAGGGAAAAAGACATAGTAATTAAATATTTGCTCTCATCTACAAGTACCTTGGATAATAAAATATTTTTTTAAGTTCTTGTCAACTTAAAAACAGAGGAAGGAATTTTCTGAAATCAAAGAAGAAGAGACTTCTGAAATAGAAAATATTTGTCAATATCTCTTAGTCACTCAATAAAATAAACAAGTAATCCATATTTACATTATCATATGCAATATTCTTGGTTACATGTAATAATAAGTATACATGTAATTACATTCAATTTCAGAATCTAATTTGCACCATCATTTCTCAGTTTCATTAATGTTGGAAAAAAACACTCTTCTGCTTCTGTGCATAGTACTGCATGACAGCGTGTAAAGATAATATTTCTTTCCAGGCATCTTAAAAAGATAGCCCTTTCAATGTTAGGTTTTGTAACTTCCTGTGTTTTTATAGGAATCCAAACCTGGAATGTGACCTCTACAACCATGTTCCTGTAAAAACAACCATGTAGATGATTTCCAAATATGCAGAAAAATCCCAATGAAAAAGATAGAGTTCTACCTTCCATTTGTATCTTTGAAAATATGATTTTTTTTTCCTATGTTAGTACTGTATTTATGTTGCTCATAAATACAGCTAAGAAAATTTGCATGAAAGTTAGTGGAAGGCCACTTTGAGGAGCAGGTTTAAGACTATTACTCTCCAAACACCTACATATTTTTATTTAACATTGAACTAACCTAATTTTTTTGCAAGCATAGTTAGAGGCCTTTTAAATCCTTTTAGAATTAAACCAGAAGTCTATAGTATGTTTTGACAGTTTTAAATTGAGCACACCAAGGTTGATCAAGGTTTAGGAGCTCACAGCTACAGCATCTTGTGGGGACCTTCCAAAGATAAGCGGCCAGAATTCCACAGTTCATGCACATGAGATATTACTGACTATAAATTCCCCAAATGTAATCTTACAGCTTCTGCTGAGTTTCTCCTATCACATTTGACCTCTAAGTTGAAAAGCAAAGTTATGCTTTGGGAGGCTGCCCTCAAAAGGTTGCTAATCCTTGATTTTCAGTTAGTTTTATATCACAGAATCACAGAATGGTCAGAATTGGAAGGGACCCAGAAGGATTGTTGAGTCCAACCCTTAAGCAAAAGGGCCATATGGGGTTTGAACCCACAACCTTGGTGTTACTCGTACCTTACTCTTCATGAGAATAGAGAAATAAAGAAATGCCACCATTCTTTTTTCAAGTAGCATTCCCCTTGAACAGTACATGGAATACAGTGGAAACCAGAATGCATACTGATTATTGTAGCTTAACTTTAACAGCATATAGAACCGACCGCCTAAAAGTTGTTAATTTCAATACATTCAATTCAGTGCTGTAACAAAAGAAGTAATAGATTTTGTTTTTTCCAGTACAATGTACAATGTAGTTTCTTCCAGAACAATCCCTAGGCAGCTGACTGCCTTCCATACAAACATATGCTTTTATTATGTGACCTAGTACTATGCAAGGATTGAGCAAGCTCATTTTCACAGGTGGATGAGACACAGTAACAGGCCAATACATAACAATTTAAAATGCTGTTGCCTGTGTGAGTGCAGTATAGAAAGCTGCATAGTAAATTACTGCAAGTGAACTCATTTATTCACTTCCCCTGTCATGCTTCACTGTTTGATTCATTGCACACAGTGGGACTGGAGGAGTGCTCACACAGTAGTTTAGTAGTTTAGGTTAGTGTTCCTTCTGTCATACCTGAATTGTACATTAAAAGCAGGTGTTTTCTACAGTGGAAAAATACACCAATATGAGGTTGGACCCAGTCATTCACAAACCTATAAGTGAAAACACAGAGCTCTGGGATGTAGTCCTTGAGTACCAAATGGTACAGAAGAAAAGTTTTAAAAATATTTTATTATGGTAGCTTTCTGTACTGCATTCACCAAATAATAAAATATTATAACAAATCAAATAACAGGAACTGAGATACTTCTTGTCAGAGACAACCCAAAATTACTCATGTCCAAAATAGTTTGTTCTTACACACAGTGAACTACAAAAATGGCACATTTGTTGAAGGGTAATATATAAATGTTTTTAAAAGCTGAAGTAGATAAATATTTATGTAGTATTTAAAAAATAGGAAATTCTATGCTGTCTGAAACTGTCTATATTCCAACATGAACAGTGGTAAATTTGTATTTCTAGTGGGTTCTGCAGCTTTTATGAGATAATAGAATGGCTTATCATTTTGGACATGTGCAGTCCAAATAATCTATTGTAATTATTCTTACATAGTAGTAAAAGTATAAATATTGTTTGTATCTGTGAAATTAATGAATGAGCATGATACATTAATACTTTGATTACTAGAAAGAGCTATAATAGTAAAGTGCTAGTAGGGACTCCTCATTATTTAAAGAAAATTGCATTATTAAAACTGTAATTTCAAATGAAAAAGTCATAGAGTTTGTATAGATTGCTTATAGACTAAAGCATGTCTTCAAGCCTATGATAATAATGCTTTTGTTGTCAGTGTGGAGATACCCAAATTGGCTTTCAGTTAACAGGTAGCATTTTATTAAAACAGCAAAGCTCACCTGTGTCTTTTGGAGAAAACATTTCCCACTTGAAGCTAATTTTTTTCTGTGAGACTGATAGCAGATTTTTATGGTTTCTAACCTCCTAATTTCTAGTCTAGTATCATAAATCAACAGAACTGTGCAATCAAATAAAGACACTAAAATGCTGTCTTCTGGGATAAAAGGAAGACTTAGTTTAAGTGATACACTTTTCTAAGTGTGTTTCTATAGCTTTTCAAATAAGATAAATTCTGCATTTGGGTGTCTTAAAATTTCCTTAGATTTCAGTAATAATTGCACATAATTCAAAGCCAACTATTGTCTGTATACAATATGTTTGGTAGAATTTGTTAAAAGGTCAACAGATACATTCTGATTTAAAAACAACAACACCAAAACCCCCCAGAAGTTTCTAAAGGAAACATAACATTTTATGAACTTATCAAGCAAACTTTAAATTTCTTTTTTTTTAATTAAAATTTTTAGAATAAACATTTTTATGAAGCAACTCTATAAAGTGCGGAATGACCTCAAATCCCAAAGAAAATAGCAGCTGGTGAGGGGGTTAATTAGCTAGAGAAATCAGAGCTTTAAAAAAGTTTTAAAAAAAGTTTATGATGCTTAAAAGAACATTACAAGAAAATTTATGTGTGACAAACTGAATTTTTCCATCTAGTATATTTCATGGTTGATTCATAACCTGCAAAATCACTCAAGAGCAAAATTTAGTCTGAATCATGTTAAATTTTTCATTACTATAAGAGATATAAGCATTAAATTAAGAAGTGATATGGAAAACAGTTTCCAATTATGTGATGTCATTCATGCTCTTGTTTTTTTAAACAAGGCATGGACTAGTCAATAAAATATGTTTGGGACTTAACAGGAATTTAATCAATATGCAGAAAACTTGAGTATCTTTC
Organism: Poecile atricapillus; assembly: GCF_030490865.1. Taxonomy (NCBI): domain Eukaryota; kingdom Metazoa; phylum Chordata; class Aves; order Passeriformes; family Paridae; genus Poecile; species Poecile atricapillus. The sequence goes on along the minus strand of NC_081253.1, from coordinate 20,169,229 downwards.
AGCAAACCATACTAAAAATGAACCCCCACCTACTTACATACCAATATAACTAAATTAGAAGGACCCTCACCAGGGGGAATTTGGAGGTATAATAGTACTTTTATTCTGTGTATTTTCTTTACATAGTTGATCTTTGTCCTGCTTCATCGAATTTGATGTTTTGTTTTCTGGCTGCTTCAGTATTGCTCCTCAGATCAGACTTATCTGCATTACTGCTGTTTGTCATTGTGGATTCTACTTCTGTGTCTTCAAAAGTTGCTCCAATGGGCCTCAGAATTTTAGCGTTCTCTGCTGGGGGCCGCTTCCAGTGGGGTCTGCTTGCCATCCACAAAATAAGAGAACCAAAAATGACAAGCAGAAGACCAAGACAGTTCACTAAAGTTGCTTCTGGTGGGGATGCACTGTATGCAGGGCTTTTCCTTTGAAAGGGGAAAAAGAAAGAAGATGTCAGAAAAGATTGTTTTAAAGACAATCCTGGTCTAAAAACAGCAGTGTCCTGCTAGGTAGTTCATTTTAATACAAGCAAAACAAAACAGTGTCCCAGTACTGGATGCTTATTATTCAGGGCAATGGATGTATATTTGCAATGAATAACCCTAATAAACAAGTGGAAACAAATACTTACAATGCAAATATAAGCTTTTCTGTGATTCCCATGAGAGCTGTTGCAATCACTGTTGCAAAGATGGTAAGACCCGAATAAACATGTATTGGCATGAGAGCTACGCGGAGATGAACTGGAGCAAATGGGAGCAGAAAGACAGCGAAACCCAAGAAAAGCTAAAACCAAAATAGATTTATAGTTAAGGCTAGATGGAAAACAAGTTGCACTTCTCAAGCAGAATAAAAATAATGATAAAAATTCCATTCTGAGGTGTCTTCAGGTAAAAAATTGAAAAGAATTTGCATTTCTATTTTTTAATGTGTTTCCCATTAAAACCAAAGCAAAATTCTGGATTAGCACTTGGGAGATAGACATTAAATATTTTATAAATCATTCTACCTAATATCAATGTCCAAACTTGCTGATAGTGCTAAAACTCCAACCAAACTAAGTACTGGAAAAACAAGTTTTCAGTGTCATTAATTCACTAAGTAAAGGTGTGAGGAGCCACACTTTTACAGTCTTGTCAAGTCTTATTCTCTGCTCCTGTTGCAGATTTGCACATAAAGGAACATTAGAAGGCAGTCTAACCTTCTGACTTGAGTGGATTAAATATCTTGTTAGAATTTCAGTTAAATTTAAGTGCCTATCTTTAGAAGGGGAATGGTCTTTCAATATATCAATCACATGGCATTTGCAGAGTGAAGACATGGATGGGTGGCATCAAGTTATTCAGGTGACATTAGTCCTCCTATTAGCACTAATTGATGGTGGAAAATAGCCTATCATGTCCCATGGTTGCATCCACAGGCTTGCCCAGTCACATTGGGGTTGCATCCCTTCTTTAGTTTGTTCTACTGTTACTCTTCCCTGCTGCTAAATTAGACACCGTGCATGAATTTGTATTTCATTCTGCTTTAACTCAGTCTTAGCCCTTGTTTTATCTTTTCATAATGGATTAGAGAGCCTGATATTTTCTCCCTGGGAGGCTTTTAGCACACCATTATCAAATCATCTCTTAATCTTAGATCTGCTAAATAGCTGGAGTTTTTGAAGTCTTGCACTGGAAGATAGCTTTTCCAGCTCTCAAATTACTTTTACAGAATTTCTTTGGGTTTGTTGCTTTTTATTTTTCTGATCAGTCTTTTATATTAAAAAAAAAAATCCATAATATTTCATATTAGTTTCAATAATCTTTTTCCTGTCGTCATAGCATTGTGTGAACTCATTTAGAGCTTCATGTCATTTTTGAGTACTTCTTTCCAGAGACATGATTTTCCAAGAGACAGTCTCTTTTTACATTTTTGGCCTATTCTTTAATTCATGACAGTGTGCTATACTGTATTAACCTACATTTGGCTTAATTAGAATATAGTTACAATATTGTAGGCAGAGTATTATGTGAGTGTATGACTGACATCCCCCTTCTGGTAAGTGCCAAGTGTCTTCTGTTAACAAAGATACTACCTTATGACTATTTTTTATAGTGCTCTGTCACTTAATAAACGTCAGTCTCTAACTGGAGACTTACATCCCAGGTTGGAGAAAGAAACACCAAGGATCTTTTGATGTGACAGGTAAGGCATTAAGTGCCATTGATCATGTTTATAGTAGCAAAACAAAAAGTGGAACTTAGATTTTAGTCACAATTCTTCATTTAACCATTAGAAAAAATACTGATACTCAGTGTAGTGGCAGCACAGACTTCCTTGAAATACCTGCATTATTAGGACAAACTTAAAGCCTTGTTACTTCATTTGAGGCTTCCTTAATAAATGCTCTACCTGTATCTAAATACGCTGCCAATAAACCAAGTAACTTGCTGTAAGTTCAGGAGTTAATATGGCTTAGAAACACACTACTGTGTAACTGTATTGTAAGTTAATGGCCATAATGCCAGCAAATAAACAAAATATGCTTAAAAATGCATTTTTCTTCAAAGTCAATGATCCAGTATTTGTACATCTACATGGTATTTTGCCTAATCAGAGTGTAAAATGACTATCCCAGTAGTTATAATGTGCTAGCAAGAGCCTATTGTGCCTGAATTACTCAAAACATTCTTCAAATTTACAACCTGTTTATAAATACAGTTAGATTCTGACCTGTAGAGAATAAAATATAACAGCAGTCAGCCCAATCCAGCTGTGCAGACTGTACATGTTAGGAATATTCTTGGCATTGTGGAATTCAAACACAGCTACCATAGAAACAATTGCAAGAATCATAGCTATGGTATTTAATCCAGCATGTATGAACTTCATTAGGAGTTTACTGCACTTCCAGGTCCAGGGCAATCTGTACACAATAATAGCTGAAGAAAGAAGAGAAACAAGATTTTAGGCTTTATAGGATAATTTCTTCCAGATGTTAATAGTTATGCATAATTCACATAGTTACATTGTAAATTACAGCAAAATCCAACCTTAAATATTCTAAAAAGTCTATTAATAGGCTTTTTCTCGTACACTTAGCATAGCATACTTTGAAAATACAACCGAGCCTTAAATATAGCTTTCAAGGGATTTTTTCTCAATTATAAAAAATTCCACAAATTTAAGTGTGTTTCAAAAAAAAAAAATCCAGTAAATAACTTGGATGTCATCTTTTCCTCAGGCATTAAATTGATCTAACAGGGATTTCACATGGAATTTTGATTTTTCTGCTACTAGTCACATTGGAGCAATATAGCCTGATTCTTATATTGAGGAGATCACCTGTTGAGAAAGTGTGTAGGATTATTTTATAATATTTATTCTCTTTGCCAAATTTGGATAATGCCTTTCTCTAATTGCATATTTATATGACTATCTATTACATTGATATCAATAAGACTGTCTTAAAGCAATCTATTACATAAATATGATTCCACACACCAAGCTTATCACCTCCAACAGTTCCCCAAAGGGACATTATGTGATAATGTTAGAATCATAGAATCCTAGAAACACTAAGGTTAGAAAATACCTCTCAGATAACTGAATTTGACCATTAACCTATCACTGTCACATCTGCACTAAACCATGTCCTGAGCACCACATTTATGTTTTTTCGAATGCTAACAGGGACAGTGATTCCATCACTTTTTTGGAAAACCATTTCAATACCTGCCCAACATTTCTGTGAAGAAATTTTTGGAAGTATCCAGTCTTTACCTCCCCTGGTGCAATTGGAGGCCATTTCCTCTTGTTCTATCACTTGTTGCTTGGGAGATGAGGTTGATCCCCCCTTGCTATGCCCTCCTTCCAGACAGTTGTAGAGAATGATAGGGTTCCTCCCTTAGCCTTTTCTCCAGGCTCAACACCCCCAGCTCCCTCAACTGCTTCTCTTCAGACTTGTGCTCCACACCCTTCACCAGCTTCATTGCCCTTCTCTGGACACACTCCAGCACCTCAGTGTCTATCTTGTACTGAGGGGCCCAAAACTGGACACAAGATTTGAGGTGCGGTGTCACCAGTACCAGGTACAGGGGGAATGATCACTGCCCTGGCCACATTTCCTGCTGGCCACACTATCCCTGATACAGGCCAGGATTCTGTTGATCTTCTTGGCCACCTGGGCACATACCAGTTCATGTTCAGCCAGCTGGCAATAATATTCTGCATTAGCCTATTATTAATCAACTTAGTACTAATCATAATGACTTCTAATTTTGTAAAGCAGGTGTGTCAAAAGACCCCAAAACAAGCTGCAACATCCCATGAGAATATTCCTAGGAAAACCTCCTTACCATATGTCCCACAGTCAATAATTTATTTGCAGTGCAGTAGAGTACTGGACTCTGTATGAAGAAAACTTAATAAGCATATGTCCTGGTCTCAGTTTTTAGTCTTTGATTTCAGAGGGTCAAGTCTGGACTAAAATTTTTATATAATGTTTTTTTATTGTCATCTAGGTGATTTAACTTCCAAAAGCACTATCAAATTCCCTAATCACTTGTCCACATAGTCTCAGATATCTGTTTGGGCCTTGAGTTTTCTTAATTGTTTCCCATAAACATCCCAATAGAAAACCAAGGAATAACTGACTAATGGCTTGGCCAGTTGTTAACAATATCATTCATTACTATGTTACATGCCACAGCCCAGGCCATATGCATGATATTATAGTTTGGTTTAATCATCTTTCTGTGAGGGCTTTGTGTGAAGTTACACATTGCAATTTCATTGCAGTAGTTTATGATTGTGAAAAGACACAGTTTTATTTCCCCTTCACCACCTCTGTGTGCTTCTCCCTGCCTTGTAACTGGTGCTTCTCAGATCTGCAGGAGGAAAGAAGACAATCTGGGGAACAAAGGGGAGAGAAGGAAGATTCACCTTTCAGTGAGTACAAGCTCTTAAAAACTTACTCAGATGTGATGTGTAATTTCATGTCAAAGTTAAGACAGCCTAGGTTATAAGCACATACATAATTAGAATGTTTGGAGGTGACATGCTAAAGCAGCCTTATGAAGAGCTTTCTCAAGGCAGAACTCTCTCTTGTTCTGTTCTACAGATCTCTGTTAAGAAATTTGACAGCCTAGGCACCCTAAACTGAGCTTTTTGACTCAGATCTTACTCCTGTTTTAAACTATGATTTTAAAACATGTTACTCAGGGCAGAGTTATACCTTGCAACATCTTTATATGGTATGGGACATCTGTGCATTTGCAAAAGTACAGGGCAAAATTCTAGAGTTATTAAGCAACAATACAGCATTTCCATCCTTTGGATAGACTAAAAAACTGAAGATAACAATTAGTTTAATTGTTATTTAAAATCCTCTACTCAAATTTAACTTTGGTCAAATTTAACCAAGTTTTTTTTTAGCTACACCTTTCTACTTTCAACTACTTAAAGACTTCTTTTTCTTGTATGTGTCCAAAGAAGTATCTGATTTCCCACGCTCATCCAAATTGCTTTTAATTCAGTGGCAGACTTCCATCAGGCAAATTTGAATCAGATTCACAGTGGTATCTTATCTGTTGAGATTTTGTCTGATTTACTACAGTACCCCCTCAGTCTCCAGCTTTGCTTTTCCTATTATGTAATAGGACTTCCTCCCTAAATCATGCTGTATTATTAGTGAATTCCTTGTATGTGTGTAGTTTCTTAGCTATGGTAAACTTCCATTTACTTTACCTATATCCTTACCCTTCCTTGGGGCGACCCCCTCTCTCTGTGACTAAGGGAAAAAAATTAATTTCAGAGGGAAAAAAATAGAAAATACATAATAAAAAGCTGCAGAAAGCCTCTCCCTATTATCTTCAAATTTTCTATGTTTATATTAAAAAAAATAGGTTGAGCACATTAAGTAGTATAGATCTTTGTGAAGTCAACATGTGATTTTTATTGTTTATTTTTAGCCTGAAATTACACTTCCTATTGAGCAATATTATGTAAAACAACTTCAAAATATGGTTTATTGCTCAATAGTAGTTTGCAGCTTGAAGCTACAAGAAAGCTGAGAACAGCCCCACTCCCATTGAAAAAAATTGACAGTCTATGTTGAGATCACAACATTCTCTTCCTAGCCAGAACTAGACAGCCTTTGGCATCTTCCAGCCTTTTGACTGGTTGGAAGTGTAATGGGAAAATGTTAGTCCATGACTGAACTCTATGAAATCCAAAGTTCATACACTCTTGAAAAAAAAAAAAAAAAGAAAAGAAAAAAGAAACCCTGTATCCTAATAATTATATGTTACTTAAGCAACAGAATAAATGATTAATTTAAGAGATGTACTTTACAAAATACTTAATCCTAAATCTAGCCTGAAGAATTGCATTTTCATAGTGCTTGTGGTGCTACATTTTCTCTGGCAAAAACCTCGCTCCTGGATCAAGCTTCTGTGGTACTGAACTTTCCTTTCTCTTCTTGGGACATGGAAGAGAGCAAAAAGACAAACTTTCCTAGGGCAGCATTTCTGGCATTTCGATTTTCAACTTGCATAAATTCCAGCTGCCTAGGAAAAACACACCTCGCAAGCATTACTCCAAGTGCACGGCAATCCTCGGGCCAGGATAAACAAGTGCTTGCAGAAAAAAAAACCCCAAAACAACCCAAAACCCATATGTAGCAATTTTGGCTTATTACAAGGGACTCTTTATCCCTTTTCCAGGAGTACTGGCTTCTCTAAATCGCGGACCGACTGCTGCGCTCTCGCTGTCACCCGCTGCCGGCCGCAGCCTCCCGCGCCCCGCCGCCCCGGCCCCAGGCAGTCCCTGCTTCCCCTCAGCTCCGTGCCCACCCGGGCCCCCGACGCACCGATGCCCTGGATGAAGACGAAGCCCGTGATGATGAGGACGGGGTGCCAATTGAATTCTGCCAGGCTGCCGTCCCAGCTCAGCCCCTCGCGGTAGTGGAAGACCCAGACGAGGGAGAGAATGACCGACACGAAGCCGACCAGCAGCGCAGAGGCCAGCAGCGCCAAGAATCGCCCGTAGTCCTCCATCTTTCGAGCCCCGTGCTCGCAGCGAGCGCCGCGAAGGAGGGGCGAGACGGCGGCCGGGCGGGGTCGGACTCGTACGCGGGCTCGGGTCCGGCGGGGACGGGACAGGACGGGACGGGGTGGACGCAGCAAGGGCCAGGAGCAGGGCGGAACTCCGCGCCCCTCCACCCTGCCCGCTCCGAGCGTCCCGTCGCGTTCAGAACTCCGCCTTAGAAAGAATTTTCTGTGTCCCCTGCCATGGTGGCAGCCTGACTGCGCTCCCCCTGGCAGCCAAGGAAGGGAGATGGTGGTCACGGGTTTTGTGCGGAGAGGCTGTTGTGGAGGTTGGAGAGTTCACAGACCCGCCATAAAGATAAGCCACCACAGTAATAAGCACTTGCAGATAAGTCAGGAGCACTGTAATGATGAAGAGACAGCGCATACAGAAAATGCAGAGGAGCAGGAAGGCACTTAAGGACATTAATGTACTTACCAGAGCACAGTCTTGCCATCATGATCACCCCCTTCTCACTGGATTCATTGAGTGCTGCAAATATAGAACAGATACTAACCAGGTTCATATGTGGAGTCTGGCCTAAGTATGCAGAAGGTGTGGACATCGTTCTGTTGGATAGCACAAATATGTCGTATATCCACTAGCAAAGAAAAGGAATGCATAAAACTTAGACAATTCCAATCGGTATGGAAGGGCCCATTGCAGGGAATTTAGAGAGGAAAACAGAAGGAAACAAAACGGAATTGCAAAAGAAACAATAGGAAACCTGCCTAAAATATAACATGACAGATTAGACCAGTTTGGTCAAATAATGTAGTCAGCAGTTACTTTTTGTTTTGGTGTAGAACATGCAGCTGGCTCTGAAGCCTGTCAAATGTAGTAAGAGAATATGCCCAAACATATATTCAACACTAATTTTCAGGTGTTTGATTAGCTTACTTTTAAAATATATATTAGTGTTGAACTACATATGGATTAGAAGTTTGATTGAGAGAAAAAAATACTATTTACTCTGGCTACCATTTGAGCTCTCTGGTATCTCACACTTAAACTGAGGCCTAGCAAATGAATGGGAACAGTTTAATGAAATTTAAAATAGTTTCTGTAGAATTCTGCCAATTCAAACACTGTACTTACTAAACTGTTGGAAATACCTACATAGAGACATGAAGACCAAGCCAGACTGGAGTGGAATACAAATGTATTTCTTCATTATTGTCATTAATCTCCTAAGAGTAGATGCTGATGTTTTGAAGAAAAGCTTGACTTGAGCAGCACTTGTATAAAGTTATTTAGCTTTAGTTTGCATGGATTTTGTGAGACCTGCCCTCAGCATTTAACTGGTTGCTCATTCTACTCACAATGGTAAGTAGAACACTTCTATTGTTAAATTTCATAAGTCAACAGTATCGAAGAGAAGATCTAAGCCCTTAATCTTCTGATGAATGCACTCACACAAAATCTTGCAAGGG